>NW_005362033.1:322252-339243 GCF_000412655.1 Myotis brandtii
CGGCCCCTCCTGCAGGGGCCTAGCCGGCCCAGGAGCTTTTGTGGTTTGGCTTGGTGTGTGCGCTTTCACCGTGTAAAATTGCCGGCTGGGGTTTTGTGCGTGTGTTTGTGTTTGCTTGTTTTTTAATAATTGAAGTGATTGGGGCCTGTTATAACCAAAACACACATTGTAAGAAAAAGATCCCAGTGATCGTGCCGTGGGTTTGTGCCAAGATGTCTGCGCCTCTTTCACCTGCTGTGTGAGGAATACGTGGCCCTTCCCTCCCTTCATGCTTGTAGTCATTCTATGTCATAATAAAGCAACATTTTATTCCGAACATTGGCTGGCTCTCCCCTTCCTCACACCAGCAGCCAAGGAGGGGCTGGGATGAGAGTCCCAGGGTGCAGGCCGCCTGGGAGCCTCCGTGCTCGGGTGTGGGCGCCCGCGCAGCCTGTGCCACCTCATTCTCTGTCTGGCCTGTCCTCCTCGCGGGGGCAGGATGGTGACGTGCCCGGACGCCAGACTTGGCCTTCGCTGTGCATGAGGCACCTGAGGGCTCCTTTGACTGACGCCGTGCGGAGTCCGATGCCGAGCCCTGACTGTGGTGTGGGAAAGCTCTCGGGTGGTGGGAAGAGCAGGTGTAAGTCAGTGGAGAGAAGACTTGGCGGCTCCCGCTGTCAGCTCTGTGATGGCCACAGGCAGCTGGCACCTGGCCCCTCCCCGGCACCTGCTCCCGGTTCAGCACCTCGGCTGCTGTGCACCTGTCGGGCCCGAGCCTGCCTTTCTGGGGTGCTCTTTCCTGGGTGCCTTCGCTGCAAGTTCCTCTACTTCTCTCCCTGGGCATCCTGCCGAGCCCTCCCGTCCCCATGGGGCAGCCGTCGCTTCCACTCACACAGAGCAGGTGTCTCCAGGGAGCTCCCCTCTCGGGCCCCCCCTTGAGGCAGCAGAGCCCCCCTCCAGGCAGGAGGAAGAAGAGCGTGTGGTGAGGTTCCTCAGCATAAAGCTGAGCAGTCCCAGCCCCACTCCAGCCCGAGCCTGGGACCCGTCTGTGTTTTGGCCGTGGGGAGCTGGCATCATGGAATGGCTTCTGGTTAAAAGCACACACATCGGCCCAGAAGAGAAGACAGAGCCTCAGCCATACCCTTCACCTGACAGGCTTGTGAGCGCAGCTGCCTCCCGCATTTCCTGGTGGAATGTCACAGCAACGGGCAGAGGTGCGGACAGGCAGGGCAGGCGAATTCACCTGTGGAATATTCCAGGGAAGAGAGTCTGCCACCTCCAGATGGAAAGGGCCCGTGTGGTCCACCTGCCACCAGGCAGCCAGCTGGCCCGCTCGGATGTGCTGTCCGGGAGTCAGTGCCGCCAGGCAGCGCTCAGCAATCAGCCTGGCGAGCCTGGGTCAGGGCAGGTCTGTGGCATTGACCTTATTCTAGCTTCCTCCTCAGTCTTTTTAAAAAAAAAAATACATTTTTATTGATTTTTGAGAGAGAGGAAGGGAGAAGGATAGAATCATCGATGAGAGGAACACTTCGATCGATGGCTGGCCCCCTTCTGGGGATCAAGCCTGCAACCCGGCAACCCAGGCACGTGCCCTGACTGGGAATTGAACCTCTTGGTTGATGGGTCAATGCTCAACCACCAAGCCACCTCTGTCTTGATGGCCACTTCTTCACGAGTCTGCCAAGCAGCACGGGGACCAGGAAGGACACGACCTGCGCCCTGAGGCGTGCCTCTGTGCCCCTGGTTGTGAAGGGCACCGCGGGATGAGTTCTGGGCTCTGGGATGCAGGTGCCTGCACTGGCTGCCCGTTTTGAGAGCTCTGTCCCCATTCAGATCTGGTCACTGACCTTTAAACCCTCTTCTAAGTCCTTGACAGTCCATCCAGGCTGTTGGCGACTTCCCATAAGCCCGTGTAGATCAGCACTGTGGCCTCTCTCCAAAGCGGGTAACCCATTTCCTGCTCCCAAGCTCCACTCCCAGGGTTTCCTCCATTGCGTCCGGCAGGATCTCCTCAGTTCCCTGGTCACGGGGGCCATGCACAGGTCTCTGGTGAGGAAGCCTGAGCCGCCTGCTCAGGTCACAGCACTTCTGGACATGCCTTTCCCACTCTGGCCGCTGCACCCACCCGCCTCGAGGCCAAGCAAGGCAGACGGCACTCGGTTTGCGATGGGATGCTCGGGCTTTCTGGTCAACTGTTGTCCTATGAATGGTGTGTCGTCTCCACTAAGTCCAAGAACAGCAAACAAGGTGTTTCTGAAAAGAGTAACTATCTGTAGAAGAGGGTGCAGATTTGGTCTGCTCTGCCCAGAATCCTGGAGGTCTGTGCTGTTTTTCCCATTGTATTGCCCGAGGCTCCGTGGGGCCTCCTGTTGCCTCAGCCTTTGAGCACCAGTGGTCTCTCTGGACCATGAGGTCTGAGTGGTGGTGCTGCCTGAACTTACTGCTCGGGTCCCACTGGGAACCAAGCCGTGTGGTGCCTCTGTTGGTGGATCAAATTGGCACTTGGTGGGGTGTGCTGCCTCCAATCCAGCAAGGCCTGTCAAGCGTTGGGCCTCTACGTTGTAGGTGTTGCAAGGTGCAGCAACTCCCACCTTGAAGGGCATATCTTTTAAAGAAAAATGTTCTTAGTGATTTTTAGAGAGAGAGGAAGGGAGAGGGATAGAGAGAGAAACATCGATGAGAGGAAGGAGCATCATCAATTGGCTGCTCCTGCAACCGGGCATGTGCCCTCTGAGGATTGAACCTGCGGCGTCTTGGTTCCTGCGCCTGTGCTCAGTGCTGAGCCACACCAGCCTAAGAGGATATCTTGATACACTTCAAACCACTGGAACATCATTGAGTGGGGAGCCCAGAGTTTGGGGAGTTTATTTCTCATGCTTTGGTTCACTTGTCTTGTTAAAGCATTTATAGAATTTGCTACTTATAGAATTAAATTTTGCTACTTATAAATGTTAAAGCATTTATAGAATTTGCTACTCATCAGCTCCAATCAGCAAAAAGTCATCAATATTGTGAACCTGAGTAATCTATAATAATATAAAAGACAAACATGCAAATTGACCATACCTTTGCTATGCCACAAGCCACGCCCACCAGCCAGTCAGAGCGACTATACGCAAATTAATCCAACCGAGATAGCGGCCAGCAGCCACAGAGCTGGAGCAAGCAGGAGGCTTGGTTGCCCCAGTGATGGAGGAAGCCAAGCTTCCCGCCTGCTGCGGCCGGCTCTGAGCTCCACTCAAGGCAACAAAGTTTCAATTATGGAAGATAAATAAACCCCAGATACCTGCTTTCAGCCGGCTGTGACCACGGAGCTGGAGTGAGCAGGAGACTTGGGTTGCCCCTGGCGATGGAGGAAGCCAAGCTTCCCTCCCCCTCTGAGCTCCTCTCAAGGCTACAAAGTTTCAATTATAGAAGGTAAATAAATCCCAGAATAAAAAGAAAAAACACGGAGAGGCTGGGAGCTTCCAATGCCAGCGGGCTTGGCCAGCCTGAAAACAGCCATCAGCCCCTCACCCAGGCTGGCCAGGCACCCCAGCGGGGACCCCCACCCTGAAGGGGGTGTGACCAGCCTGCAAACAGCCATCAGCCCCTCACCTAGGCTGGCCAGGCACCCCAGCGGGACCCCCACCCTGATCCGGGACACCCTTCAGGGCAAACCAGCCGGGCCCACCCGTGCACCAGGCCTCTATCCTATATAATAAAAGGGTAATATGCAAATCGACCCTAACCACGGAATGACTGGTCACTATGACATACACTGACCACCAGGGGGCAGATGCTCAATGCAGGAGCTGTCTCCTGGTGGTCAGTGCGATCCCACAGGGGGAGCTCTGCTCAGCCACAAGCCAGGCTGATGGCTGCCAGCACAGCGGTGGTGGCGGGAGCCTCTCCTGCCGCCTCCGCAGCACTAAGGATGTCCGACTGCAGCTAGGCCTGCTCCCTGCTGGTAAGTGGACATCCCCCGAGGGCTGCTGGGCTGCCAGAGGGCTGTCTGACTGCCAGCTTGGGCCCGATCCCCCAGGGAGCGGGCCTAAGCCAGCAGGTGGACATCCTCTGAGGGGTCCCAGACTGCAAGAGCGCATAGGTCGGGCTGAGGGACCGCCTCCCTGATTGCACAAATTTTTGTGCACCGGGCCTCTAGTCTATAATAATAAAAGCGTAATATGCTAATTAGACTGGACAGCCGAACAATCTTCCTGACGAAGCTGCAGGGGCCGAGGCAGAGGTGGATAGGGGCAATCAGGCAGGCAGGCGAGTGCTTAGGGGCAATCAGACAGGCAGGTGAGTGGTTAGGGGCGATCAGGCAGGCAGAGGCTGTTAGGGGCGATCAGGCAGGGAGGTGAGTGGTTAGGGGCGATCAGGCAGGTAGGCAGGCCAGCAGTTTGGAGCCAGTGGTCCCATATGCAAGAGGGATGTCTGACTGCTGGTTTCGGGCCTAAACGGGCAGTCTGATATCCCCTGAGGGGTCCTGGATTGAGAGTGTGCAGGCTGGGCTGAGGGAAACCCTCCCCCTGCCCCCCCAATGCATGCCTCTAGTATATTATGAAATAGCAAGATGGTTAATATTTCTCTAGATTGTATGATAGCAGCAAGCAGCATTAATACAGCCCTGAGGCTAAAGGCTGTACCAGCCGTGGGCAAACTACGGCCCGTTTGAAATGAATAAAACTAAAAAAAAAAAAGACCGTACCCTTTGATGTAATGATGTTTACTTTGAATTTATATTAGTTCACACAAACACTCCATCCATGCTTTTGATCCGGCCCTCCGGTCCAGTTTAAGAACCCATTGTGGCCCTCGAGTCAGAAAGTTTGCCCACCCCTGGGCTGTACCATGAAGGCACAATGTTGGCCCTCCCTGGGGAAGGCGAGCTGCCTTGCGGTCCTTACAGGCGGGTGAGAGAGCAGGGCAGCAGCCAGGCCAGCGGGTGCATCCTCAGTGCCACGGCCTGGTGATTGGCTCCAGGAAAGACCCAGCGTCTGTGAGGGCACCCGAGTGGGTGTATAGTGCAGGCATCGCTTTACTTCGCTGGGCTTCACAGATGTTGCTGTTTCTTTTCTTTCCTTTTTTTTTTTTTTACAAATTGAAGGCCAGCAAATAAAAGGATTACAGTAGGTCCTCGGGTTACGTCGGAGATCTGTTCCTACTGCACAGCATACCTCGATTTTCTCCGTAAGTCGGAACCCACCTACATAAGCACCTACGTCACTCACATGGAGCACAGACACAGCAGTAATGAAGGGAAACAGTAGAAAATATTTAAAAGAAAGATAATTCCTGACCTTTACTTGTGGTAAATAAATAATAAAAAACATAAAGCACATATGTACATACGTTGAAATGACGGAACTTTTTTAATAAATAAAACGACGTGCGTAGAGTCCGACATAACCCGAGGACTGTCTGTACAGCTGACTTTATTGCGATAATTGCTTTTTAGCAGTGATCTGGAATGAACCCGCAGTCTCCTAGGTGTGTCAAAGTCTATAGTCATTTTCTAAGACCCAGCAGACTTCTGCATGGACAAACAGGTGGGTTACCTGGGAGTGTGAGAGGTGTCACTGCTGCTTTGAAGTCCTTGGTGGGAGCGTTAATCTTTGAGACCCCGCGCCCTCCGGGAGTGTAGGACTGCTGCTGGTTTATCATCTTTGTCGGGAAGTACGGTCAGACACTTCCACACATTCTTCCAACCTTAGCCTCCCCGGGGGGTCAGAGAGGGTGTGGGGACCCTGCCAGTTGTCGAGCATGCCCATGCACACTCAACGAGAGAAAGAGCCACAGGATGGATCCAGTACTTGTCAGTTTTTAAAACCAAGTTGCACATATAATGTCCACTGTCTCCCGGCGGCATGGGAGAGTGCAGTGGCGAGCCCCTGTGTCTGTTTCCTAGGGTACGTGTAGTTTTCCCTTTCACTGTCTGAGAAGGAGAAAGTGTCAAAATGAAGGCGGAAGGAAAAACAAGGCAAAACAAGGCGTTTTGCTCAGCTGGTTTGGGAACTCCCTGATGGGCTGGAAGCCGAGGCCCACTGGGCGGTTTCATGCCCAGAGGAGAGCCGCAGGGAGCCTGGAAGGCCTGAGCCCGAGCCTGATCTCATTGGTCTGATAAGGGCCTCGGGTTGTGTTACAGGTTTCCCCCAGGGACTCTGATGCTCAGCTGCTGGTAAGAAGCGCCAGCCCCACCAGCCCCCCCGGCCAGTGCGGCTCTCGGTCAGTGGGAGTGTCGCCTGTAGGTTGTCTTCCTGGTCCAGCACAGTAGTGGTGTAGTCAGGTGCGTGGGGGAGGCAACCAGTGGGTGTTTCTCTCTTTCCCTGCCACTCTCTCTAAAATGAATAAGCATATTTAAAAAACAAGATAGAAATGAAACACCAGCCCAAATGGCCTGAGGAAAATTTGAGAGCCAAGAAAACAGCTAGAGAAAATCTAACCCTTCCCAAACTCCTTTGTTCCAAAACTAATTTTGAGAAGCTCCTAAAGCCGTATCTGATGCAGTGAGACTTTAAAGAAACTGGGGAGAGGAAGACACTTGGGCAGGAAAGAGCCTCATAGAAAGCAGCATGTGAAGTGCACGTGGCCTGCGTGACCAGTGACCGGAGCGCCTCCAGCCCCAGGGAGAGAGGGGAGCAGCCCCAGGACATGGAGGAGCAGCCTCAGGAGATGGAGGAGCAGCCCCAGGAGATGGAGGAGCGGCCCTGGGGAGATGGAGGAGCGGCCCTGGGGAGATGGAGGAGTGGCCTTGGGGAGATGGAGGGA
Source organism: Myotis brandtii (assembly GCF_000412655.1). NCBI lineage: Eukaryota > Metazoa > Chordata > Mammalia > Chiroptera > Vespertilionidae > Myotis > Myotis brandtii. The sequence goes on from NW_005362033.1 coordinate 328,985, forward strand.
TAGCCCTGGTGAGATGGAGTAGCGGCTTCAGGAGACGGAGGAGCAGGTTCAGGAGACGGAGGAGCAGTTTCAGGAGATGGAGGAGTGGCCTTGGGGAGATGGAGGAGCAGCCCCAGGAATGGAGGAGTGGCCTTGGGGAGATGGAGGAGCAGCCTCAGGAGATGGAGGAGCACCCCTGAGGAGATGGAGGGGCAGCCTCGGGAGATGGAGAGGCCAGGGAGTGGGGAGCAGTCCTGGTGGAGGGAGCAGCATTGCCGCCAGCATTGGTGCCGGCGTGGCTCACCCTGTCTTCACTGCAGTGTCTCTGTTTCTGATGGAAAGGGCAGGAAGGAGACTCTACACCGGATGGGCCTTGGAGGAACGGCTTCTTGTTCCATCCTCGCGACTTTGTCCATGTATTAGAGCAGTGATGGCGAACCTTTTGAGCTTGGCGTGTCAGCATTTTGAAAAACCCTAACTTAACTCTGGTGCCGTGTCACATATAGAAATTTTTTGATATTTGCAACCATAGTAAAACAAAGACTTATATTTTTGATATTTATTTTATATATTTAAATGCCATGTAACAAAGAAAAATCAACCAAAAAAAATGAGTTCACGTGTCACCTCTGACACGCGTGTCATAGGTTCGCCATCACTGTACAGTGGGGCCTTGATTTACGAGTGTCCCGACTAACGAGTTTTTTGAGATACGAGCCGTCTCTCGGCCGATTTTTTGCTTTGAGTTGCGAGCTAAAATTCGGGTTATGAGCCAGCTTCAGATACCCCACCGCTAGTTGGCGCAGCGAATGTCACAGTGAACGCCACAACATCAGCCCAGCATCATGTGTCTCACTCGTTCACTGTTGATTTGACATACGAGTAATTTGAGTTACGAGCTCCGTCACGGAACGAATTAAACTCGTAAGTCAAGGCCCCACTGTATTAGAGGGTGAGTGTAGCTGGACAAGCTACACTGGCGTTGGGCTGTGCTGGTGCTCGCGGCCTTCTTTGAATTTGGCCCAGGCCCAGTCCCTGGTGTATTGTGGCCGAACTCTTCAGCCAGGGGCCCGCGCGGCTGCCTGGCCGTGGCAGCTGCTCCCACTGGCCCTCCAGCTTCTCGGGTGGGTTGCTCTCCCAGCAGCTGCGTTCTCTCCCTGACCCTGCGTGTTTATTGTCCTCACTGGCCTCCTTGTGATCTTCTTGGTCTTGGCCTTCTTGAACGTTCCTGAGACCCGCGGCAGGACTTCTGAGGAAAGTGCATGAGCCTTTGCAGGGCCGGCACACGGCTAACAGAGCTGAGAGAGGCGCCTTTGAAATGAACAGCAGGCAGCCTGGTGACTCCCACCACCAACGGCTCAGCGGTGCTTCCTTCCCACCTCCCTCCCAGCATGCAAAGTAGCCTCTCCTGAATGGGGAGGGATCTCACAGGTTGTAACCCAGGACTGTTTCTGAATGCTGCTACTTGATGCTTTTCTCATCCTCGCACCCCATGAGCCTCAGAGGACCCCATGACTGCTCAGAGGACCCCATGAGTGCTCAGAGGCCCCCATGAGCCTCAGAGGACCCCATGAGTGCTCAGAGGCCCCCATGAGCCTCAGAGGACCCCATGAGTGCTCAGAGGCCCCCATGAGCCTCAGAGGACCCCATGAGTGCTCAGAGGCCCCCATGAGCCTCAGAGGACCCCATGAGTGCTCAGAGGCCCCCATGAGCCTCAGAGGACCCCATGAGTGCTCAGAGGCCCCCATGAGCCTCAGAGGACCCCATGAGTGCTCAGAGGCCCCCATGAGCCTCAGAGGACCCCATGAGTGCTCAGAGGCCCCCATGAGCCTCAGAGGACCCCATGAGTGCTCAGAGGCCCCCATGAGCCTCAGAGGACCCCATGAGTGCTCAGAGGCCCCCATGAGCCTCAGAGGACCCCATGAGTGCTCAGAGGCCCCCATGAGCCTCAGAGGACCCCATGAGTGCTCAGAGGCCCCCATGAGCCTCAGAGGACCCCATGAGTGCTCAGAGGCCCCCATGAGCCTCAGAGGACCCCATGAGTGCTCAGAGGCCCCCATGAGCCTCAGAGGACCCCATGAGTGCTCAGAGGCCCCCATGAGCCTCAGAGGACCCCATGAGTGCTCAGAGGCCCCCATGAGCCTCAGAGGACCCCATGAGTGCTCAGAGGCCCCCATGAGCCTCAGAGGACCCCATGAGTGCTCAGAGGCCCCCATGAGCCTCAGAGGACCCCATGAGTGCTCAGAGGCCCCCATGAGCCTCAGAGGACCCCATGAGTGCTCAGAGGCCCCCATGAGCCTCAGAGGACCCCATGAGTGCTCAGAGGCCCCCATGAGCCTCAGAGGACCCCATGAGTGCTCAGAGGCCCCCATGAGCCTCAGAGGACCCCATGAGTGCTCAGAGGCCCCCATGAGCCTCAGAGGACCCCATGAGTGCTCAGAGGCCCCCATGAGCCTCAGAGGACCCCATGAGTGCTCAGAGGCCCCCATGAGCCTCAGAGGACCCCATGAGTGCTCAGAGGCCCCCATGAGCCTCAGAGGACCCCATGAGTGCTCAGAGGCCCCCATGAGCCTCAGAGGACCCCATGAGTGCTCAGAGGCCCCCATGAGCCTCAGAGGACCCCATGAGTGCTCAGAGGCCCCCATGAGCCTCAGAGGACCCCATGAGTGCTCAGAGGCCCCCATGAGCCTCAGAGGACCCCATGAGTGCTCAGAGGCCCCCATGAGCCTCAGAGGACCCCATGAGTGCTCAGAGGCCCCCATGAGCCTCAGAGGACCCCATGAGTGCTCAGAGGCCCCCATGAGCCTCAGAGGACCCCATGAGTGCTCAGAGGCCCCCATGAGCCTCAGAGGACCCCATGAGTGCTCAGAGGCCCCCATGAGCCTCAGAGGACCCCATGAGTGCTCAGAGGCCCCCATGAGCCTCAGAGGACCCCATGAGTGCTCAGAGGCCCCCATGAGCCTCAGAGGACCCCATGAGTGCTCAGAGGCCCCCATGAGCCTCAGAGGACCCCATGAGTGCTCAGAGGCCCCCATGAGCCTCAGAGGACCCCATGAGTGCTCAGAGGCCCCCATGAGCCTCAGAGGACCCCATGAGTGCTCAGAGGCCCCCATGAGCCTCAGAGGACCCCATGAGTGCTCAGAGGCCCCCATGAGCCTCAGAGGACCCCATGAGTGCTCAGAGGCCCCCATGAGCCTCAGAGGACCCCATGAGTGCTCAGAGGCCCCCATGAGCCTCAGAGGACCCCATGAGTGCTCAGAGGCCCCCATGAGCCTCAGAGGACCCCATGAGTGCTCAGAGGCCCCCATGAGCCTCAGAGGACCCCATGAGTGCTCAGAGGCCCCCATGAGCCTCAGAGGACCCCATGAGTGCTCAGAGGCCCCCATGAGCCTCAGAGGACCCCATGAGTGCTCAGAGGCCCCCATGAGCCTCAGAGGACCCCATGAGTGCTCAGAGGCCCCCATGAGCCTCAGAGGACCCCATGAGTGCTCAGAGGCCCCCATGAGCCTCAGAGGACCCCATGAGTGCTCAGAGGCCCCCATGAGCCTCAGAGGACCCCATGAGTGCTCAGAGGCCCCCATGAGCCTCAGAGGACCCCATGAGTGCTCAGAGGCCCCCATGAGCCTCAGAGGACCCCATGAGTGCTCAGAGGCCCCCATGAGCCTCAGAGGACCCCATGAGTGCTCAGAGGCCCCCATGAGCCTCAGAGGACCCCATGAGTGCTCAGAGGCCCCCATGAGCCTCAGAGGACCCCATGAGTGCTCAGAGGCCCCCATGAGCCTCAGAGGACCCCATGAGTGCTCAGAGGCCCCCATGAGCCTCAGAGGACCCCATGAGTGCTCAGAGGCCCCCATGAGCCTCAGAGGACCCCATGAGTGCTCAGAGGCCCCCATGAGCCTCAGAGGACCCCATGAGCGCTCAGAGGACCCCATGAGCCTCAGAGGACCCAGTGCTGGGGTTAGTTGTATCTTCGGTGGCTTTTTAAACATTTCATTTCTTGGACATTCTCTTCTGTTTAGAAGAGACCAAGTGAACCTACCTTCATTTCAGGAGAAATTGCCTACTTGGCATTTGCCAGCTTTGCCAGCTCTTCCTCCTTTAAGTTCTAACATTGCTTCATGAGTCCCTCAACCCAGACTCACCAGGAAGCAGATAGACATGAGAGTGTGGAGGGCAGAGAGGAATTACATAAGAGCAACTTCCTCACTTCCATCCAGCTCTGCAGAGCAAATAATTGAAATTTTATTCATCTTCTGGTTTTATTGCGTATTTACTTTTTAAGTGCAATTTTACCAAATAATGAGAACATAAGGACGTTGAGGTTAGAGGGAGGTGCTTAAAGAGTTTATGGAGTGGAAGATTTGATACTGGAGAGGTTTCTAGTTTAACAAGGGCAGATTCGCACAGAATGTAATGCGTTATTGGAAGGTATGTGATGTGTGTGAGGCTTGCAGATTGCCTCCTAACATTCTGTCCTTCAGATGGAAATCCTCAAGTTACGTTTCTCAGGAAACTCGCGGGCTGTGAAAGAAGCTAGCGGTTTCCTTTGGAACGTTTTCTGTAAGCTCATACGCAGCGTCACTTGAGACCCAGGTCATTGCGCAGGTGGGCATGGAGTGAACGGTGGTGGGTGGGTTCTGATTTGGGGTGTCGTCCAGAGAGGGGAAGGTTGTTTGTAGAAATCAAGCGTCTCCCTCTTAGAGTGGACTCGCTTTTTTAAAGTGCTCCTACCACAGAGCCACCTAAAATATTGGTTCTTGGTAAAGGTTCGGTTTTCCTGCATTTTGTTCTTTAGGATATTTTAGATGTTTAGATTTTTTAAATTTTGTTTTAAGCCATCGCTTTAAAGGAGTTCAGAGGAGAGTGCTCACGGCTGACTTGGAATGTGTAACTGCAGCCTCGGGGAGGGCGTTCCTGACGACTGCTCCCTCGCGAAGCCTGAAGCTGGCACTGCTGGAGGGTCAGCCCTGCCTGCTTCTGCCTGTTTCCCTGTCAAGTTCCTCGTGCCATGTTCCCCTGGACCGCCTCTGGGGGTGGGTGAGTCACCGAGCGGCAGCGTGTGTGCCTGTCACCGTGCTCCGTGCGAGGGCTGATGGGAACTTGTTTCCCCTGTGCTCCTCCCGCCCCCTTGGGTGGGAGGTGGTAAAGCCCATCCTGTGTGTGTGGCAGCCCGGCCTCTGCCGGTGGGATCTGCATCGGTGCTTCTTCCCGACACGGTGAGGACTCGCCTCCCCCTGGACGCAGACAATGGGAGCGGAGAGTGAAATCAGGGGAGCGAGAGGGGCCCCGGGAGGAGGCGTTCCTTTGGGGGGGCGGGGAGGGGGGAGCTCGCTAAGGCTCGTCAGTCTGGAAGGTTTCGGAGTTGGATGAGATGGAGGTGTCACTGGCACACACGCCGCAGCACCGCTCCGCTCTAGCTCCCGCGTGTTTGCTGACGCCCTCTCCCCGGGTTCACATGCTGCTCGGCCTCCTTCCCTCCTGGTGCTCATACATTGAGGCTTCAGCCAAGTCCTGGCCGAGGACGATATTTAGTTCTCGGTTCTTACCATTCCCTCTGGTCACTGAGCCTTCGGAGAAAAGCTCCGAGCTGTGGCCTGGGCTTTGCTGGGAGGCGACCTTCCTCCAGCTGCACCTCCGCTTCGGGCTCCTCAGGCACGTGGTGGGCAGTAATGGGCGTGGACGTTCCCATTTCTCAGTGAGCGCACTGTGAATATCTCCAAATTGGTTTTATATTATTAATGTTACTGTGGTTCTTTGTTTTGAAATAAAAATTCTGAATGTAAAAAAAAAGATAATGGCCAATAAAAAATTTTAAAGCTTCACCTGAGGATATGTTTTTATTGATTTTTTTTAAAAGACAGTGAGAAAGGGATAGAGAGAAAAAAACTGATGAGAGAGAGAAACATTGCTTGGTTGCCTCTCCTACTCCCCCGCTAGGGATCAAACCAAAACCTAGGTATATGCCCTGACTGGGAACTGAACCCTTCAACCTTTTGGTGTAAGGGACGACACCAACCAACGGAGCTACCCAGCTAGGGCCAATACTTCTTTTAAATAATGGAAAACCTCAAACTACAATCCCCAAAATCTGAGAATCCGAAGCAGGATAAATCACAAAACAAATCTAACCAAAATGAACAAGCAATAAACAAACAAAGACTCCTGGACACAATGCTCTCACGCTGCTAAAAGGGTCAGGTGAAAAGAATATTTTGAGGGCACAGGTTAGAGGAACAATGAGGGGAACACAGCAGATGTCTTGTCAGAAACTATGCAAGCCAGAGAGGAGGGAGTAACACCCTTAAAATGCGCAAAGAAAGAAGACTGGCAGCCCCAAAGTCGATGCCCAGAAAAATTATTTTTCAAAAACAGAAGAGAAATAAAGGCTTTTTCAAATGAGCCCAAATTGAGAGTTCATTTCCTGCAGATTTGTTTGCACTGTAAGAAATGTTAAGGAAGTCCTTCAGGTAGAGGGAGTGCGATACCAGACAGAGACTTGGATCTTCACACACACAAAATGAGGATTTCCAGAAATGAAGTAAATATAAAAGGCATTGTTTTCTTATTTTCTATTGCTTTAAAGGGTATTGAATTTCTGAAGCAAAACCAGTAGTGATAGATTGTAGCTTTATGGAATGTGTGAGAGTGATGCATGACCACGTTAGCAGGAAGGTGGGGGCTGGGAGTACATGTACTGTGAAGTGATACGTCATTGTTGGAGGGGTCACTGTGCTAAAGATGTGTATCGTAAACAACTGTAAAAAATGGAGAGGCTTAAATAAAAGATCTGTGTTCTGAAAAACAGAGTTGAGTGGCTGGGGCTGGGGGAGGTGTTGGTCAAAGGGTACAAACTCACAGTCATGAGATTAACAAGTTCTGGGGGGCAAGTGGCGCTCACAGTACTGTGTTGTGTGCTTGAAAGCTGCTGAGTGAGTAGATCTTAAATGTTCTCACCCAGAAAGGAATGGTAATTATGTGACAGGGCGGAGGTGGCAGCTGATGCTCTGGTGGAGATCATTTTGCAATTTATTTTTTAATATATTTTTATTGGTTTCAGAGAGGAAGGGAGAGGGAAAGAGATAGAAACATAAATGATAAGAGAGAATCATTGATCGGCTGCCTCCCGCACACCCCCCACTGGGGATGGAGCCCGAAACCTGGGCATGTGCCCTTGACTGGGATCGAAGCTGGGAGCCTTCAGTCTGTAGGCCAGCGCTCTATCCACTGATCAAACCAACCAGGGCCATTTTGCAGTTTATAAATGTATCCAATCAACAGCTTAGACTTATACAATGTTATATGTCAACTATGTCTCAACAAAGCTGGGGATAAAAAAAGATCAGTGTTGTGCAGTAGGGCTGGGGGTGGGGGAAGTCAATGGGGGAAAATGGAACATCTGCAGTACTTTCAAAAATTAATATTTTTTTTAAGGGCACATGCTTTGTAGTTAAAAAAAAAAAATCAGTGCTGCCCTGGCCAGTGAGGCTCAGTTGGTTGGGCGTTGTCCCATGCACGGAGGGGTTGCCAGTTCAATTCTTGGTTGGGGTGTATGTGGGAGGCAGCTGATAGATGTTTTGCTCTCACTTCAATGTTTTTCTCTCTCCCTCTCCCTTCTTCTCTCTCTAAAAATCAATGAAAAAATCTTAAAAAAAAAAAGATCAGTGTTGCAATGAAGTAGGGCGGGGTTGACAAGCTATGATCCACAGCCCACATCCAAAACTGTTTTCCTAAGCATTTTGTTGTTGTTGTTAATCTTCACCTGAGGATATTTTCCCATTGATTTCTAGAGAGAGTGGAAGGGAGGGGGAGAGAGAGAGAAACATTGATGTGAGAGAGACACGTCAATTGGTTGCCTCTGGCACACGCCCCAATCAGGGCCGGGAATCAGGCCTGCAACCGAGGTGCATGCCATTGACCGGAATGGAACCTGCGAGTCTTCATTCCTTGGGCCGACACTCTACCCACTGAGCCACACTGGCCGGCACTTCCTTAGCAGTTTAATTAGAGCAGGTCATCTGTGTGTTTTCTTGTCTGACGGCTTCCGCTCCACCACAGCCGATGGGACTAAGTGTGTGGTCACTGCTGCAGGGACTGTAAGACCCGCAAAGTCCAAGACGTTTCCTCTCTTGTCTTCGGAAAGCTTGCCGAGCCGGGGCCGCTGGGGGCCGGGCCGGGGACCCTGGGGCTGGTGCAGGAGCTCAGCCTCACGGGCGGGCCTGACGAGTCAGAATCAGAATGTATTTTGGAGAGAGAACCAGCAGACGCCCAGCTGGATAAAGGGGCAGTGTTTACAGTTTCCGATAGTCTTTCTAGCAAGGGATGGGTCCTGTCTTTAAAAAACCAAAAATCGTAAACTTAAAAGAGCGATTGAGAAACGGACAAAACCCCAATATCTTTTGTCCTATGCAAACCAGATGGAGCACTCAGCACCCTGACTGCCCGCAGCACCAGGACTCCCCTCGGCCGGGTCCATGAGAGCGTTGGCGGCTACAGGAAGACAGCCGAGCGCCTTCTGACCAGCCTTAGTCTGTGAACTGTGTCCCCCCAAATCCACGTGCTGAAGTCCTAACCCAGAGCCTCAGACCGTGGCCTTATTTGGAGACAGTCTTTACAGGGAAACCAGGTCAAAATGAGGTCACTGGGGTGGGCACCATCTAATAGGACTGGTGTCCTTATACAAAAAAATGAGTCGGACACAGACAGGCTGGGAGAAGCCGTGGGCCTAGGAGCGAGGCGTGGAGCAGGTCCCGCCCTCACCGCGTAGAGGGAGCCAGCCCTGCGGCACCTGGATCGCAGGCTCCTCAGCTCCTGCACTGAGGCAGGGAGACTGCGCTCTGAGCGCCGGGAGCGCGCAGCACAGGAGCGCGCACAGCCCGTGGGCCGTGCAGGGTGCACCTCCCAGTGTGCCATGTGAACCTGGGATGCTGCAGTGGCCAAGGTCGTTTTGGATGGCACAGGAGAAATAGCTTTAATTTACATAATCAGGTATTTGTCTTACTGAGAAAATGCTTTTAAGAATAGTTATGCATTTTAAGGTTTCAATGCTACTAAAATATAGGCTTCAGTGCTAATAAAAATACAAAGTATAGGTAACACTAAAACCGTGAATTGCTTATTGCTATCAGAGCCCATGACATTTAGCACGAGGTTAAAGTAGATCTAGAAGAAAAGGTGCGTTAGGGCAAGAAAAATATTAGGCAACTAACAGTGCAGGCTGGTGGCTAGATATGGCCAAAGGCGGGTGCAAATGAGAATACCCCGAACTCAGCCTGCCTGCCCCTGCCCCCCCACACCCTGCCCCCCCACACCCCATGTGCACACACATGCCCATCTGCACACACACCCCATGTGCACATACATACACACACCCCATGTGCACACACACCCCATGTGCACACACACCCCCATGTGCACATACATACACACACCCCATGTGCACACACACCCCATGTGCACACACCCCCCATGTGCACGCACGCACGCACGCACGCACACTGATCTTGGTTCCCTTCCTGACAAGGCGCGATGGGGAATTGTTTGGGAAAACAGCTCTAAGCGGCCCAGCCTCGTCTTCCTGGTGGAGGCCACAGGGTGTACCCGCTGCTTCGCACCCACAGGCCGGCCAGTGCTCCCAGGCCTGGGGGACAGTCAGTGCGGATCCTGGGAAGCCAGGGCTGCGACCTCGCTGGGGTGGACTCTGGAGCCAAGGGAGGCAGCTGGAGAGGTAGGACCATCCGGAGTCCCCCCAGGAAGCCTCGCGCTAAGTGAGCGACACAGGAGCCAAGAGGTTCCGTTGGAAAGAAGGGCGGCGGGGACCCTGTCGCAGGCTTGCTCAGTACGTCTTTATTGGCTAGATAGCGAGGAAGGGAGAGGGCGACACATACACATCCACCTGCTGCCTCCTCACGCCCCCTCCTGGGGAGGGACAACCTGGGCAGGTGCCCTGACGGGGAATCGAACCCAGGACGTCTGGGCCCATGGGAGGGCGCTCAACCACTGCTCACCCCGTCGGGCTGTGGCAGGTGTGTGGGGACCTGGGGTCAGGACAGTGCAGGATCTGCCCGGCACCTCTCCCCGCAGCGCCTCTCGCCCCTTCCTCTTGCTCTCCCCAGACTCTTCCCTGTGCTTCCTCTCTATCCCCATCTCTCCCTCACCAACTTCCTCTCTCCCCTCCTGGTTTCACACAGCCAGGCCCCCCTCCTGGGTGGGGGAGCACACGGCCTGTAGGCTGCTGTTGGGGGACCCCGCGCAGGGCGGCTCCGCCATGGTAGGGCCCAGGC
>NW_005362033.1:340128-368217 GCF_000412655.1 Myotis brandtii
CAGCTCCCTGTAGACCAGGGCCCGCTGGTCGGCGCTCAGCCGCAGCCCTGGGGGCGCTGCAAGACAGTGGGCGACCCTGAGTTCAGGGGGTTCCCTGCCAGGACCCTTCTCCGAAGTGTCCCCCTTTGAGACCAGCAGCCCTGCCCTACAGTCTTTCTTTTTCCTCATTAGGGTCAAGCGAGCCTTACGAAAACCTCTGGGAGGCAGAGCCCCAGCTGCCGCCTCTGGGCCTCTCTGGCTCCCGAGGCCCCGCAGGACACCCACCCTCTACCCCCGCCTGGCCTTCTTCCAGGACCTCAGCGCAGGACCTGAAGCGGCCCTGTGCCTCTCCACTTGCCATGAGGAGGCAGCGTGGGGCGGAGCCCAGGTGGACAGATGAATGATGGACAGATGACTGGATGACAGTCTAGGAAGGCTGTCTGTCTGTCCCCACCTGGGCCTCTTCGGGGAGAAGCCTGGGGGGGGGGGGGGGGAAAAAAAAAGCCTGGACAGCAGGTCTAGGCCAGGAGGGCCTGGGAAGGGGCGCTGGTCACTGCCTCTCAGGGCCTGGAGTCTGGTTTGGGTGCCACAGGAAGACCCAGTCCAGGGCCAGAGCCTCCCCTTGAAATGTCTCTGCATCCCAAGCTCTTCTGGGGCCTGGAAGTGGGGAGCCCCTGAGGCCCCCCCGCAGGACAGACGAGCCTGAGTCAGTTTAATGTGTAAGTAACAGACTCGTCCTGGGGACAGCCCACCCAGCCTGGTGCCTGCGGGCACTTCCTGCAGCATCTGCCTTCATCCTCCTGCTCCCAGGAGGACTCGCCACCCCCTTTAACGCCAGATGGAGTCCACACGCCATCGGTTCCCTGTAAAGGGGCACACCGCAGGCTTGTAGGACAGCCATGAAGTTGTGCAGGGACCACACAGCTCCAGCAAATGTCCTCACTAGCGGTCAGTGCCCGCCCCAGGTCCTGGCAATGACTGCTCTGCCCGAGCTTGGGCCCTGACCAGGAATTGAACCAGTGACCTCCTGGATCCTGGGCCACCCTGGCCGGGCAACTTTTTTTTTTTAATCTCTGTCCCTGTGTCCTTGCACGTTCAGACATTTTCTATGAATAGAATCACAGACTACAGGTGACCTGTTTGTCTGGCTTCTTTCACTTGGCATGTTTTTGAGGCTCATCTATGTAGGTGGGTCAGGTTTTCACTCCTTTTCATGGTTGGATAACACTTCATGTGATGGGCATGCCACATGTTGCTTACCCGTTCATTCATTGATGAACCTTTGGGTTGTTTCTACCTGTTGTCACGATGAATAGTGCTGCTATGGACATTTGTGTGCAAGGTTTTGTGTGGATGTATGCTTTCAACTTCCTTCGGAGTACATACCTAGGAGTGGAATTGCTGAGTCATAGTTAACTCTGTTTAACTTGTTAAAAAATATTTATTGATTTCAGAGAGAAAGGGAGAGGGATAGAGAGATAGAAACATCAATGATGAGAGAGAAACATTGATCGGCTGCCTCCTGCACACGCCCCCATGGGGATCGAGCCTGCAATCCAGGCATGTGCCCTGACTAGGAATTGAACCAGTGATCTCCTGATTCATGGGCTGATGCTCAACCACTGAGCCACGCTGGCCGAGCAACTTTTTTTTTTTTTTTTTAATCCTCACCTGAGGATATTTTTTCCACTGCTTTTTAGAGAGAATAAAAGGGAGAAGTGGGAGAGAGGGAGAAACACTTATGTGAGAGACACATCGATTGGTTGCCTCCCACATGACCTGGACCAGGGTAGGGATCTAACCTGCAACTCAGGCACCTGCTCTGACCAGGAATCGAACCTGAGACCTTTCAGTGTGTGGGACAATGCTCTAACCACTGAACACACTGGCCAGGGCTCTCTGTTTAATTTTTTAAGGAACTGCCAGACTGTTTTCCACAGTAGCTGCACCATTTTACACTCCATTTTGCTTGTGACAAAAGTTGCACGGTTTCCAATCACAGAGCTGCAACCAGGAGCAGGTCTGACGGAGCCCTGGCCGGTGCACTGAGCTGGCCACACAGGGCAGTGAGCTGGGCACTGCCCTCCTGCGGACACAGCTCCTTGGTGTTGGGAGTTTTATAGAGTGACCGAGTAGGCAGGCGTGACCTTGACGTTCACAGAGGGGAACCAAGCTTGAGGTGGGATGATGGGTCACACCTCCGCCCTCGGACCTTTGCTCCCCAGGCCCAGAGCTCAGAGAGGCCCTGGGGAGGGGAAGCAAAGACCCCAGGGCATGCGCACTGGTGATCTGGATCTAAGCCTGAGGCGCTGCGAGGAGAGGGGCCCAGGGAAGTCCATAGGGCACAGGGCAGGGCAAGGGGACACCACATTCCCACTCCCGGGTCTCTCCATCTGTTACCTCCTACTTGCTTCTGGAATAAAATGAAGACATTGTTCTGACTGGACTGCAGGGGAGACATTGTTCTGGCTGCCCCTCTCCAGATGGCTGCAAAGTACAAATGCACTGCCATGTCAGTCAAGGAGAAACTGCAGTAAACATGGGAGCGTTCACATGTTTTCAGCAAGATTTCCAACATCTAGACCAATTCTCACACTATGGCAGTGGGTGCTCAATCAGAGAGCCAAAATAAAAAACAATTAAAAAACAGCAGGACAGCTTAAGGGAGCTGTGGGACAATGTGAAACGTAACAATATTCAAATAGCAGGTGTACCAGAAGAGGCAGAAAGGGAGAAAGGAATAGAGAAAGTGTTAGAAGGAATAATGGCAGAAACTTCTCTAACCGGGTAAAGGAAAAAGTCACACAAGTTTAGGAGGCACAGAGAATCTCAAACAAGAACCCAAACAGACCCATACCCAGACACAGCACAATTAAAATGCCAAAAATTAAAGACAAAGAAAGGATCTTTTCTAAAAATATATATTTTTTTATTGATTTCAGAGAGAAAGGGAGAGGGAGAGAGATATAGAAGCATCAATGATGAGAGAGAATCATGGACCAGCTGCCTTCTGCACCTCCCTCCCCCCAATGGAGTCTGAGCCCACAACCTGGGCATGTACCCTTGACCGGAATTGAACCTGGGACTCTTCAGTTTGCAGGCCGGCACTCTATGCATTGAGCTAAACCAGCTAGGGCCAAAGAGAGAATCTTAAAGGCAGCAAGAGAAAAGCAAACTGTTACCTACAAAGGAGCTCCCATAAGGCTGACACCTGATTACTCATCAGAAACTCTACAGGCCAGAAGGGAATGGCATGAAGTACTCAAGGTAATGGAAAGCAAGGATCTGAGACCAAGATTATTATATCCAGCAAGGCTAACATTCTAAATAGATGGTGAAATAAAGAGCTTCCCAGACAAAAAGAGGCTCAAGGAGTTCATCACCACCAAGCCAGCATTATAAGAAATGCTAAAGGGACTGTTGTAATGAGAAGAAATAGAGAGAGAAACCTAGGCATACAGAATTAAAATGGCAATAAATAAGTACCTATCAATAATAACCCTAAATACAAATGGATTAAAGGCCCCAATCAAAAGACATGATTGGATAAAAAAACATGACCCATCTATATGCTGTCTATAAGAGACCCAAGTCAGAACAAAAGATACACACAGCATGAGAGTGAAGGGTTGGAAAAAAATATTCCATGCAAGTGAGAAAGAAAAAAAAGCTGGAGTAGCAATTCTCATATTCAACAAAAAAGACTTCAAAATGAAGGCCGTCACAATAGACAACAAAGGTCACTACATATTACTAAAGGGATCAATCCAACATGAGAATATAACCCTGGTAAACATGTATGCACCCGATATAGAAGCACCTCAATGTACAAAAAACAAACAAACAAACTAACAAACAAATACCCTTCTATAGGACTTTAACGGAGAGATCAACAACAATACAGTCATAGTAGGGAACTCTAAAACCCCCCTGACTTCACTGGATAGATCTTCCAGACAAAAACTTAACAAGGAAACAGAGACTCTAAAGGACACACTGGATCAGATGGATTTAATTGACTTTTATAGAACATTTCACCCCAAAGCTGCAGAATATACATTCTTCTCACATGCACATGCATCATTCACAAAGATAGACCACATGTTAGGACACAAAACAAGTCTCTACAAGTTCAAGAAGATTGAAATCATATAAATCAGCTTCTCAGATCACAGTGGAATGAAATTAGAAATCAACTACAGTAAAAACACCCCAAAACATTCAAACACATGGAAGCTAAGTAGCATGTTATTAACAATGAATGGGCTACCAATGAGATCAAGAAAGAAATAAAAAAATTCCTAGAAACAAATGAAAATGAACACACAACAACCCAAAATTCTGGGACACAACAAAAGCAGTCCTGAGAGGGAAGGTCATAGCAGGCCTACCTCAAAAAACAAGACAAATCAGCAATAAACTATTTAACCCTACAACTTAAAGAACTTGAAAGAGAAAAACAAGAAAAGCCCAGAGTAGTAGAAGGAAGTAAATAATAAAGATTAGAGCAGAAATAATGACATAGAAACTAAAGACAATACACACACACACACAAAAAAACAATGAAACCAAGAGCTGTTTTTTTAAAAAGGATAAACAAGATTGATGAACCACGCCGTAACCAGTTTGGCTCAGTAGATAGAGCGTTGGCCTGTGGACTGAAAGGTCCCAGGTTCGATTCCAGTCAAGGGCATGTACCTTGGTTGCGGGCACATCCCCAGTAGGAGGTGTGCAGGAGGCGGCTGATCGATGTTTCTCTCTCATCGATGTTTCTAACTCTCTATCTCTCTCCTTTCCTCTCTGTAAAAAATCAATAAAATATATATATTTTTAAAAAAGATTGATGAACTGTTAGCCAGAATCCTCAAGAAACAAAGAGAGAGGACACAAATAAATAAAATCAGAAATGAAAGTGAAGTAACCACTGACACCACAAAAATACAAAGTACTGTAAGAAAATACAATGAACAACTATATGCCAACAAGCTGGACAATGTGAATGACATGGAAAAATTCGTAGAAAATTACAATCTCTAAAAACTGAATCAGGAAGAATCAGAAAACCTGAATAGGCCAATAACAACTGATGAAATAGAAGCTGTACTAAAAAAATCTTCCAGCAAACAAAAGCCACAGTTCAGACGGTTTCACAGCGGAGTTTTACCAAACATTCAAAGAAGAACTAACACCTATACCCTTCAAACTATTCAAAAAATATCCAAAAGGAAGGAACACTTCTAAGCTCTTTTTATGAGGCGGGCATTAACCTAATTCCAAAACCAGATAAAGACACTACAAAGAAAAAGAATTACAGGCCATCCCTGATGAACATAGATGCTAAAATCCTCAACAAAATATTGGCAAAATGGATCCACCACTTTATTAAGAAGATCATACACCATGACCAAGTGGGATTTATTTCAGGAATGCAAGGCTGGTATGACATTCCCAAATCAATAAGCGTGATACATAACATAAACTGAAAGACAAAATCATAATCATCATTGGATGCAGAAAAAGCATTCAGCAAAATCCAACACCCATTTTTGATAAAAACTCTCAGCAAAGTGGGAATAGAGGGAGCATATCTCAACATGATAAAGGCCGTATATGACAAACCTACAGCGAACATCATACTCAAGGGGCAAATCTAAAACCATTTCCCATAAGAACAGGAACAAGACAGGGATGTCTGCTTTCACAACTCCTGTTCGACACAGTACTGTAAGTCCTAGCCACAGTGATCAGACAAGAAGAAGAAATAAAAGGCATCCAAATTGGAAAGGAGGAAGTACAACACTCATTTTCACAGATGACACGATATTATACGTAGAAAACTCTAAAGACTCTACCAAAAAACTATTAGATTTAATAAATGAATTTGGCAATGTAGTAGGATACAAAATCAACTCTCAGAAATTGATGGCTTTTTATACACCAACAAGAGGCCCACCGTGCGAAATCATGTGGCCCTGCCCACCCGCATGCGCCTCGCTGCACACGCAGCCTCCTGGTGACTGGTCTTTGGTCATTACAGCATTAGGGCCACTGGGTTTTTATTAATATAGATAATGAATTCTCAGAAAGAGAATCTAAACAAACAATCCCATTTACCATTCCAACAAAAAAATTAAGATACTTAGGAATAAACTTAACCAAGGAGGTAAAAGACTTTTACTCGGAAAACTACAGGACATTCAAAAAAGAGCTAGAAGAAGATATAAACAAGTGGAAGAATCTTCCATGTTCATGGATTGGTAGCATCAACACCATTAAAATGTCCATACTACCCAAGGCAGTCTACAGATTCAATGCAATTCCTATTAAAATACTAACAGCATATTTCACAAATCTAGAACAAATACTCCAAAAATTTATATGGGACCAAAAAGGACCCCAAATAGCTGCAGCAATACTGAGAAAGAACAAAGTTAGAGGAATCACAATGCCAGGTATCAAGTTATAATACAAAGCCACCGTAATCAAAACAGCCTGGTACTGGCACAAGAACAGGCGTACATATCAATGGAACAGAACAGAGACCCCAGAAATCGACCCACGCCATTACGCTCAATTAATATTTGACAAAGGAGGCAAGAGAATATAGTGAAATCAAGACAGTTTCTTCAATAAATGGTGTTGGGAAAATTGAACAGATACATGCAAAAAAAATGAAACTAGACCACCAACTAACACCATACACAAGATTAAACTCAAAATGGATAAAATACCTACATGTAAGTCGGTAAACCATGAAAATCCTATAAGAAAACATAGACAGCAAAATCTCAGACATCTCTCATAGTAGTATGTTTATGGATACATCTCCTAGGGCAGTGATGGCGAACCTATGACACGCGTGTCAGAGGTGACACGCGAACTCATTTTTTTGGTTGATTTTTCTTTGTTAAATGGCATTTAAATATATAAAATAAATATCAAAAATATAAGTCTTTGTTTTACTATGGTTGCAAATATCAAAAAATTTCTATATGTGACACAGCACCAGAGTTAAGTTAGGGTTTTTCAAAATGCTGACACGCCGAGCTCAAAAGGTTCGCCATCACGGTGCTGTCCTCTCCTCTGTTTTTACTCTTTTTACTTATGCTCTCCCCTCTGTCTGAAGTGCCATGTCCCCTGCATGTCACCAGACTGACTCTTGCTCCTTTAAAAAGACTCAGCTCAGCCCCTACCCTCATTCCATCCCATCCCAGGCTAGGAGACTTCCCTGGAATCCCGAGTCCCTGCCTGAGTCACCGTCCCAGTACTTAACCCTTTGACTGGACTTGGTGATTTCTCCCACTACCAGGGGTGGGCAAACTTTTTGACTCGAGGGCCACAATGGGTTCTTAAACTGGACCGGAGGGCCGGAACAAAAGCAAGGGAACCCTCGTGCACTGCTGGTGGGAATGCAGACTGGTGTGGCCATTATGGAAAACAGTATGGAGTTCCCTCAAAAAATTAAATATGGAACTGCCATTTGACCCAAGGATTCCACTTTTAGGAATATATCCTAAGAGACCCGAAACATCAATCAGAAAGAATGTATGCACCCCTGTGTTCATAGCAGCACAATTTACAGTAGCTAAGATCTGGAAACAGCCAAGTGACCATCAACAGATGAGTGGATAAAAATGCACATTTACACCATGGAATACTACAGAGCAGTAAAAAAGAAGGATCTCTTACCCTTCAAGACAGCATGGAGGGACCTGGAAAGTATCATGCTAAGTCCGTGGTTGGCAAACTGCGGCTCGCAAGCCACCTGCGGCTCTTTGGCCCCTTGCGTGTGGCTCTCCCTAAGCCTGAGGAGCACCTCATTAAGTTAATAACCATGCACCTGCCTGTATGGTTTAAGTGTAAAAAAAACGATCTCACTCATGTGAAATCTAAGGAACAAAATAAACTGCTGAGCGGAGCGGATCCGGAGACATGGAAGCAGGGAGCAGAGTGGGGATCTCGGAGGGAAGGCGGGTTAGTGGGAAGAGATCAACCAAAGACCTTGTATGCATAGGGTGGTGAAGGCCTGGGTAGGGGCTCGGGGAGGGGCTGGAGGGGTCAATGGGAAGAAAAAGGGCTATATGTAATACTTTCAACAATAAATAATTATTAAAAAAGAAAGCAGACCTTGGGAACTCGTGTAGTTGTTATGCGCAGCTGTTAGATTTTTCTCCCCCCGCCCTTTAACTTCATATAGTGCTGGTTGGAGAGGGTGCTCAGGGCTGCTTTTCCCAGGTACCCCGCCTGTTGCTCCCTGGATCTCCAGCATCCAAATAATAAAATGCGCCAGAGACCAGCCTCGTCTCTACCTGTGTGACTCTGGTAGCGACGGGCAGCAGGACTCTGTCGTGTCTGGGGTCACATCCACTACCGCTCAAGTTGAATGCAGCTCTGGACAGTTCACTCCAGGCCTCATAAGCCTCTCTCTCCTCAGGTGCTTGGCATCCCTGAGGAACCCATGTGAGTGTCCGAGGGCGGGATGTTCTGGCCAGGCGCCAAGCGTCCCACACCCCACAGCCCCGCTAGCAGGGTCTGTCCTCGGAGAAGGAGCCGGTTGGGGTGGCGGCTGGGCTCCTGGCTGTGGGGCATTCTGCTCCTCCCCAGAGAAGACTCTAGCGCAGCGGTTCTCAACCTGTGGGTCACGACCCCTTTGGCGGTCGAATGACCCTTTCACAGGGGTCGCCTAAGACCATCCTGCATATCAGATATTTACATTACGATTCATAACAGTAGCAACATTACAGTTATGAAGTAGCAATGAAAACAATTTTATGGTTGGGTCACAACATGAGGAACTGTATTTAAAGGGCCAGAAGGTTGAGAACCACTGCTCTAGGGCATGGCACGCGGACGACATACCTTATCCTGGACTCGCCATCTCCCCCTCCACTGGGGCTCTACATGTACTCGGGGTATTTGCTCTAATGTTTGCACTTGAGGGGGGAGGGGTTTCTGCAGTCAATGTGAGCCTCACTGTGGGGGCCTCCAAATGTGGACTTTCTCACAGGGTCCTTCCCAGTCTCCTCCGTATGTGTGTGTGTGTGTGTGTGTGTGTGTGTGTGTGTGTGTGTGTGAGAGAGAGAGAGAGAGAGAGAGAGCTGCCTGACATAATTCTTGGAGGCAAGTTCAGGAACAGGGGGTGGGGAGGAGGAGACTGTTTCTAGAACACCCATCCCCCACTCACCTGACTGCCCATTGGCGGCCTGGGGTTCCCAAGTCCCGTTCTTTCTGGTGTTACCGCTCCTGAGATGAACCCCCTGGAAGCCGCACTCACAGCTGCGGACGGTGCCTCCGCAGACTCAATCGCGGGCCCTGTGCCAGCCCCTCCCCTGGTCCTGGGTCAGGCCCGTGGGCTTCCTGGGCCCCAGGTCCCGCCCCAGCTCTTGCCCCTCCCCTCCACAGCCTACCTTCCCCAGAGTGGCCTCCTTTCCTTCACCTCCACTCAGGGGCCCTCTCTGGCTTCTGAGCCCAGTGTTTCATCAGGCGGGTCTCCCTGACAGCTGGGTCCAGGGACCTCACTTCAGTCCAGGGAGGCGGAGGGGTGTGTCCTGCCCCCTCTGTGACTTCACACACCCAGGTCGGGGCGAGGGCACAGTGAAGGGAGGCCAGAGAGACAACAGTTCACACCCTGAGATCAACACGCAAAAAGGCAACCATAGGACCACAGCTCCAGCTCCCAAATGGAAGGAGACTTTGAGCAATTCCTAGGACCAGGCCTCATTGTCTGGGACCTTGCGATGCTGGTCCCGGGCTTTCATGGATGTGCCCCCAGCAAGAAAACAGCCGTTTCCACTTGCACAAACGACCTGCAAACCGTTCACCTTGGTGGTGGTGGTTAGGTCTGGTCAAACAATCAAATCGATACCCCCACCCTGGGAAACTGACCTTCAGATCATTTCATAACTGACATGCCTTGTTGCTTAGGCCACATTCCACTTGCCAGTAACTTTCCCCTCCGGACCTGCCCAGGATCCAGACCTGCCCAATTCTCCGGCCTTGTTCACCCCGCCCCGCCCCCGCCCCCAGAGCAGGATGCCACATCGCATCTCAGTGCTCGCCTGCTGGCTGGCCCTGCTGACTACCCCCCCCCCCCCCCACACCAGCTCCTCTGCACCCGCCTCGCTCAGTCCCACCCTGCACTGTCCCAGCGGGGTTGGCCAGGCGCCCTGAGCTGCTTGGAGAACAGTGGGCCGGAATGGCCCTGCCCCACATTCTTATCAGGTGGAAATTGGTTAAAATGGACCCAAGTGCATTAAAGGACTGAGAGAAGATGAAGCTAAATGTGGAAGAAGAGAGAAAGGCCTGGCTTGCTGGCCTCAGGGATGGTGAGATAGGGGATCCCTGCTTGTGCAGTGGAGGAACCCACAGCCCTGCCCATTCCTCTGGTCAGGGGCCACCTCCACCTGGAGGCCTGGAAATGGCCCTTTATAGGGTCCCCTGACCTCCTTGTGGCCAGAGCTATTGGGCATTTGGGCCTTCTCTGTGGTGGGACCGACTCCTTCAGAGACCTTCCTTCTTGTTGGTTGCCATGGACACACAGACCTCAGGCTCTGCTCCTCCAGCGTCTCGGTGACCCTCTACTAACCGCTGGATGCAGACCCCCACGTAGGGTTCCCACCTCAGAGCTTTCTCTCCTCACACCTCCTGGGGCCCTGGGTCCCCTTTCCTATTCCTGTGGCCACACTGCCACCTTCTAGGCCAGTGAAGTCCAGCTTCTCCAGGTGAGATGCGCCCCGAGCTCCGACCCCAGGGCAGTCCTGGCGCCCCAGGCTGCAGCCTGTCCCTTGGGGCCAGGGCATCTCCCTGCAGCCCAGTTCAGGCCCCTTGTCCCCAGCTGCTCCGTCTCCCCAGGGTAGCAGACCGGGCCCTGTGGCATCGGGCAGCTGCCCCTCCCAGGGCCTCTTCAGCGGCCCCTGGAAGCTTGCCGCTCCACTCAGTCCTCTGGGCTGCCCCCTACTGGGAATCACGCTGGGAATCGAGCCCGCAACCTGCACATAAGAACTGACTGGGAATTGAACTGTGACTTCCTGTTTCATAGGTTGACACTCAACCTCTGAGCCACACCGGCCAGGCCTATTTATTTATTTTTTAATCTTTATTATTGAGAATAAAACAGATGTCCCTCTCCCCCGCCCCATTGCCCCCCCTCCACCTGGTTCCTGCCCTGCCCCAGGCTTTTGCCACCCTATTGTCTGTGTCCATAGATAATGCATAGACACACATAAGATCTTTAATCTCTTCCAGCCCCACACCCACGTTCCCTCTGAGAATCGTTAGTCTGTTCCATTTCCATGCCTCTGATTCTATTTTATTCACCAGTTTATTCTGTTTATTAGATTTCTTATTTGTTTATTTTGATTTTTAGATTCAATTGTTGATAAGTAAGTATTTATTGGCATTTTATTGTTCATGTTTTTTACCTTTTTCTTCTTCTTCCTCTTCTTAAAGAATACCCTTCAACATTTCATGTAACACTGGTTTGGTGGTGATGAACTCCTTTAGCATTGTCTTGTTTGTGAAGCTCTTTATCTGATCTTTAATCTAAATGATAGCTTTGCTGAGTAGAGTAATCATGGTTGTAGGTCCTTGCTATTCATCACTTTGAATATTTCTTGCCACTTCTTCTGGCCTGCAAAGTTTCTGTTGAGAAATCAGCCAACAGTCATATGAGCGCTCCCTTGTAGGTAACTCACTGCTTTTCTCTTGCTGCTTTTAGGATTCTCTCTTTAACTCTTGGCATTTTAATTATGATGTGTCTTGGTGTCGGCCTCTTTGGGTTCCTTCTGTTTGGGACTCTCTGAGCTTCCTGGACTTGTAAATTTATTTCTCTCACCTGGTAGAGAAAGTTTTCTGTCATTATTTCTTCAAATAGGTTTTCAATATCTTGCTCTCTCTTCTCCTCTGGCACCCCCATAATGTGAATGCTGGTATGCTTGAAGTTGTCCAAGACACTCCTTACACGATCTTCATATTTTTGGATTATTTTTTCTCTTTTGATTGGGTGTTTTTTGCTTTCTTGTATTTCAAATCATTGATTTGATTCTTAGGACCCTCTACTCTACTGTTGAATTCCTGTATATTATTCTTTATTTCAGTTAGTGTATGCTTAATTTCTGACTGGTCCTTTTCAATTTTTTTTTGGCATTCTCACTAAGATCCTTGAAAGTCTCACTAAGTCCCTTGAAGGTCTCAAGAAGATCCTTGAGCAACCTTATAACCGTGGTTTTGAACTCTATATCCAGTAGTTTGCTTTCTTCCATTTGTGACATGTTTCTTTGTCTCTGCATTTTGGTTGCTTCCTTGTGTTTGTTTCTATGTATCAGGTAGAGCTGCTATGTCTCCTGGATTGGTAGAGTGGCCTTGTGTAGTAGGGCCCAGTGGCTCAGCCTCCCCAGTCACCTGAGCTGGGCACTCTAGGTGTGGTCCTTTGTGAGCTGGTGCATAGTCTTGTAGTTGAGCCTTGATTGTTGTTGGTGTCACTGGGAGTTGACCTCCAGGCCAATTGGCTGTGAGGACCAGCTGTGACTACAGTGGATGAACTGCTGTGCAGGAGACACCCCTATGGAGCAGGACTTGCTTCAGTGGGGCTTTGGTGCTCACTGAGTCTGCCCCTTGAGTGTGTTGCTTGTGGATGTGTAGGGTTGTAATCTAGTATGGTATGAAGCTGTCCACCGGGTGCACTGGCTCTGGGGCCTCCTGGGAGGTGCAAAGTCAGCCACCACCTGGGGCCACCCAACAGGAGCTACAGAGCAAACTGCAGATTCCTTCCATTTGTATTGGGTTTGGAAGTACCCATGGAAGGGCCATCTGTGAAGCAAGGCGGGCTGGTGTTAGTGCTGGGTCTTGGGCCTTTTATTGATAGGTTTGGGGCACCCTGACCCAGGTGCTGCTTGTTTGAGAGATTTTAGGAAAGTCTGAAGCCTGAGCAAGGACAGACCATTCATATGTAAAAGCCACTGCACACAGGGGGGATGGGGCTGCAAATTGGTTGGGGTGGGGTCTCAGGGAATCACCAGAGTGGAGCAAACAGAAATGGCTGCCAGTCAGCCCTGAGGCTGGGAGGTCCCAGCACAGGAACAATGACCCCTGTGAGAACCTCCGCCTGGGAGAAAGCCTCCCCAAGTTCCTGCCCCAATGGCAGACAATCTAATTTCTCCCCATATGTGTCTGGGTCCCCCAAGCCTCGCCCTGGCACTGGAGCTCAGAGGAAGCAAGACCTTGCAGGTTCAGTTCATGTGCCGGGCCTTTAAGAGGAGCAGCTGAGTCTCCAGCAGCCTCTATGTCACTGAGCCCCAATCCCTGCTGGTTTTTACAGCCAGTAGTTATGGGGCCTTCTCTTCCCTGCCATGGGGCCCTGGGCTGGGGTCTGGTGTGGGGCTGGGACCCCTTGCTCATCATGGGCGGCCTCCGCAGAGACCATCTCCCTCCTGATTAAAAACACACCACTGGTGGGTGTCGGACCAGCCCGTTCTGCGCCTCTGCCCCTCCTGCCAGGCTCAGCGTGCCTCCTTCTTCTCTAGCTGTGGGACTCCCATCAGCCAGCCTGCAGGTGGTTCTGGATGACGGCTGTTCTGTATTTTAGTTGTGATTTTGAGGTGGTTGTGGGAGGTGGCGAGTCAGGTGCTTTCTTAAGTCATTTTCAGACGAGCTTGGCAGCCTTCCCTGCTCTCCCTGCCGAAAGCCTCGTCTTGGGTCACGAGGCTTTCTACGCCCTCTTGGCCAGTGTGTGGCAGCACCAGTCTCGGTACCAAAATGCCCCCAGTTGGGTGGAGGTCCCTCCCACCTTTGCAGAGTGGCCACCAAACCCCCAGCTTGGGACTCGCTGCTGCAGGGCTCAGTCTCATTCTCGTCGGACCTCCAGCTCCAGCACCAAGCTCCTCGCAGCCCCCGGGCTCAGTTTACCCCTCACGGCATTTGCACAGCCTGTTCCCTCTGCCTGGAACACTCTTCCTCCTCCTTGTCTCAAACACATGTTCCTTTTAAGCGAGCAGTTACTACACGCTGGGTGGGCTCTTGCTGATCTGGTGGACTGATCACTCTGGTGCTCTTCACGGCCCTATAAAGTCATATGATCTCAGTGTCAGAACCAAGGCTCAGAGAGGTTAACTGGCTCTGGATCACACAGGAACTGAGGATGGAAGCGGGTCTGGCTCTAAAGCTACACCATCATCCACGTCTGCCTTCATGCCCCTCCTCAGCTAGCTTTCCTGGGGTGCAATGGGGGGCAAGAAAGGCAAGCTGGGCTCTATTGCCACCACGGACTGAAGTTAATTTATCATTTGCATGAGTTTTGTCCATTTTCTGTCTGTCCTCTCAGACTGTGACTTCTGTGGGTCAGGAACAGGTTCTGCCTTGCTCCTGCTGATCCCCCTGCACATCCAACCCTCCACAGGTATGAACCAAATGAAGGAACGAATGACAGTCTGAGAGGATGCACGAGAGAACTGAAGTGGGGTCCAATGGGGGCCTGTCGGGGGGAGGCGGGAGTGGAGTGGCAGGATTTGGGGGGCCCACGAGTGCGATGGGGTAGATCAGCTCCACCAGTGCGTGCAGCCTGGTCACATAGCACCCGCAGCTCCTGCCCTCTGTCAGGGCCAGGCCTGGTCTCGCCCCTGGGCATGTGGTCCCAGTATTTCTTGTTTACAATCTACACCCACCCTAGCCCCTGTCCTGCCAGCACCCACAGGAGTCAGAGAAGAGAGCCAAACAGACCTGAACCCCCGGCTTCTGGAGAGACAGAGAGCAGGGCGGGCACAGCAAGACAGCGGGCACCGAGGCGGGGGACGGGGGGTCCTGTTACCCGTCACCATGCCGTGTACGGTGTGAGTGGAACAGCTAATGGGGTTTGAACAAACCTCCAACCTCGGTCATGGCCATGCTGACCTAGCTGTCTCCCCAGCTTTTCCTCACAAACCCCATCTCCTCATCCCGGGGGACTTCCTGTCTGATTCTCAGCAAGTAGCTCTACATTTTGAGACTCAGTTTCTTGAGCTGTAAAGTGGGTAGGATTGGTCCAAATGGGAACCTATTGCATCAGAGGTGGGGAGAGTTCCAGTTTGGCTGGAAGAATCAAATATGTCACCAACTGCAGGGCAGGCATCCAGGTCACCAGACACGAGGAGCAGGTGTGGGCCCTGCCTTTGCGTCATCACCCGCTCCGAATCCACGCCCTCGGCCGTTCCGCTCGCGAGAAAGGCTGTGCTGGACTAAAACCCACAGCAGCCTCACCGTGGCCGGAAATTGTGCGCCTCTTCTTCCCCCCAGACGCGGCATCTGCTTGCCTCTTCTTGAATCCGGCCAGCTTTGCCACTCGAGCATCAGAACGCAGAGCAATGATGTCGTGCATGTTCCCAGCCCAGGCATCAAGGCCTTGTATTTTCTACCTCTTACGCTCCTGCCAGCGGGACATGCTTCGCCGGCACGCTGGTCCCCAGAGGAGGGGGACATCCTGACCAGAACCGCCTTTCACTGAGCGGCTGGCTACAGCGGGCCCCAGCACCCCCAGGTCACGAGGAATAACAAGCCGGTGGTGGTGCTGTTTGTTATGTGGCACCAGCTCAGGAACAAGAGAAAAGGAAAGAGTAAGAGATAACACTTTAGCCAAGTACAGCTTGGAGCTGGGCCCCCTCCATCCTCAGGGCACACAAGGCACTGGGGCCTGGCCTCAGGGAAATGATGTCACCACGAGGAACGCACAGCAAAGGAGAGCGAGCGGCCAGCGGGCACCCCGGGAGTGCCAGGCCTGTTGTTTCTCCACTGTCCAGCCCCGAGCAGTGTAAACGCCAAGTGTGGATGGGCCCGGGGAAGCCCCGCCCACTGCCTGGCGCCACAGAGTCGCATGAACCAGGGGGCTTTCTGGAGGGTAACCAGATCTTTTCAATGCCCGGCACCGGGAGCTGCCCACTTCAGGGAACACGTCTCATCGTGTCCAAAGTGGCCAAGCCCAACACAAGCGTTTACAGAACACTTCTCCTTCTCTCCCTCCGCAAGTCTCCGTTGCCTGGGAATGGGATTAGAGATCTCGTCACAGGTAGCTCTGCCGACCACTTGCTGCCCTGTGTTTAAGAACTCGGTCGCCACCCATTTCTCTCAACAACCCCTGATCCACATGGCAGAGGAGGTAATCATTGTCCTCGCCCCTCCCACGACCACATCAAAATCACAACTAAATTGTAGACCCACCATCGAGGTCCACCTGGAAACTAGCTGGACTGAGGCTAGAAAGCGGCCGTGATGAGGCTGCGGGGAGGAGTGGAGACGTGGAGCAGGCAGCTCCCACACCCACCAGGCAGCAATGAGCCGCCGGAGGCCACCCCAGCCTCCACCTGGCTCCCTTGCCTGAGGCACCAGCGGAGGCTCCATAAAATCTGGCCATGAAAACTAGCGAAATTGTGTGCAAGTGACAGGAGGGCTGCTGGCATCTCAGGCGTTCCTCCTGATGGGCCCTCCCACATACTTGCTCGCTCACAAACTCACTTGCTCTGGGCTCCAGTGCCAAGGCAGCATCTTGAAAAGTGCCAGGGTCATACGGGGAGAAATGAAATTGCCTCCTTCAGGGTGAGGGCGGGGGAGCAGGGCCAGGGGAGCTCCCTGTGGGATGGAAGTGCTGGCAGGTGCCTTTCCTCTCTGTTGAGCCCTCTCTCGACCCAGCCCGCAGGCACAGGCAGGCACCAAGTCTTTGCCCTCCGTTAACATAGCTCACATGATATGCCCCACTCTGGCACTTCCCTGAGACCCTGCCCCACCTACCTTTGGCTTTTCCGCATGTGTGGCTGCCTCAGCTTATGCTGAGGACATTCCTAAAGCCTTTCCAAGGCGCACAAACCTTGAGAAGCAGCAGCTGGCCTGAGCGAGCCTCGCGCCTCTTGTTCAGTGGCCCTAAGGCCGGCACAAGCAGCAGCCCGTCTCACCTCGCAACGCAGCTCCCATCTGGGGCCCAAGCCCGGCGCACGTGGTGGCCAATCCTGGCCTGGAACACAGCTTCAATTACGTGGCCACATTCCTGGCACAAGTGGCAGCTGGCCTCAGTGCCCACCAGAGGGTGCCCGCTTCAGTTCACAGAGTAGACTCTCAAGTTCCTCCTAGCCAGCACAAGTGCAACCAATCGCAGACCACTTTGTAGCTCCCACCAGGTAGCTCCAAGCCAGGCATCTGGCCTTGGTCTGCACTGGAGCCCCTTCTAAGAGGCTCCAGAATCAACATGCCCAGTGGCTGGCTTCAGACCTCACCAGAGCCCCATCTAACCAGTTCCGCAAATGACACGCCTGAAGGGTGGCTCGCCTGGCACCAGAGTTCTCTATAGCAAATCCCATTCCCCGGGGCTAGCCCCACACAACAGCTCCTCTGCAGGTCACGGCCAGTCTTCATAGTCTGTCAGCCGAGAGTCAGTTCCACCCAAGGACGTGCCAATAGCCATCAAGGCCCAACCTCAACAGGAGGGCACCCCCCTACTAGAAACATCCATGAGCTCCTAGCCTAGGTGACGAGGGAGGTGCCCCTGGGACCCATGGGGCCCCTCCTGCATAAGGCCACCCGACAAGACTGGGAGATGCAGCAAATCTGTCTAATCTGTAGAAACAGACACAGGGAGGCAGCCAAAATAGGAGACAAAGACACATGTCCCAAAGGAAAGAACAGGAGAAATCTTCAGAAAAAGAACTAACCAACACAGAGTCAAGCAGTCTAGCAAATGCAGAGTTCGAAACACTGATTATAAAGATGCTCAGTAAAGAACTTAGGGGAAGACTAGATGTACTCAGTGAGAACTACAACAAAGAAATAGTAAATAAAAAAGGATATAGAGCCCTAGCTGGTTTGGCTCAGTGATAGAGCATCAGCCTGCAGACTGAAGGGTCCTGGGCTCAATTCCAGTCAAGTGCATATGCCTGGGTTGTGGGCTCGATCCCCAGTGGGGGGTGTGCAGGAGGCAGCCAATCAATGATCCTCTCTCATCATTGATGTTTCTATCTCTCTCTCCCTCCCTCTCTGAAATCAATAAAAATATATTTTTTTAAAAAGGACATAGAAACCATAAAGAAGAACCAGCCAGAGTGAAGAATACAATAACTGAAATGAAGAATACATTAGATAAAACCAGTAGCAGATTAGATGAAGCAGAGGATCAAATCAGTAATTTGGAAGACAAGGTAGCAGAAAACGCCTAATTAGAACAGCAAAAAGAGAAAAGAATAAAAAAAATGAGTGTAAGGAACTCTGGGACAACATCAAGTGTATCATAGGGATAGCAAAGGAGAAGAGAGAGAGCAAAGAATTGAAAACCTATTTTAATACATAATGACTGAAAACTTTCCTATTCTGACCAAGGAAATAGACAAACAAGTCCAGGAAGCACAGAGGATTCTAAATAAGATGACTCCAAAGAGGCCTATAAAAAGACACATCATAATTAAAATGCCAAAAGTTAAAGACAAAAAGAGAATCTTAAAAAGAGCAAAAGGAAAGCACTTAGTTACCTACAAGAGAGCACCCACCCATAAGACTGTCAGTTGATTTTTCAACAGAAACTTTGCAGGCCAGAAGGTATTAGCATAAAACATCACAGTGATGAAAAGCAAGGACCTACGACCAAGATTACTCTATCCAGCAATGCTATCATTTAAAATTGAAGGAGGGATAAAGAGCTTCCCAGACAAGAAGAAGTTAAAGGAGTTCATCACCACCAAGCCAGTATTACATGAAATGTTAAAGGGACTTCTAGAAGAAGGAGGAGGAGAAGGAAGAGGAGGGGGAGAGGAAGGGGAAGGAAAGAACAAGAAGAAAAAATATAAATAATGAAATGGCAATAACTACATACTTACTAGTAATTACTTTAGCCTTGACCAGTGTTTCTCAGTGTTTAGAGCATCAGCTTGCACACCAAAGAGTCACGGGTTCAATTCCCAGTCAAGGGCATGTACCTGGGTTACGGGTTCGCTCCCCATCCTCAGTTGGGGTATATGTGGGAGGCAACCAGTCAATGTGCCTCTCTCACATTGATGTTTCCCTCTCTCTCTCTGAAAAAGCAATGGGAAAAATATCCTCAGGTGAGGATTAACAACGAAAAAATAATTACTTTAAATGTAAATGGTTAAATGCTCCAATCAAAAGACATAGAGTGGCCCTGGCTGGTGTGGCTCAGTTGGTTGGGCATCATCTCATGCACCAAAAGGTTGCTGGTTCACTTCCCGGTCAGGGCACATACCTAGGTTGTGGGTTTGATCCCCAGTAGGGAGCATGCAGGAGGCACCTGATCAATGTTTCTCTCTCACGTTGATGTTTCTCTCTTTCTCTTTCCCTTCCTCTCTCTCTAAAAATCAATTTAAAATAAACAAAACATATTCTTGAATGAGGATTTTTTAAAAAGACATAGGGTGGATGAATGGATAAGAAAACAAGACCCATACATATGCTACCTACAAGAGACCCATTTCAGGTAAAATTAAAGATACTTCATGCAAATGGAAATGAAAAAAAGGTAGGATAGTAATACCTATATCAGACAAACTAGACTTTAAAACAAGGGCTATAGTAAGAGACAAAGAAGGATATTACATAATGAGAAATATATCAATCCAACAAGAGGATATAACCCTTGTAAGCGTTTATGCACCCAACATAGCAGCACCTAAATATATAAAGCAAATATTAATAGACATAAAGGGAGACATCAACAATAATAGTAGGGGACTTTACCATCCATTGACATTAATGGATAGATCATCCAGACAGAAAATCAACAAGGAAACAGCAGTCTTAAAGACACATTAGACAGTTAAACTTATGTTACTAGAACATGTCACCTCCTAGCATCAGTGCACGAGAACGTTTTCCAGGATAGACCACATACTAGGCCACAGAACAAGTCTCAATAAATTTAAGAAGACTGAAGTTCTAACAAGTATCTTTGCCGATCCTAATGGTATAAAACTAGAAATGAATTACAAGAACAAAACTGAGAAATACACAAGGACGTGGAAACTAAATAACGTGCTACTGCACAATGAAAGGGTTAATAAGAAGATCAAGGAAGCAATCAAGAGATACCTTGATGAAAATAAGACAAATGAAAATGAAAACTCAATAACCCCAAACTCATGGGATACAGCCAAAGCAGTTCTAAGAAGGAAAGGCATAGCAACACAGGGCTCCCTTAAGAAACAAACAGACAGCCCTGGCTGGTTTTGTCCCGTGGGTAGAGCGTCAGCCTGCAGACTGAAGGGTCCCAGGTTCGATTTCAGTCAAGGGCATCTACCTGGGAGCAGGCTCCTCCCTGGCCTGGGCCCTGGTCTGGGCCCGTGCAGGAGGCAACCAATCGATGTGTTTCTCTCACATTAATATTTCTCTCTGTCTTTCCCTCTCTCTTCCACTCTTGGTAAAAATCAATGGAAAAATATCCTCTAGTGAGGATTTAGGGGGAAAAAAAGAACCAAACCTTAAATAAATAATCTAACTTTATACCTAAAGTAATTAGAAAAAGAAGCACAAACAAAGCCCAAATTGAGTAGAAGGAAGGAAATAATAAAAACCATGGGGGAATAAACAAAATAGAGTCTTCAGAAATGAAAGAGAAGTGATAACTGACACCATGAAATACAAGAAAATTACTATGAGCAATCCTGTCAACAAATTTGACAAACTGGAATAGTTGGATAAATTCTTAGAAACATATAATCTTCCAAGTCTGAATCAGGAAGAAACAGAAAATCTAGACAGACTTATACCAACGACATCGACTCAGGCATCCCAAATCTCCCAGCAAACAGAAGCCCTGGACCAGGTGGCTTCACAGGAGAATCTTACCAAGCATTCAAAGAAGAACGAATGCCTATTCGCCTCAAGTTTGATGCCTATTCCAAAAATTGAAGAGGAAAGAAGGCTCCCAAATGCATTGTACAAGATCAGCATTACCCTGATATCAAAACCAGACAGACACTAAAAAAAAAGAAAAATTTAGGCCAATATCCCTGATGAACATAGATGCAAAAATCCGCCAAAATATTAGCAAACCACATTCAACAATACATTAAAAAGATCATATATCATTTATTCAGTGGGATTCATTCCTAGGATACAAGTTTAGTTCAATATCTGCAAATCAATTAATGTGATACACCAAACAAAATGAAGGATAAAAATAATATAATCATATCAATAAATCCAGAAAAAGTATCTGTCAAAATCCAACATCTATAATAATAAAAGCGTAATATGCTAATTAGGCCGGACAGCCAAACTACCTTCTGGATGTCATTCTGGATGTCCTTCCAGACGAAGCCATGGTGGTAGGGGCCGAGGCAGAGGTGGTTAGGGGCGATCAGACAGGCAGGCAAGTGGTTAGGGGTGATCAGGCAGGCAGGCGAGTGGTTAGAGGCAATGAGGCAGGCAAGGAGAGTGGTTAGGGGTGATCAGGCAGGCAGGCGAGTGGTTAGAGGCAATGAGGCAGGCAAGGAGAGTGGTTAGGGGTGATCAGGCAGGCAGGCGAGTGGTTAGAGGCAATGAGGCAGGCAAGGAGAGTGGTTAGGGGTGATCAGGCAGGCAGGCGAGTGGTTAGAGGCAATGAGGCAGGCAAGGAGAGTGGTTAGGGGTGATCAGGCAGGCAGGCGAGTGGTTAGAGGCAATGAGGCAGGCAAGGAGAGTGGTTAGGGGTGATCAGGCAGGCAGGCGAGTGGTTAGAGGCAATGAGGCAGGCAAGGAGAGTGGTTAGGGGTGATCAGGCAGGCAGGCGAGTGGTTAGAGGCAATGAGGCAGGCAAGGAGAGTGGTTAGGGGTGATCAGGCAGGCAGGCGAGTGGTTAGAGGCAATGAGGCAGGCAAGGAGAGTGGTTAGGGGTGATCAGGCAGGCAGGCGAGTGGTTAGAGGCAATGAGGCAGGCAAGGAGAGTGGTTAGGGGTGATCAGGCAGGCAGGCGAGTGTTTAGAGGCAATGAGGCAGGCAGGCAGAGTGGTTAGGGGTGATCAGACAGGCAGGCGAGTGTTTAGAGGCAATGAGGCAGGCAGGGAGAGTGGTTAGGGGCAATAGGCAGGTGAGCGGTTAGGAGCCAGCAGTCCCGGATTGTGAGAGGGATGTCCGACTGCTGGTTTAGGCCCGATCCTATGGCCTAAACCAGCAGTCGGACATCCCCTGAGGGGTCCCAGATTGCGAGAGGGTGCTGGCCAGGCTGTGGCTCCCCCGCCTCCCATGTATGAATTTTGTGCACCAGACCTCTAGTTCATTTATAAAAGGAAACTGTCAGCCAAGTGGGAATAGAGGAAACATACCTCAACATAATAAAGGCCACATATGACAAGCCAACATGATACTCAAAGGTGAAAAGCTGAAGCATTTGAATTTTTAAAAATATATATTCTTATTGATTTCACAGCAATCAAACAAGAAAAAGAAATAGAAGGCATCTGAATTGGAAAACTGTCATTAGTTGCAGATGACATGATACAATATATAGAGAACCCTAAAGAGCATCAGCCTGTGAACTGAAGGGTCCCGGGTTTGATTCTAGTTAAGGTCAGGTAACTTGGTTGCAGGCTCCATCCCCAGCTCCGGTCGGGGCACACATGGGAGGCAACCAATGGATGTGTCTCTCTCATATCAATGTTTCTCTCTCTGTTTTTCCCAATCCCTTCCACTCTCTCTGAAAATCAATGGAAAAATGTCTTCAGGTGAGGATTAACAACAACAACAAAAACTATTAGAACTGATAAACGATTTTAGTAAAGTAGCAGGACACAAAATTAATATCCAGGAGTCGGTTGTATTTTTTAAAACTCTTGACCCTTCAGTCCATGGGCCGAGGCTCTAACCACTTAGCAAACTGGCTAGAGCAATCAGTTGCATTAAAAAATTTTTTTAAATTGATTTCAGAGAGGAAGGGAGAGGGAGAGAGAGAGATGGAAACATTAATGATAAGAGAGAATCATTGATTGGCTGCCTCCTGCACACCCCCTTCTGGGGAATCAAGCCCATAACCCAGGCATGTGTCCTGACTGGAATTGAACCATGACCTCCTGGTTCATAGGTTGACGCTCAACCACTGAACCACACTGGCTGGGCCAGTTGCATTTTTATACACTAATAACAAGCTACCAGAAGGGAAATTAAGAAAACAAGCCCTGAGAAAGAACAAAGTAGGTGGGATCTCAATTCCAGATATCAAGCTGTATTACAAAGCCACTGTTCTCAAAACTGCCTGGTACTGGCACAAGAACAGACATATAGATCAATGGAATAGAAAAGAGAGCCCAGAAATCAGCCCCAACCAATACGCTCAATTAATATTTGACAAAGGAGGCAAGAACATACAATGGAGTCAAGACAGTCTCTTCAATAAATGGTGCTGGGAAAATTGGACAGATACATGCAAGAAAATGAAACTAGACCACCAACTTACACCATACACAAAAATAAACTCAAAATGGATAAAGGACTTAAATATACGACAGGAAACCATAAAAATACTAGAAGAATCCAAAGGCAACAAAATCTCAGACATATGCCGAAGCAATTTCTTCACCGATACAGATCCTAGGGCATTGGAAACTAAAGAGAAAATAAACAAATGGGACTACATCAAAATAAAAAGTTTCTGCACAGCAAAAGAAACCATCAACAAAACAACAAGAAAGCCCACTACATGGGAGAACATATTTGCCAACATTATATCTGATAAGGGCCTAATCTCCAACATTTATAGGGAACTCATACAACTTAACAAAAGGAAGATAAACAATCCAATCAAAAAATGGGCAAAGGACCTAAATAGACACCTTTTAAAAGAGGACATTCAGAAAGCCAAGAGACATATGAAAACATGCTCAAAGTCACTAATCATCCGAGAGATGCAAATCAAAACAACAATGAGGTACCATCTCACACCTGTCAGAATGGCTATCATCAACAAATCAACAAACGACAAGTGCTGGAGAGGATGTGGAGAAAAAGGAACACTTGTGCACTGCTGGTGGGAATGCAGACTGGTGCAGCCACTATGGAAGACAGTATGGAGTTTCCTCAAAAAACTGGAAATGGAACTCCCATTTGACCCTGTGATCCCACTTCTAGGAATATATCCCAAGAAACCAAAAACACCAATCAGAAAGGATATATGCACCCCTATGTTCATAGCAGCACAATTCACCATAGCTAAGATTTGGAAACAGCCTAAGTGCCCATCAGTAGATGAATGGATTAGAAAACTGTGGTACATCTACACGATGGAATACTATGCTGCTGTAAAAAAGAAGGAACTCTTACCATTTGCAACAGCATGGATGGAACTGGAGAGCATTATGCTAAGTGAAATAAGCCAGTCAATGAAGGAAAAATACCACATGATCTCACTCATTCATGGATAATAGAGACCATTATAAACTTTTGAACAATAATAGATACAGAGGCAGAGCTGCCTCAAACTGATTGTCAAACTGCAGCGGGAAGGCTGGGGAGGGTTGGGGGGCAGGAGGGAAGGGGGTAAGAGATCAACCGAAGGACTTGTATGCATGCATATAAGCAAAACCAATGGACA
This sequence comes from Myotis brandtii, assembly GCF_000412655.1. Lineage (NCBI taxonomy): Eukaryota > Metazoa > Chordata > Mammalia > Chiroptera > Vespertilionidae > Myotis > Myotis brandtii. The sequence goes on from NW_005362033.1 coordinate 364,625, forward strand.
TAAGACACTGGGGGGTAGGGGAGGCCAGGGGATTGTCAAGGGTGGGGGAAAAAAGGAGACATATGTAATACCCTTTGTAATACTTTAAGCAATAATAAAAAAAAGTATAAAATAAAAAAAATAAAAAGAAAACAAGCCCATTTACAATTGCATCAAAAAGAATAAAATACCTAGAAGTAAATTTAATCAATATGGTAAAAGATCTATACTCAGAAAACAATCAGACATTGAAGAAATAAATTGAAGATACAAGTAAATGGAAGCTTATACTGTGCTCATGGATTAACATCATTAAAATGTGCATATTACCCAAGCAATGTATAGATTCCGTGCAATCCCTATCAAAATAACAATGGTATATTTCACAGAACTAGAACAAATAACCCTAAAATTTACATTGAACCACAAAAGACCCTGAATACCCAAAGCAATATTGAGAAACAAGAAATAAGTTTGAGCTATCATGCTACCTGACCAAACTATACTACAAAGCTGCAATAATCAAAACAGCATGGTACTGGCATAAAAATAGACACATAGATCAATGGAACAGGATAGAGAGCCCAGATATAAACCCACACCTATATTGTCAATAATCTATGACAAAGGAGGCAAGAATATACAATGGGTAAAGGTAGTCTCTTCAATAAGTGGTTTTGAGAAAACTGAAGAGATACACGCAAAGAATGAAAGGGAAACATTTTCTTACACCATCTACAAGAATAAACTCAAGTGGATTAAAGATTTAAATGTAAGATCCCAAGTCATAAAACTCCTAGAAGAAAACATAGGCGTACACTCTGACATTGCTCTTAGTAATGTATTTTTGGATATGTCTTTTTGAGCAAGGGAAACAAAGCAAAAATAAATAAATGGGACTGCATCAAGCTAAAAAGTTTTGCACAGTGAAGGAAACCATTAACAAAATGAAAAGACAACCTACTGAATGGAATAAGATATTAACCAATGATAGATATGTCTGATAAGGAGTTAATACCAAAATATATAAGAAACTCATACAACCTAACACACACACACACACACACACACACACACGATTTGATTTTTAAAAATCGGGCAGAGGACCTGCTAGACATTTCTCCTAAGAGGCCACACAGATGGCCAATAGACATATGAAATGCTCAACATGGCTAATTACCAGGGAAATGCAAATTAAAACCACAGTGAGATATGACTTCATACCTCTCAGAATGGTTATCATCAGTAAATCAACAAACAAGTGTTAGTGAAAAATGGGGAGAAAAGGGAACCCTCACTCAGTGCTGGTGGGATTGTGAATTGGTGCAGCCACTATGAAAAACAGCATGGAATTTATTTTAAAAAATTAAAAATAAAATACCTTCTGACCCAGCAATTCCACTTCCGGTATTTATCCAAAGAAACCCAAAACACCAATTTGAAAACCTGCGTGCGCCCCGGTTCCGTGCAGCAGTTTGCAACAGCCAGCCCAGGGAAGCAGCTGGGCCTGCAGCAGAGATGAGTGGGCCGAGGTGACCCGCATAACGGAATGCCCCGAGGCCAGAGAAAGAAGGGAATCTCGCCATTTGCAGCACCATGGATGGACCTAGTGCTCTGCTCAGTGAAATGTCAAAACAAAAACTGTGTGGTTTCACCTACATGTGGGATCTAAAAACAAAACAAATGGACAAACAAAACAGAAACAAACTCGTGGACACAGAGAACACGTCGATGGCTGCCCGACGGGAGGGGCGAGGGGCCTGAGTGAGGGGAAGGGATGAAGAGGCACACATTTCCAGCGAGAACGCACTCCGGGCTGGGGCACAACGTGGGCATGTGCCAGTGCATTGCAGTCACTAGATACGGGCCCTGTGGCCACTGGACGGGCTGGGGTCACTGCATGAGGACGCGGCTGCCTGGCCACTGCACCGGACGCCTGCGGGTGTAAGACTGGACGCCCACGGTCACTTTTTTGAAATTAGAAAAGCCTCCGACGCTCAGGTCTTTTCTTCTCCTGCTTCCTTCCTGCCCGTGGGCTTCTGGGAACGTCCTGGATTTTCCCTTTTTTCTCCTGTGATGACCTCTATCCATCTGCCTGGGCCTCTGACCTCCCCCTGGAAAACCCTCCTTCGTTAGTCCAGTGCCCGGCCCCCACTCACTCAGGACCCACGCGGGCGGCTTACCTGGACCTGCCTCCAGGCCTCTGTGCTCGGACCCCTGGTACCTCCCCGCGGCGTCTGCTCTGGTCTCGGCCTGCCCGGGCCTCTGCCTCCTGGGCGCTGGGCGGAGGGCCCCGCGGCTCCTGAGAAAGCTCTCACAGAAGTGAGCGCACGGCGTGGGGTGATGTCCGCAGATGGGGGCGCAGCTGATGCAGCCCCGCAGGAGCTGGTCATAGTACCAGCCCTGCTCCTTGTGGCAGCTCAGCGACTCTGGGCGACAGAAACAGTGATGCTACCGGGTGGCGGGGACTGTGGGGACTGTGGGTCAGGCCTCAAAGGGCATCAAAGGTAAAAACATCACAATCTAACTCCCCAGAGCCATTCCATGCGACCGACCGCGTCCTTCTCCGACCGCACTGTTCCAGCCAGGCCACACCCATCCGAGACGTACTTTTATACCCAGTTTTACATGTTTCTGCTTCTCATTGTTCTTTCTTCTTTCCCTAAAGGCTTAGAAGTGCACGCTCTGGTTTCTACACACATAAGCGTTTTCAGGTATCTTAAAATTGAAATGTAGTGATTACATTGTCACTAAAGTTTTTGTGTTTTGGGGGGGAATGTCCTACCATCACATTATTTATTTGTTTGTTTGTTTGTTTTTAGGTTCTGTACATATGTGTTGACTTTATTCTTTTAAAAATTCTAATTTAAAGATTGTATACACATAATTACATAGTTATATGCATTATAGTCATTAAAGTTTTTACTTGCATTTTTCAAGCCTGTGGGAACCACGCCAGGGTCCCCGGATAGTCAAGGCCAATGGGAGCACAGAGGCCTTGTTGTCAGTACCCAGATGGCCCAGGCCGCTCTGAGCATGAGCCTTATCGGGTGTCCAAAGCCAAGACCCCAGGAGCGGGTGCAAGGACACACAGGACGCGGTGCCCTCGGCGGCCGACATGGTGGACGTCCCTGTGGGCAGCTGGCGTCTCCTGTGTCAGTGGTACCACCAGCGTGTGGCTAGGGCCAGTGTGCGGGCACAGCAGAGGCGAGAGCGCTCAGAAGAGAGGCGGCAGCACAGAGGAGGTAGCTCCTATGCGAGCAGGAGACAGGAGAGCTCAGGCGGAGCTGAGAACTGGTGCTGCTACGATGTGAGGCCGAGAGCTCACAGACAGCTCGTGTAGCCACCATGCTACCAGCCCGTGTGCTGGGAGAGGAGTTAGGAGGCGGTTACCATGTGAGCTACAGAGAGCAGCAGGGTGCTGGGCAGGGTGCTGGGCAGGGGAGACCGGAGAAGCTGCTGAGCCGGAGCTCAGGTGCCGCTCTGATGTGAGGCAGTGAGTCTGTAGCAGTGAGCGCTGCTCAGATAGCAGCTGTGGGTGCAGGGGCGGGTGTGGGTGCAGGGGCGGGTGAGGGTGCAGGGGCGGCTGAGGGTGCAGGGCCGGGTGTGGGTGC
>NW_005362033.1:371226-376296 GCF_000412655.1 Myotis brandtii
CCCCCGCCGGGAGGACTGTCCTGTCTGACGCCGTGTGGCCCGGCTTCTGCCACAGAGACTCATCCTGCCACGCCCACAGCCTCTCCTGGCGCCTCCCTCTGCCGGGAGAACTGCCCGCTGTCTCCGACAGAGCCTCGCAAGGAAGGTGGAGAGGGCCGCCAGCACCAGGGAGAGGAGGCTGGGAGGAAGGCGGGAAGCTCAGAGCACGGACGGGTCTCCTGTCCGAATGATGCCTGGGAACCACAGGAGCCCCGCAGGGAGGCCCAGGGCAGAGGCCAAGCGGGAAGGCTGCTCACCCGCACGCGGAGGCCTCCACTGCCCGCAGCCTCCGCTGTGGCTGCCGGAGGGCCTGTCTGGGCAGCCGCGCCCACAGGAGGGTCTGAGGGCACATTCCAGAGGAGCCAAGACGGCGCAGACCTCAAGGCCAAGCTCCACTGCTGGCAGGTTGTGGGGTCGTAACCAAACCTGCCTCGGCTCCTCATCTCCGAGAGGAATGGTAGTAACACTGACTTTTAAAGGCGCTGCGAGGATTGAATGCGGCGGACACATCATACACACGCTCAGCTAACGGGAGGGTGAGGTAGGGTAATCATCTGCGCGTCAACCTTGACAGAGGAAAGGAAAGTCCAGGAACGTGGTGACACTGGGTCCCACGGAGGCTCAGGTGGCCTGAGAGTCCCAGCGGCCGCCCTGCCCGGCCCGGGAGCTCTGCGCCGCACTGGGGACACGGAGTCAGCCCGCTGGCAATCTCTGGGGCTCAGTGACCCCCCTTCTCTCTCAGGGACCTGGTGTGGCTGACGCAGTGGTGCCCGAGCTCCCGCACCACCAGCCCTCAGGCCTGACCTCCCGGCCTTCCCCCGGGGCCTGGTCTTCCCCATGGTGTCTCCCATGTGCCTTTGCCCCCACATGTGCTCCGCCAGGAGTCCCGTTCCCCCTCCTCTGACTTTCACATCTACAAACTCTTAACAACCCATTTCAGGGGCACTTCCTCCAAGAACACGTCCCTGCCCCCACCCCATCAGCTGAGCTGGTTTCTCCCAAATGTGGCGTCTTCTGGCACTTTCTCTTTGTGCCTTAAAATGCAGTCATTTCTCCATGAGATGATGATCTGCTGTGGGTCATGTGAAACTCTTCTTTTAAAGGGGCTGGATAGTTCCATGAATACTCACGCAACAACAGGATGAATGTTCTACTTAGTTAATGGACAGGGTTAGCAGTCATGGTTTTAGAGTCAGAGGGTTCTGGCTCACTTCCTGGCTTTCCCACTATTATGCTGTGTGATCTGGGCAAGTCACTAAGCCTCTCTGAGCTCCACTCAACAAGTATTTCTGAAGCACTTACTATGTGTCAGGCACTGTGCTAAGTTCAGCCAAGGAAAGGAGCTCATAGTCTGGGGGTTGAAACAGACAGGAAACAAATACACATAAAAGAACATAATACAAATTGTGATAAGTTCTGTCACGGAAAAGAGCAAGTTATGAAAAAGAACAGCAAGCAAAATGCATTTGTCAGGACAACCAGAGAAAACCGAATATGGCTGAGTACAGACAACATTAATGGATTATTGCTGGGGGTGACAAGAAACTGAGGTTCTATTTTATTTATTTACTAGTGCCCAGGTGCACTGATTTGTGCACATTGAAAGGAAATTAATTAAAAGGCGGCCAGTGGGGCTGGACACACCCTGGAGCCAACCTCCCGTGGTCCCTCCCTGGCCGGCTGCCCCTGAGGTGGTGCTGCAGCTCAAAGGACGTCTGTGGAGAGAGCGGGGTCCCTCCGGCAGGCGGGGTCCCTCGGCCCGGCCTGCGGGCATCGGGCTGAAACCGGCTCTGACCCCCAGGGGGCCCTGGGTTGTGAGAGGGCAGTTCTCAGCTGATGCCCCAGAATCGGGCTCCCTCCTCTCTGGTTCCAGGGTGTGTCACCCGAGAACCACTCCTGTGCTGAGTGTCTGCCCCCTGGTGGTCAGTGTGCGTCATACCTACCAGCTGGTCGGATGGTTGCTTAGCCTTTTATATATATAGAATATTATTTTTAAATATATTTTTATTGATTTCAGAGAGGAAGGGAGAAGGAGAGAGAGATAGAAACATCAATGATGAGAATCATTGATCGGCTGCCTCCTGCACACCCCTTACTGAGGATCGAGCCCCACCCACTACGGATTGAGCCCACAACCAGGCATGTGCCCTTGACCAGAATTGAACCCGGGACCCTTCAGTCCACAGGCTGACGCTCTATCCACGGAGCCAAACCAGCCAGGCCTGAAGTTCTATTTTAAAGGCCTATCTATATGTTAGGGATTCATGCTCTAGTACAGTGATGGCGAACCTTTTTAGCTCGGCGGGTCAGCATTTTGAAAAACCCTAACTTAACTCTGGTGCTGTGTCACATATAGAAATTTTTTGATATTTGCAACCATAGTAAAACAAAGACTTATATTTTTGATATTTATTTTATATATTTAAATGCCATTTAACAAAGAAAAATCAACCAAAAAAATGAGTTCACGTGTCACCTCTGACACGCGTGTCCTAGGTTCGCCATCACTGCCCTAGCATTTACAGGTAAGTGATATGATTGGGTTTGGTTTAAAATACAGACGTAAACTGTTGTTTGGGGAGTGAAAAGGCGGCCACTGAGAGCGGCTGATGGTGTGCTAGTGCTGTGCCTGTGTGTGGCCGTCAGAGGAAAGGAAGACCGGAGAGGACGGGGGCCTGATCCCATGGGCAGTCAGCAGACCTGCCACTGGGCGAGCCCTGCAGGCCGGGTGGAGAGAGCCACAGGAGGGAGAAGGAGAAAGGCTTCTCACGCAGAAGACGCAACATGTGCAAAGGCCGGAGGCAGGAAAGGACCCAGCACGTCCAGGAAACCGCAGAGGTCGGTGCGCAGAGCAGACGGGCGCGAAGGGGTGTCACAAGAAATCCTCACCAACCCCCTCAGGCACCCAGTGGCCGGAGGGGAGGGGTCCCACCACCCCCGCGGCTCAGGCCAGAACTCACTGCAGAAGGCGGTGCAGGTCCGTGGAACCTGGCGACTGCAGATGGGTCTGCAGGAGACGCAGCCGTTCAGCAGGGGGTCCCAGTACCGCTCCTCGGGGCAGGGCTTCATGGCCGCCCGCCCGCCGCAGGGCCTGTGGAGCTAAGAGGCGGGAGCGTGTGGGCAGCGGGCACCTGGCAAGGCTCTGCTCCGTGAGCAGAGGGGGAACCAGACAAGACTGGCTCAGCCCAGCTGCCATCCTGCGGGCCTGGGGCAGCCCCTCGCCCCCGGGCCTGAGCTTCCTGCCTGTGGAAAGCCGAGCTGGGCCTCCTCCCGGGCATCAGGCTGTGCCCTGCTTGACACTGCTCTCTGCCCTCTTTAATTTAAATTGTTTTTAAGAGAGAGGAAGGAGGAGAGAGAGGAAGGAGGGGGGAGAGGAAGGAGGGGGGAGAGGAAGGAGGGGGGAGAGATAGATTGGTTGCCTCCTACATGAGCCCCAACTAGGGATCGAACCCACAGTCTAGGTATGTGCCTTGACAGGGAATCGAACCCACAACCTTTTGGTGCACAGGACAATGCCCAACCAACTGAGCCCCAGGGCCAGGGCCCGGGCATCTGCCCTTTTCAATGTACCATTCCTCTTCCTCCCCCGGGATCTTTTTGTTGTTGTTAATCCTCACCAGAGGATATCTTTTCCATTGACTTAGAGAGAGTGGAAGGGAGGGAGGCACAGGAGGTGGAGAGAGAGAGAGAGAGAGAGAGAGAGAGAGAGAGAGAGAGAGAAACATTGATGTAAGAGAGACACATTGATTGGTTGCCTCCCGCACATGCCCTGATGGGGGCCAGGGATCGAACCTGCAACCCAGGTAGGTGCCCTTGACTGGGAATTGAACCCGAGACCTTCTGTGCTCACAGGATTAGGGCCCACGCTCTAACCACTGAGCGCACTGGTCAGGGCCACCACAGGACCCTTGCACATGCTGAGCTGCGCGTGCGATACCCTCGCCCTCCCCTCGGGTGTACTCCCTCCTCCTCCTTTGGATTCTGTTTCCTTTCTTCAGAGCAGCCTTTCTGACTCTCCCTCCCGGGGAGACACCCTCTGCACACGGCTCTGCCCTTCAGTTGTCACTCGCTGCAGGGGTGTGATTATTCGATACTTTCTCCCCATTGACTGTGAGCATCGTGCCGGCAGGGGGCTCCGTGTACTCTTCCCCACTGCTGGGTCCAGGCCCCCATCACAGGGCGAAACGGAGAGGTGAGCACAGCAGCCCTCAGTGGAGACGGCCCCTCATTTCCCTCCTCACTGAGCTACGGCCCGTGCGATGTGATGTGTAACAGAGAAGCGTAGCTTTGTGAACTGGTCCTTGTGTATGCGGAGGTCCCCCTTTTCCTGTGGGGGACACATTCAGACCCTCCGTGGACGCCTGAGACTCCAGAGAGCACCAGCCCTATGTTGCCGGTTTCCTACACGCGCACACATTAGGCACCGTGAGAGGTTCACAGCAATAACTAGTAAAAGGGAACTATTATAATGATGCATTATAATAACAGTTGAGTGAATGTGGTCTCTCTCTCATACTATCTCATGCCACTCATCGCACCTCATGCTCCCCCGGGGCGATCTGCGCGGCCGAGGCTCAGCCTTTGCGTGTGGGGACCATCGTTCAGTAAAACGATGGCCTGGACACAGCGCTGCGGCCCATCTCTACTCCGATGCCCCGGGCGGGGGGGGGGCCTGATTGGAGCCACAGGGCCCAGAGCTTCTGGCACGGGAGGCACCCAGCTCCTCTGACCGTGGGCAACGGGCGGCCAAGCCCCGGACGAGTCTTGGTTAATATTCACTCTCAGGTTTCGTTCCCTGGCAGGCCTGGCCCTGCCCACCAGGCAGAAGGTCAGGGTCCCCTCAGACCCGCGGAGGGCGGCAGTCAGGCCCCTCCTGGCCCGGCCGCGGCGAAGGGCGGTGGTGGTCGGGCTTAGAAAGGCTTCTTCCCCGACGCCCGGCCTGGAGTGCGCGACGCTGCTCGGAACACGGACCCCAGGAAAAGCCCGCGGCTGCGTGACCCCCAGAGGGGAGCTTCCTCCTGGGCAGCCCGT
>NW_005362033.1:376598-380273 GCF_000412655.1 Myotis brandtii
TCTTCCTGGAGGAGCAGGAGCTGGAGGCCCAGCCCCGGGCGGGCGGGCGGGCCCAGAGGGACGCAGGAGAACTGCACAGCCACATGACAACGACGTCCTTAGGAGGGTCAGGGAACTTCACACTCGAGAAAAAGAACGGGTACCATTTTAACAGAAGAACATGCACAGAAAAAATAAGAATTACTAGACATTTAAAAATATGATGCTCAGAATAAACATCAGGATTGTAAGATGTAATTGAAGAAATTTCCCAGAAAACAGGGGGAGAAAAGATTTAAAAAGTTATGGAATAATTTCAAGAGGTCCAAAGGTTGACTAATGGGAATTCTGAGAAAACAGATGTAAAGGATATTAGCTTCCAAATTCAAAGAGCTTCCAGGCCGGAGGGAGTTCTCACCAGTCTTTTCACAAACCGAGTGAGAACAAGAGATTGACAATGGCCGTGTACAGCCTTGGTTTATTCATTGTAAGGAAGGAGGAGGAGGAGGAGGAGGAGGAGGAGAGGTTGGTAGACCAGGGTTGTATGCAGCAGGCTGCAGTCACAATGGGCCAGGAACCTGTGTGCTCTCTCCATAGGCAGGGCTCCGGATGCACCAGAGAGCCTTGGAAAAGCCAGGAGCTGAGGCGAGGGGTTCCAGGATGCAGAGATGGTGAAAATGGGAAGGGACAGCACTTACCAGTGTGTCCAGGGAAGGAGGAAGAGAAGGCAAAGAAGGGGCCTGCGGGCCGGGAACCCCGGTTCTGAAGCTCTGAGAAGAGGGGAAGCGAAGGGAGAGGAGGGGGAGAGAAGGGAGAGGAGGGGAAGGGAAGGGTGGGGAAGAAGGAAGAGAAGAAGGTGGCTTTTCGTTTCAGCTGGTCATATATGATTTCTCTCCAGGCTTTTTTGAAATATTGAAAATAGCTCTGAGCCCTGCCCCTGCCAGCCCCCGCCAGCCCCGGGTGGACTTCCAGAGACCCTCGGGGTGGTGCCCCGCCCCCCGCCGGATCTACAGTCAGAACTAAACCAGGTCTGGGGAGAACCAGGCAAGTCACTTTCTCAGTTTCCTGCCGGGTGTGATTTTGCCTGTTTCCACGGTTCAGCGGCAGCGGGTGCGGACGTGGGGAAGGCCCGCCTCGCACCACCACCTCCTGGGGGGCTGCCTGGCCAGAAGCGCCTTCGCAGAGAACGGCTCTCAAGGCGTGCGCTTGAGCTGCCACCGCCGGAGAGGTGGCTGCCAGCCGGTGGGTGTGACTCTGATGTCGGTGAAGCATCACTGATAACCATGGGGATGCCTCAGGCTAGTGCCCAGGCCTGGGAGCTGCTCCCAGACCTCAGCTTGTAGCTCAAGCACCAGAATCTTCCCGACACGGGTCCCCACCTGCGTGTCAGCTGCTCTCCCCTGAGCTGTCTCCCAGGGCCTTTCCGGGTGGTTGTGGGGCCTGAGTACCTCGACCCCGTGGTGTTTCCTGTTTTATAATTTGGCATCTGAGGGTGGAGCCCTTCTGCCTCCTTATGTTGTCTCATTCATCTCTGAATCCAGCCTTCCCTGCACCAGACGCAGAGCAGGTCCTGGGTCCATGCTCACAAATGACCGAGCGCCTTGCACACCGTGGTCCTCGGTGAGACCGGGGGACAGGAAGCAGCCGTGGTCCTGGCGCTGTGTATGGTGGCAGGGCCGGGGTGACGTTGGCGTTTTATTCTGCTCCCTCCCAGCTCACATGTCCTTTATTCACATAGAACTGAGGGAGGGGTGTCCTGGTGGGGTGGGGGCAGAAATCCCGTTAATCCTCACCTGAGGATATTTTTCCATTGATTTCCAGAGAGAGTGGAAGGGGAGGTGGGGAGACAGAGAGAGAGAGAAGCATTGATGTAATAGACACATCGATTGGTTGCCTCCTGCACACGCCCCAACCTGGGCCAGGGATGGAGCCTGCAACGGTGGTGCAAGCCCTTGACCGGAATCGAACCCGGGACCCTTCAGTCCGTGGGCTGACGGTCTATCACTGAGCCACACCAGCTGGGCCTGGCTTCTGCTTTCAAAACTTAGGGGACAGGATTCTTGATACGGACAGAGTGGGCCGGAAACCAGCACAGAAAATAATTGTCTCCTACTTAAAAACAGCCTGTAGACTTACACATGAAAAAGGATAAAGTTATTTATGACACAAACCCAAAATCTATAAAAGAAAGGATTGATAAAATAAACACAAAAAACTTCTGCCTGATGTAAAACACCTTAGAGAAAGCCCAGAGAAATGAAAAGCGGGAACAAGACATTTGCAACTCACAGCTGAACGCCGAACAGAAGGGAGAAGACCAGCACGGGCAGCGGCACTGGACGGACAGACAGTTCACAGACAAGAAGGCCAGCATGAGACGCCTGGACTGGACAACACCGGTGCCCTCCCCCAGGAGAGGAAGCGGGGAGCCCCCGGAAGGCCACGGGCAGCACCGGCCACCGTTCCTGCTGGATTCACCCAGGAACACAGGGTCCAATGCTGGGCTCACCCCAGCGCACATGATAGTCACCCCAGAAACACTGGGGAAGCGCACGGTTGGAAACGGCCCCACGCCCGTCAGTGGGGCCGATGAGGAGCCGGCAGGAAGCTCACGCACTGGGTGCTCCGCAGCTGGGGGAGGGGGGCCTGGCCGGCGGTCAGTGGCTGGAGGTCGTCCCGTCCACCAAAAGGTTGCAGGTTTGATTCCAGGTCACAGCACATAGCTAGGTTCTGGGTTCGATTCCCAGTCGGGCACATACTGGAGGCAACCGATCAATGTTTCTTTCTCTCTCTCTCTCTGCCCCTTCCTCTCTCTTTAAAAATCAATAAAAAACATATCCTTAGGTGCAGATTTTTTTAAAAAAAGGAATAAGAAGGCTCTTTATATATTACTATGGAAAGAACTCTAAGATATAGTAAGTAGAAAGAAAGCAAAAACAAAACAAGGTATTGTTATAACAGCATGGTTCATAAGCTCCTTCTCTCTCTCCCTCCCTCCCTTGCTCCCTCCCTCCCTCCCTCCTTCCTCCCTTCCTTTCTACAAAAAGGGGGAAAGTTGTAACCTATGAATGTGTAAGTGCTTTTACATAATAAAGAAAGAAACACTGTAAGAAAGAAGAGCCTGAATGCCAACCTATGAGCCAGGAGGTCACGGTTGGATTCCCGTAGGGGCGCAGGCCAGGTTCAGGGGCAGACACCGCCCTGAGGTGGGAGCTGGAGGAGGCGGGTGCGAGAGGCCACACCACCGGGGCCTTCCTCTGGCAGGTGGGGTCTGCACGGTTGCACCAGGCACCTCCCGTGAGCAGCCCCGGGGCATGGCTGACTCTCCTCACCTCCCCCTCCTTTCATCACAACCTGCGCCCTCCATTTCCTGTCCTCACGTTCAGTCTTGGGCTCCCAATGTTTCCAACCTGGGAACAAGGGGTGGAGGAGCGGCTGTGAAAGAGGGAGCCTGTGGGTTGCGGAGACTCAGGGGAGCTGCTCAGCGTAAGGCTCGGCCCAGTGCCCCTGGCAGTGGGTTGGGGGACCAAGAGGGGCCGCCGGTGGGTTTCCCCCCTGGGCCCTGGGGCTGGTGTCCCACAGGGCGTCTGTCACAGAGGGCCTTGTGCTGTGTGGCCTGGACAGGGTGGCCTCACCTGTTTGACCTCACCCTCCTCCTAAGTGTAAGTGTACGCGTGTTCTCTCTCTCTCTCTCTC
>NW_005362033.1:380690-386257 GCF_000412655.1 Myotis brandtii
ACACACATACTCACATACACACACATGCTCAAACGCTCACACACACTCACACACACACTCACACACACACACACGACACAACACTCACATACATACACACATACTCACATACACACACATGCTCAAACGCTCACACACACTCACACACACACTCACACACTCTCACATACACACACACACACACACTCTCACACCACATACTCACATACACACACATGCTCACACGCTCACACACACCACATACGCTCACACTCACACACACTCACACACACTCACACACACATGCTCACACACAGTCACATACACACACACTCACATACACACACACGCTCACACACACACAGCTGTGTTCCTGGGGGTGCCTCCTGCCGTCACAGGCCTTCTCTGTGGGGCACTGTCCCAGGAGAGCAGATGCGAAGGGCCGGGTCAGAACCGCCTCGCGTGCTGCCCTCCCCCCAGGCCAACGTGCCATACGAGGTGCAGCTCTCTGCTCGCCACAGGGGAGCATCCCTGTGCCTGAGGAACCGCGGGACACTGGCTGGCCACTGTGCAGCACTGTCCCAGCTGGGTCCCCTCCCCCCTGGGGCTGCTGTGCTTCGTCCAGGGCCCCCCTTTCTGCAGAGCCACTTCCGGCCCAGATCCCACCTGTCCTCCAAAGGCCTGGAGCGCGACAGACCCGGAAGCTCGCTCAGTGCGTCCTGAACAAAAATCAGGGCTGGTGTCCTGGATCACATGGGAAGAGGCTCAAATAGGACAGCGCCTCCTCTCTCCCTTGCTGGCATCTCTGTCCTCAGGGAGGCGGTCGCTCTGGCCACCTGGCTCAGGAGGTCCCACCAGTGAGAGTTGACGAGGGCAGCGTCTGGGGCTCCTGGCTTCTTCCCTGCTTCTGCCTCCCCCCTTGTGGCTCCTGGCTCCTGTCAGAGCCGTGCTCTCTCTGCGCACTCCTGTTCTCAGGAGCCCAGAACCCAGGGGACCCCAAGACCCCAGAAGTCAGGCAGCCAGAACCTCACGCCTCTAACTCAAGGCATACCCCACCCAAGTTCAGCAGGAGCTGTTACAGAAGTCTGACCCTCAAAGCAGAACTAACATGGCGGATAGGTAAACGCCTGTACTCGCCGCCCCCCACAACCACATCGAAATTACAACTAAAATACAGAACAACCATCACCCAGAACCGCCTGAACTCTGGCTGAATGGAAGTCCCACAACCAGAGAAGCAAAGAAGGAAGCACATTGAGACTGGTAGGAGGGGCGGAGGCGTGGAATCTAAAAAATCAAAATAAATGAACAAGGAATCTAATGAACAAAATAAACTGATAAATAAAATAGAATCAGAGGCATGGGAACATGGAACAGACTGACGAATCCCAGAGCAAGGAGGGAGAGGGGGTGGGAAGAGATTAACCAAAGATCTTATATGCATATATGATTACCTATGGACACAGACAATAGGGTGGTGAAGGCCTGCAGTGGGGGGGCAAGGGGTGTGAAAGAAGAGGGACATCTGTAATATACTCAACAGTACAGATTTTAAAAAATAAAATAAAATAAAATACTAGCCTTCACTGAAAAATGAAAAACAGAAGTGCGACCTCATCCCCTTCCCGCAAGAGCGAGGACTGTACAATCTCAGGGGGGATTGTTAGACAGACGGGCCTTGAGGTCTGGGCCATTCTCACTAAACGCTATTCTTGCTGAAGGTTAACATGGAGTCGTTTGCAGACCAGCTGTGAACAGAAGCTTGACAGGAACCCAACCAACTGCAAACAAGAAATCAACGAGCAATTGACCACATAGTGCAGGTGAGCGTGGCTGAGCCCCTTCCCGCAGGCAGAGCTGTGGGTGTGAATCCCTGTCCTGGAGAGGCTGGGAGTAAAGGAAGCTTCCTAAGGCAGCCAGGTCTCCTTTCCCATGGAGCCAAGTGGGAACCCCTGGTGTCTGGTAATAAATGACCCAATTTAAAAATGGATGACGGAGCTAAATAAACATTTTTTCCAAGAAGACATGTAAATGGCTCGTAAGCACATGGAAAGGTCTCAGCACTGTTCTCATTGGGGAAACACTAATTAAACCCACGGAATGCCGACGGGCTGGCTACAACGGAGAAGAGCCAATGCCAAGGCCTGGCGAGGACTGAGGAAGGGGCACCTCCGGTGCTGAGTGAGATTATAAAACAGCGCAGCCACTTGGGAGAGCCGTGTGGCAATTCCTCAAAATTTAAACACGGACTTGCCATGTGACCCAACAATTCCCTTCCCAAGAGAAGTGAAAACACGCCCCCACATACGCTACACGAGTGTTTACAGCAGCAGGACTCATAACAACGGAAAAGTAGAAACAGCCCAACTGCCCTCCAATGATGACTGAATAGATAAAATGTGGTCTGTCCAGCCCTGGCTGGGTGGCCCAGTCAGCTGGAGCATCATCCCATACACCAAAAGGTTGTGGGTTCAATCCCCAGTCCAGCCTGTATGAGAGGCATGACCTCTCCCTCTCTCTCTCTCTCTTCCTTTCCCTCTCCCTAAAATCAATAAAAACATATATTGGGTGAGGACTTTAAAAAGGGCGGTATATCCATAAAATGGAATATTATTTGGCCACAAAAAGAAATGAAGTCCTGCTACACACTACAGCATCGATAAATCTCAAAAACATTATGCTAAGTAGAAGCCAGTCACAAAACACCACATTTCATTTTTATAAAATGTCTGAAGTAGGTAAATATTTAGAGATAAAAAGTAGATTAGTGGCAGCCTAGGGTGGAAAGACATAGGAGTGACAAGGTTTCTTTTTAGGATGATGAAAATATTCTTAAATTAGATTATAGTGATGGTCATATTCTTAAAAAACTGAATGGTACACTTTAAACAAGTGAACGTAGGGCATGTAAGTTATGTGCCAATCTCGCTGTTTGCTGTGGGAGCCAGAGCGGGGCAGCTGGGGGTCACGGAGGGAAGACGTATTACACACCTTGTCATCGTTTCTGGTCTCCCAACACGTGACCATCTATTCAACCAGCAAATTGAAAAAACAAGAGAATCAAACAAACTAAAAAGGAAGACACCCAGCCTCCCCCTTATTTGGGAGGGAGAGGGAGAGAGATCCCCCCCCCGCCCCCCGGTCCCCGGGAGACAGGGGCTGAGCCAAGACAGGGCAGCCTCCGAGAGCTGCAAACCTGCCCATCTCTGGAAGCCGTGGGTCCAGCGGGACATATTGTTCTTGTGGCCAGATGGCTGACACCCAATTGGCCAGAGGAACGCCACCCCTGCTCCCAACTCCAGCACCACCCAGGCCTCCATCAAAGCCCAGAGCCATCATGGGCCCCAGGAGAGGTAGGGTAACCCAGGACCGCCCCTTGCTGGGCGGACAGAGGCCTGAGAAAGAAGCTCGTGGGCATCTAGGGAGGAAGGACGACGCCTCTTGCGCGCCTGTCTGTGGCTTGGGCCGCCCCCCCCCCCCCCCCCCCCCCCCGAGCAGAGGAGGGGTGATCACAGGGCCTCCTGCCATGTGGGCTGGGCTTGGCCCGGTAACAGGTGCGATCACAAGAAAGATCCTTATGGTCAAATTAAGGTGAGAACACTGGGTGGCAGAGGGTCGGGCATTCTGTCTTCAGGTAGGGCCCTGGCAGCCCAAAGCCTTTCCTGTTTTGAGGGACATCTGGAGGCACAGAAGCCCCTCTTCACTTCGAAGCCGAGGACGCGGAGCCCGGGAGGTCCAGGGCTCACTCCGGCCACAGAGCACGTGTGACAAGCGAGACCCCGTCCAGGGCTGGTTCTGCCTCACGGATCAGCTTCCTGACGCCTGCGTGGCCGCCCTGCCAGAGGTCGGGGCCGGCAACCCCGGGCTTCCCCCTCAGATCCGGCCTGTGGTCCCTCTGCATGGTGATGGGCCCGGAGCCTCAGGGGCTGGACAAACCTTTAAAACCTGCCCCGATGAAAACCCTACAGGATAAACGACCCAGTTTCCTCAAGAAATAAAGAGTCAGGAAACAAATAGTGAGACAGAGGGAGCTTTCTAGACTAAAACCTATAACAACACGTGCAATGTGGGTTGAGTTTGGATCCTAATTTGAACAAATCAGCTGGGAAAGACGTGTAAGGTGACCGGGAAAGGGAACATCAGCTATTTGGTGACGAAGGAATCACTTTTCAGAGGTGGTCATGGTATGAGGGACGGTTCAGTTTGGGGCTTTGCTTTTTTAAAGAGTTTTAGTTTTAAGAGATAGACCCCGAGGTGTTTGGAATTTGCTTTAACGTGGTCCTGGGGCCGCAGGGAGAGGAGGCGAGGGAGTCGCCGGACTGTGTGAGATGGCGGGGCCGCAGGAGGCAGACGCTCCTCTGCGCTGGCATCAGTGCCAACCTCACATGGGAGGTTTTAAATGTCCCGATCAACCTGACGCTGAGTCCAGGCCGGCGGGGGATGGGGTCACAGGGGAGCTCCTGACCCTCCACTTCACGGCCGCCCGCAGGGCCAGGCACAGACCCCAACGCCTCCAGACTCAGGGCTCTGCCCACGTCGGGGCTGGGGTGGGGGCAGCAGCACTGCCAGAGCCGTCTCACCTGCTGTGGGTGCCGTGCCCACCAAACCCCACGGAACCCCACGAAGTGCCCCAGGCCCAGCCCTTCCTGCACCACTCACCTGCCCCCCAACGCTCACACGCTCCTCCTGGCCGCCGGGACCCAGCGCCTCGCTGTCTGGCGCAGGCCGCTCATCACTCAGGCTGTTTATTATTAGCCTGAGATTTGATTAATGCCGACCTGCACTTCCTGGGTTTCCCCCCAACCTGCAGGATGTAAATCAGCAGCAACCTCCCTCCCACGCCTGCGCAGTGTCTCGCCCGGAGGGTGCCTTGGCCTGACGCTCCAGGAGTTCCCTGGCGCTGTCTCCTGACCCCCACTGTCCTCTGCTGCCACGGGGGCGAGGGATGAGGTCTAAGCTCTGGGGGGGCCCAGACCCGGTGCTGGCCCGTCGCTGGGCGCCGTCTCCTGCTCGTCACTCACCCAGGCGGCGGCCAGGAGTCAGCGCTCCCTCCCCCAGCACGCTCCGGCCCTTCCCTCCTGAACAACTTGTCATATGTTATCGCCTAGAAATCTCCTCTGTTCCCGCTTCAGTTGGTGTGCCACCTCCTCCGGGAAGCCAGCCCTGACTGCCCGGCCGGGTGACGTGTCCGTTTTGTGCTTCCTGAGCCCTGCCCTCACCCCTGGCCATCAAAGCACTCAGGAGGCTGACAGTAGAGCTGTTCGGCTTGGGTTTGAATCTTGGTTCTGCCACTTACCAGTGGGAAGCCTGGTGGCAGCTTACCTTCTCTGTGCCTCCATTTTCTCTTCTGCATGACAACAGCACCTCTCACAGGTCGCTGTGAAATGAGCTCACAGTTACATTCTGAGAGCAAGTTCTTGGCACATGGTAAGTTCTCAATAGATGATATGGATGGAGGATTCGGGCTGGATTGCTCATTACATCATGAGTCTGTGTTTCCCAGCCCGCGGAAACCTCTGCAGGGGGAGGCTGGAGTGAGACAAACAGCGTCACAGAAAGCCCAGGGCGTGTGGGGAGGCCTGAGGGGT
>NW_005362033.1:386332-396326 GCF_000412655.1 Myotis brandtii
AGGCATCGGGCCCTGGGCGGCGTGGGGAGGGAAGCACAGCCACCGTGGATGGTGGTGAGCAGAGGAGAGGAATGCAAATGGTCAGGAAACCTAGAGGCGATCAATGCGTTTTCAATGATCAGAAAAGACAACATGAAAAAAGACTCCCCCCATCAGGTTGGCCGCAGTGCGGTGGGGACCTGGGGCCTGCGGCTGGAGGGGTGAGCTGCTCCCGTGGTGGGGGGCCGTCTGCCAGGGTCAGCTGAAATGTATAACTACCCTAACCCTCGGCCCAGGCATGTCCTCCAAGGCCACAGGGGCCGGGAATGTTCTCCGAAGCCGTTCATAGCAGCGTCGGCTGGAACAGCGAGCCTGCCCACCTCCCAGAGGAGGCCGGAGAGTGGGCGGACACCGCCGGGCGCTGGGCAGCGTGGAAAGAACTATCGAGACCGGCCGCTGAGGGGGAAGCAGTTCACAGCCTGACCCTGACGGTAAAAGGCCTGTAAGTCAAGCAAAAGCCAGACACATAGACACACAGAGGGGCCGTGATTGCGGCTGAGGATGTGAGGCGGGAGAAGGCGGGAGAAATCGGAAAGGACAGCGCGATGACCACGACTCCCCGCAGGGCAAGCGGGGCCGGGACTGGGATGATGGTCAGTTGGGACCTGAGCCCCATTTGTAATGGTTTCATGTTTCACATGGAGAAGACAGTCATGTATTAACTTGTGTCAATGAGGGTAACAAAAGCACAGCTGGGCGTGGGGTGGGTCTGTGACCAGAGGCAGCCCCAGACTCTGCTGCCCACTGAAATGCCGCAAACCCCGCACCGCTGGATGCTCTCGCTCTCCTTCCACCTGCACGGCCTTCCGTCTGCACCCCCTTCCGTCTGCACCCCCTTCCGCCTGCACCCCTTTCCGTCTGCACCCCCTTCCGTCTGCACCCCCTTCTGTCTGCACCCCTTTCAGTCTGCACCCCCTTTCCGTCTGCACCTCCTTCCACCTGCACCCCCTTCCGTCTGCACCCCCTTCCATCTGCACCCCTTTCAGTCTGCACCCCTTTCCGTCTGCACCCTTTCTGTCTGCACCCCTTTCCTTCTGCACCCCTTCTGTCTGCACCCCTTCTGTCTGCACCCCTTTCCGTCTGCACCCCTTCTGTCTGCACCCCTTTCTGTCTGCACCCCCGGCTGGGGCTGTCACCTCCATACACAGCAGCGCCCCCGGGGTTAGGAAGCTTTTCTTCGCCATCTGTCGAGCAGACTGTGCCGAACGCTGCTCTCCGATGCCTCATGCAGGGTCTTATCCAGCGAGAGAGCACGCTGGTGCTTTAAGCCGCACAGGTTAGGCATGAAATGAAACCAAACAAAAGCCAAGATGACTTGCAGGGTGGCTGAGAATGGATGGTAAGGCTCCCCAGCTTGTTAATGCTTTTTTTGCTCACACCATTTACAGATAATGGATTTTATTTGCTTTCTATTGTCTTTAATTCGGGGTGTGATTTGCATGCGGTGACATGCATGTATTTTAAGTGTGCAGGTCAGTGAATCTTCACCTTGTGCATGCCCAGGAAACACTTTCCAGCCCCCACGAAGGCTCCCTCACTCCTGCCGGCGGATTATTCTCACTCCCCTCACCACAGACCCCTGTGGCCTGCTCCTGAACTCTGTGTGGATGGGAACATACTAGACCTCATTAAACCAGACAGAACAGAGCTGTGGGGCATTTCGGGGGAGTTGTTTCATCTCTGTGGGCCTCATCTCCTCCTGATCGCGTGCCGGACAGGGTCGCGCACGAAGCCCCTGCGGCCCTCCCCCGTGCCCCTGGGCGAGGCTGACGGCCGCTGTTGTCCCTGGGCACGCTCGGGCTCCAGCCCGTCGGGCACCTGAGAGCAGGTGCTGGAGGTTTCCGAGCCTCATTCTGAACCTTCCAACCTCATTCTGAAAACAGCCTTTTCCGGGCCGCCCCGGGGCTCAGAGAGTCTGGGACACGGAGCAAAGGTGCCTCCACGTCGGGGACGTCTGCTCCCACAGTTCAGTGAGCACGTGGCCGACAGACGCACCGAGTGGGCGGGAGGAGAGCGAGGAGCTCCCTTCTCTCCCGGCTGCACCCTGTGGGCTGCTCCCGCCTGGAAGACAGCGCCCTCCGCTGCCAGGCATGGCACGCCCTGTGCCAGCAGGTGACACCTGTGCCTCATTCCCCCGACATTGTCTTTGCACGACTGCGGGCCTCTCAGATGAAACAGTGCCAACAGGCTGCTTTTGTCACTGCTCCGTCCTGTCCGTTCGTCCTTCTCCTTGTAGATGAGCTCGTAAGACCCTGTGGGAGCGTGACGACCGGGAGCACTCGTGGGCGCCTGCCGTGGTCCAGGCACTTTCTAAACGCCCACGCACGCACGTCATTTATATAGACGTCTTCTTCATGTCTCGCCAGCTGGCGTCAGCTCCTCGCGTGGAATTGCTTGGTCCGAGGGGGCGCTGTTGTGTGGATCAGTGTTTTCCAGTGAGACGTCCTCTCCACACCAGGGCATCGGCCGCAGCCTAGCCCTCCGGCCCCCTGCCCTCCCCGGCCTGTGGTCTCTGAGGCTCCTCCACGCCCTGTGTCTGCCACCCCACTGTGGCCCCTTGAGGCCATGCGGTCGAACTTCCTCTGAGAGTCCGAGAGGTAAGATGAAAGGAAGTGCATCAAAAATGACATTTCTTAGAACTGCACCCAAGCCCTGATGGTCACGATCGCAATTTACATGTATGACTCAGAGGAGCTGAATTTCCCACACGCTAACCCACTCATCCCTCATTTGTACTGACTTCTCAGAAATGCTGGGTGCCATGACTTTAGCAAAACCCACTTCACAGTAACAACTTCCAACCTTTTGTAGGAAGACCTGGTTTCTTTTTCCATGAAAAGTTTTTTCCCTCAAAACTTTCTATTATAAAAAATTAAAAACTCAGAGAAAGGTTAAAAGGTAAAATGAATACCCATGGACCGTCCACCTGGTTCCACAACTGTGCACATGGATGTCAATGTCTCCACATCCCCCTCTCCCCACCGAGACCCCTGAAGGCCCTGAGGACTCTTCAGTCCTAAATGTGCCCGCAGACATCTCTTAGGAAGATGCAGGTTCTCTGACATGGATCATCTCTTCCTATCTAAGAAAATCAATAATAATTAAAAAACATCATCTAATATCTGGTCCATGTTTATTTATTTAAAAATTTTTTTCAATATATTTTTATTGATTTCAGAGAGGAAGGGAGAGGGAGAGAGAAATAGAAAATCGGTGATGAGAGAGAATCATTAATCGGCTGCCTCCTGCACGCCCCCTACTGGGGATAAGCCTGCAACCTGGGCCTGTGCCCGTGACCAGAATCACACTTGGGACCCTTCAGTCTGAAGGCTGTTTTTTGATTGGTGTATTTAATCCATTTGCATTTAAGGTTATTATTGATAGGTACTTATTCATTGACATTTTAATTCTTTATGCATACATATCTATAATAATAAAAGTATGTATAATATGCAAGTGGACCAAACGGCTGAACAGCAGACGACCACCCTGTGACATGCACTGGTGCCAGGCCAGCCAAGCAGGTGAGATGCAATTGGTCGGGGGACCCCGTATCGCCCCATGATTGCCCTGCAGAGAGAGGCCCAGGCCACTGGCTGGCAGGCAATCAATCTGGGGGCCTCTGCGATTGCCCCAAAAAGGGAGGCCCAGGCCCCCAGCCGGCACTGCTGCAGCGGATGGGTGGGGCCTTTCTCCATGGGGTGATTGATCACGGGGCTCCTGGACTACAAGGGTGCAGGCCGGGCTGAGAGACCCTCCCTCCCCAAGTGCACAAATTTCATGCACTGGGCCTCTCGTATATACTGTATATATCTTTTTATTATTACAGCAGTCCCTTTAGCATTTCTTGTAATGCTGGCTTGGTGGTGATGAACTCCTTTAGCCTTTCTTATCTGGGAAGCTCTTTATCTCACTGTCTATTTTGAATGATAGCCTTGCTAGATATAGTAATCTTGGTTTCAGATCCTTGCCTTTCATTACCTTGAGTACTTCTTGCCATGCCTTTCTGGCCTGTAGAGCTTCTGGTAAGAAATCACCTGACAGCCTTATGGGAGCTCCTTTGTAGGTGACAAATTGCTTTTCTCTTGCTGCCTTTAAGATTCTCTTTGTCTTTAATTTTTGGCATTTTAATTATGATGTGTCTGGGCGTGGGCCTGTTTGGGTTCTTCTTGCTTGGGACTCTCTGTGCCCCCTGAACTTGTGTGACTTTTTCCTTCAGCAGGTTAGGGCGGGGGTGGGGGGTCCATTATTTCTTCAAGCACATTCTCTATCCTTTGCTCACTTTCTTCACCTTCTGGTACTCCTAAAAAGAAACCTTGTCACTCCTATGTCTTTCCACCCTAGGCTGCCACTAATCTACTTTTTATCTCTAAATATTTACCTACTTCAGACATTTTATAAAAATGAAATGTGGTGTTTTGTGACTGGCTTCTACTTAGCATAATGTTTTTGAGATTTATCGATGCTGTAGTGTGTAGCAGGACTTCATTTCTTTTTGTGGCCAAATAATATTCCATTTTATGGATATACAGCCCTTTTTAAAGTCCTCACCCAATATATGTTTTTATCGATTTTAGGGAGAGGGAAAAGGAGAGAGAGAGTGAGAGAGAGAGAGAGAGATCAGTTGCCTCTCATACAGGCTGGACTGAGGATTGAACCCACAACCTTTTGGTGTATGGGATGATGCTCCAGCTGACTGAGCCACCCAGCCAGGGTTGGACAGACCACATTTTATCTATTCATTCATCATTGGAGGGCAGTTGGGCTGTTTCTACTTTTCCGTTGTTATGAGTCCTGCTGCTGTAAACACTCATGTATTTGGGTGGACATGTTTTTACTTCTCTTGGGAGTAAAGCAGGTGTGGATCCTTGAGAAGAACGGACCCACGTTCTCTGAAAGCCTTTGGAATTAAGCTGCAACATCACCCCCTCCCTTGGCCTCCAGCCTGCTGGCCTACCCTGCCAATTTTGGACTTGCCAACCCCACAATTGTGTGAGCCAAATTCTTAGAATCTCTCTGAATATTGTTTCTGTGTCTCTGAAAAATTCTGATACATGTGGCTTGTGTTCAATGCATTCGTAATAAAGGCGACACCCAGAGCCACATCTGCAGCCAAGTCTCTTTTCTGGGCCCAGATTTAGGTACCGTTGGCCTCCTCCGTGCTTCCTCTTGTCTTCCTAACAGGCATCTCAGTCTTATCGCGGCCACGGTGAGCGTCGCTCCTGCCTCCTGGGCCTGCCACGCTGGCTGTCCCATCGCAGAAACCAGCAGCTCTGACTGGTGATAGCTCAGGCCCCAATCCTTGGTGATTCTTCCTGGACCTCCTGTCCAAAGCCGCCCTTCCCCGCCCGGCCCTTCCGCACATCCTGGGTCCCCTCGTCTGGACGAGGTTCTCCCTGCCGAGGCCCATGTTTCCAAGAGTGGTGTGGGCGGCCCCAGACCAAGCTCACAGCTGGATAAGCATTCGAGGCCCCACGGTCCAAACAGACTCTTCCTGACCCGGGTTTCTTTGTTAATTAAAATTTTGAAAATTTATTAAGATGTGCTTTACCTAATTGTAAGTGTGCAGCTCATGGACTTTCATGGACTAAACACAGCATCCCCCAGATCAAGGAACAGACATTCCCAGCCCCGCCAGCCTCTGCCCTCCTCTAGGGCAGCCACTGGTGACTTCCACAGCACGGGCCTGCCCGGTGCGGCGCGGCGCATGGACGGATGGTAACTGCCTGTTTTTTTCTAGTTAAACGATGATGTTATTGCTTGAGTACAGACATTTTATGCAACCTGGGCAGAGGCTGTGGATGGTTCATATTTCCAACTGGGGGGAGGACTCGTTTGGTCTTATAATATTGAGCCAACCGTTGATACGGCTCTCGATCAGAATCAGACGGCATTTAGCATCCTTATCCTTCCTGCTCCTCTCAAGATGCTTGTGAACGGCAACCACTTTCTTAATTAACTGGTAGCGATCCTCAGGAAGGTCAGGACTGAGTCCCGTAGACTCAAGAATTCTCAGGATCTCAGTGCCTGTCACACACGCACTTGTACGACGCCATGGGAGTCGCTCGGGGTCACACCGATTTGTGAGGGAGTCAGCCCTTCTGGCCAGTTTGTAGATCTGCTCCTTCACATTGTCAGATGTCAGTTTCAGCCAGGTGGGCACACTGGGGCGGCGGGCAGAGCCACCGGGGATGGGCCCTTTCTGGGAGCGTGCATGCGACCCATGACAGCGGCGGACTGGCAGTGGAAAGAGCAACTGTCTCTGTTTTTAAAGAAATGTTTAATTTTGGGATAATTTTAGATTGAAAATGGGAAAGGTCCTCCAGAGATTTCTCATGCAGCTCCACTCAGCTTCTGCTACCACGGACATGCTCCAGAGCCTGCACATGTGTCAGAGCTAAGGCACCATCACTGCGATGCAGTTAGCTAAATAATGAAGTCAACCGCTACTCATGCTGTTGACAAAATAAGGACTGTCGTCTTTATTTGACTTCACTGGTTTATCTTGAAACATCTCTCTCTGTCCCAGGGTCCTGCCCAGCGGCCCACACAGAGTCACACCCTGTCTCCTCCGCCTCCTCTGCCCATCACAGCGTCTCTGCCTCTCCTGCTTCTCGCGCCCGGAGCAGCCTGGAGGCGCCGGAAGGGGCAGGGTTACACGTTGATGAAGGAAACCTCGGAGAGCCAAGGGCCCTCGCCTGCGGGGAAGGGAGGGCGGGTCAGAAAGGGCCCAGACAAGGGAACCAGGGGAAGGACACTTTGTAAAAGCTGTGCCCTGGCCCGGCCGGCGTGGCTCAGTGGCTGAGCGTTGACCTATGAACCAGGAGGTCGGAGTTTGATTCCCGGTCAGGGCACATGCCAGGTTGTGGGCTCGATCCCCAGTAGGGGACGTGCAGGAGGCAACTGATCAATGATTCTCTCTCATCATTGATGTTTCTCTCTCTCTCTTTCTCCCTTCCTCTCTGAAATCAATAACAAATATATTTAAAAAAAAAAAGCTGTGCCACACACCGTGGCTTCCCCTCCTCCCCACGCCAGGGAGAAGGTGCCTGGCTCCTCACCTGGACCTCGAGGGGGTTTCCGAGAGCTGGCGAGGGGCTTTCTCTGAGTGTGTGGACACCATGCCCTGACAGGGGCAGTGAGCAAGCCCAGAGGAAGGGCAGAGAGAGGGTGGAGGACGGAAGGAGCGGCCCCCCTGGAAGTCTCCTGCAGAAACAGCACCCACTCAAGTCAGCCCCCAGCTGCAGCAGCACTAACTCCTGAGCGAGACGCTCCCTGACCAGCAGCGGAGGGCTTTCCGTGATCACGACGTGACCAGGGAAGCCACAGGTGGCTCAAGCCCTCACCTAGGAGAGAGGGCGGAGTTCCCTCCAACAGCCACGGGCAGAGGGCAACACAGGTAAAGCTGTACCAGCTTCTACACAACTGTGATGGGTTTTCCAGAAAGTTCCAGACACTCAGCTATTCACATCTCTTGCCTGAGCGCCTGCCGGGAGCCGGTCCATCCTTGCTGCTTGACACAGTCACTGCAGGGAAGAAACATCTGCACAGCATATGTCTCAAGGGACCTGACGTATACGGCATACTGTTCTTAATATGTTTGCTCCCCTTCTTGGCGCTATGTGTTTTAACCAAGGTCACCTCTCCGAGAAAGGTTGTTTCCCAGGTAGGGATTTTTCCCTGAAGTTAGGGAGGGAATAAAACCCCTTAACTAAGTGCCAGGCGGGTAGTTAATCACTTTAACTAAGAACATTCACGCTTAAGCTACATAATCTTTACTCCCTGGAATGGAGATAAGAAACACTCTAACCTTTGGAAATAGAAATTGACAGGATTAAAATCAACTGGTATAAATACAGATGTAACAAGACAACAGAAGACAGAACCTAGAGACAGGACTTGGCTGGAGATCCTATACAGAACCTAGAGACAGGACTTGGCTGGAGATCCTATACAGAACCTAGAGACAGGACTTGGCTGGAGATCCTATACAGAACCTAGAGACAGGACTTGGCTGGAGATCCTATACAGAACCTAGAGACAGAACCTAGCAAAAGAACATGGCAAAAGATCCTGGACAGAACCTGGCTACAGAACTTGGCTGGAGAACCTAGACAGAACATGGCAGGAGAACCTGGATAGAACCTGACTAGAACTTGGCAACAGAACCTGACTGGAGATCTGGGCTAGAACCTGCCTGGAGAACCTAGACAGAACATGGCAGGAGAACCTGGAGAAGCTGGATAGAAAACCTAGCGAGAGAACATGGCTACAGAACCTGACTGGAGATCCTAACCAGAACTTCGCTGGATATCCCGACCAGAACTTTGGCTGGAGATCCTGGCTAGAGGTCCTGACTAGGCTGCTGATCAACTGAAGGCTGTCTCCGTGTCATTCTTTATTCACCGACTCCGTCCACACCTTTGGGGACCCCTGGACCCGCTGGGGTTGGACCCCAGCAGGTTTTCCAGAAAGTTCCAGACACTCAGCTACTCACATCTCTTGCCTGAGCGCCCCTTCTCCCTACAGCTGGCCCCTGGTCACCACCTTGGGTCCCCCCACCGCCACACTGGGGAGCAGGAGAAGGTCTTTAAAAGTCAGCACTCACCTGGGCCCAGTTCGATTTCCTATGATCTCTGTGAGGAGCCCAGAGACTCAGTAACTGTCTGTCCAGTGGCTGATGCATTTTATGAAGACAGACTTGGTGAGGAGAGGGTGGTCCTGGCCCCCATGAGTGGTGGCCGCTGGTATTGTCATGCTCAGATCTGGCCCTTGCTGGGCACCTGCAGCACACCAGGGTGCCGAGCTGTCCCTGGGCATGTGCGACCTGGAGCGTGTGAGGTGCTGTCATTCATTTCTAGATGGGGGGGGGGGCACTCAGCCGGGGCAGCCCCATGCCAGCGGCTCGCAGGGCGGCATCAGGCTGGTCAGTGCCCCGCAGTGTGCACAGGGCCAGTGGTTTGCACTCTCCTTTCCTCCACACCTCACTCCCCACCAGCCCACCAGTGGCCTGTCCAGGAGGCACCTCCAAATGGCTCTGGGGCGCCCACTTCTCACCTCCACCCTGTCCCAGCTGCTGAGCCACCTCACTCACTCACTCACTCACTCACTCACTTGACAGGGACCGGCCCCTCTTCATGTGGCCCCACCCGGGGTGGGGTGACCTGCTAACCCCGGCACAGCCTTGCCCTCCTTCCCTCAAAGCCCTCTGCTGGCTCCCAGCTTCCTACGAATCAGCAGCCACAGGTCACTGACTGGGCCCCTTCTCCCCCTGCTATGGCTCAGACCCAAGGTTCCCCTCTGGGCTTCAAGTATGTCCACCCTGCTCCTGCCCCAGGGCCTTTGCACTTGCTGCTGCCTCTGCAGGAAGACTGCTCGGACAGCCACTTACATAACCCACCATCTCCCACACCCTTCCCAAATCCCGACTCACCACTGAGACGGCCTCACTACATCTAGAACGCATTTGGCTCATAGCACATGCCTGTGCTCAATAAGTATGGAGGGCGAAAGGAAGGAAGGGAAGACGGAAGGCAGGGAGGAGGGAGGGAGGAGCACACAGCCATGTTTATTCCCGTGAAATCAGGTTACACTGAACACCACAGAGCAAACCAAATGGGGCAGAAAGGCAGCTCACAGAGGCCCTCATGCAGGGTGGAGGGCAGCTCTACCCCTTGGCCCCGGTGAGGATTTGGGTCCCAGGCGTGTCTGGGGCGCGTGCCCGGTGGGGAAGGCAGGCTGGCTGGGAGGGCAGAGAAGGAGCCGTGCCAGGGACCCCGGAGCATTGGCATGGCCGGGGCAGGGGACGCGTGTGGCTCAGACCAGAGTCAGCCTCCTGCGCCTCAGTGTCTTCTGTCAAAATCAGGAGAGAGGGCGTTGTCATCCCGCACGCAGTCCGGCCTGTACCCTGGGCGCGGAGCCTGCCTCACCACAGCCACCCCGCCCTCCGGGCAGG
>NW_005362033.1:397217-406402 GCF_000412655.1 Myotis brandtii
GGGTGCAGGTGCCGCTGCGTCTTTGGAAGCAGGTCTGTGGGAAAGGCGGGCCGGCTGCTGTCGCGGACCTGCTCTCCCCTTTCTAGAGCCTTCCTGGCCCGACACATCACCAGGACCCAGGGGAGTCACCGGAGAAAGAAACCAGCCAGACCTGCGTGTGTCCAGGTGGTCTCGCCCACACGGTGTCAGGGAAGGAGACAGGTGACGGCGCGGCCCCACCGGGTGGACGAAAGCGCCGACCCCGCGCAGCACGAGGCCTGAGTCCCTCACACCCGCGTCCGTGTGAGCGGGAGCCGGCCTGGACACACAGACCCCCGCGCCTGCTGCTCGTGGGGAGGGACGACCCCGTGGCCTGTGGAGGGGACTGTGTCTGACGCAAAGGCAGTGGGGCACACCCCACAGGCACCAGGCCCCGCGCGTGGGGCATCGCTTCCTGTGTGTTCTGAATATTGAGGCCTTTCGTACATTTGTTCACCGGCTGCATCTCAACACATGACCTGCTGAGCCCTGCTGTCCACCAGGATGCGGACACAGCACCGCAGGGACCGGCCGAGGACCCCGCCTCTGCAGCTAGAGCCTCAGGAGGGACGTGCAGGAGACACACAGCGCCGACGCGGCGGGCCCTGTGCCAGCGCAGGCACAGAGGCGGGGCTGCCCGGCAGACCTGGTAACTTCCTGGGTGATAGGACCACCTTTGTTCTCATGGGGTGACGCTGGGTGGCCCCTGGGTGGGGCTGGTCGCTGGAAAGAACATTCCATGACCGGAAGCCTGGGAGTGTCGCCCCACCCCTATTCTCAGCCAGGGGAGAGGGGCTGGAAATGGAGCGAATGCCGGCCTTGCCTCCACGAGGAAGCTCCTGAAATCCCAGGAGTAGGGGCTGCAGAGAGCTCCCAGGTCCAGGAACCAGGAGGGTGACACACCCAGCTCCACGGGGACAGAAGCTCCTGAGCTCGGGCCTCCCAGCCCTCAGCCTCTGTCGCTCTTCACCTGGCCGCTCCGTGTCCTCTGTCCTGTCCTTTAATAAAGTGGTCAGTGTGCCCCCTGGGCCTGCGGCTGCCCCAGCAAATTAACCCAACCAAGGAGGGGTCGTGGGAACCCCGATCTATAGTCAGTTGGGCAGATTCTCTATTCTGTACTGTTCATCTATTTGTCTATCTCCACACACTCTTAATGACTGTAGCTTTAACACCAGCTTTAAACCAGCTAGTGTTAGCTCTTCAACTCTGTTCTTTTTTAAAATTGATTTGGGTCATCAAGGTTCTCTGGAGAATTGTGACTTATACACTCAGTGCTTAAACAGTGCTGGACACATAGTAGGCAATAAATATTTGTTGAATAAATTAATAAGCTTATCTGTTTATTCATCATCACATCCCCAGTACCTGGCACTCAGAACAATCCTATACAATAAAAGCCTAATATGCAAATTGTCCCATTGCGTGGTTGCTCGACCGAGAGACTGGGAGTTCGACCACTCACTACAACGTGCGCTGACCACAGGGAGGGGTGTGGAACATGGCGGGTGTTGGCGACAGGGCATTGGCAGCGGCGGCAGTGGAGGCGCTGCCAGCCCTGATGGGCCCGACCAGAGCAGGACCGTGGCGGGATGGTGGAGCAGGTGAGCAGGTGGCGCCAGGCCAAGGCGGGTGTGAGTGGGGCCTGACGGCCCCCTGATCACCCTGCAGATGGCGACCAGCAGCGGTGGCAGGGGCGGGGCCGCCGCCCGACTCCCAGGTGCTGAGGGAGCCAGGCAGAGAGCCCGGCCCTGATTGATTGCCCCACAGGCGGGATGATGGAACAGTGAGGGGGCAGGGCAAGGTCAAGGCAGGGTGCCAGGCAGGGCTGCGGGGCTACGTGGCTGGGGGCGTAAGCTGGGGCCCAATCTCCACAGGCCACCCTGAGGGGCCCCACCCCTGCACGATTTCGTGCACCGGGCCTCCAGTCAATGTATAAGAAGCACTGAAGGAAGAAGCTGGCACGAGTCTCTCAGAATGGAATCTTCCTGTTTAAGACCTAGAAACGCACAGGAAATTCTGTCTAATGAAGTGCTCAGATTTGAGGGTCCACAGTCTTTGTACTTCCATCCCCAAGATGGGTGACTCCAACATCGCCCTCCTCTTCCCGCACAGGCTGTCCCACCGCGGTGTTCTCAATCCGCTCCCGGGGACCAGGAGGCGGCATGTGATCCCCTCAATTGTCTCAATGGCAGTGTGTGTGTGTGTGGGGGGGGAGGGGTTAGAGAGCGGTAGCTACTGGCACCTGGTGTTTTGAGGCCAGGGATGCTTACAGACACCCTACAGTGCACGGGAGCCCCACAATAAAGCAGTATCTGGCCCCCAATGCCTCAAGCTCAGGTCGAGGCTCTGGCCCACAGCATTCGCTCACTGAAGGCTCGGCATCTCCTCCCCTTAGACACGGCTGTGCACGCCTCCTTCACAGCTGCACACGCCTGCATGGGATGGTCATGAAACTGTGTAAAACCACAGCAAAATGACTTTGTTTACAAGGTGCACACTGGCGACCACAGCCATTCTAAGAACGCTGCAGACAGAGGCTATTTTGTGTTTGAAAACTGAAATTACAGAAAAGTACCTGAAGAGGAGAGAGGGAGAGAGAACTTCACTATTGGGGTTAAAATTAGCGACCAGAGTATTCTTGGCTCCTGGGAGGAGAGACAGGAACCAGTCCCAGAGGTGCCATCTGCAGGGCACAGGCTGGGTCTGACGGGCTCATTCCCACGGCCACCACAGGAGACCAGATGACTAACCAGGCAGGCAGAGAACCAGATTCACGTGCAAACAAAATAAATGTTAATAGACTGGAAAGACCTGCTGTTTGCTAACTTAGAAGCAGCTGTGGTGATGAGTTGACCTTGAGGGCTTGGGGTGGCCCAGACCAAATAGCTGGTTGGAGCCTGGGGAGGAGCCAGCAAGGCCCCCTCTGCTCTCTCCCCTCTGCTCTGTCGCTGGGGCCGTGGGGGGGCCTCTGGTGGGACAGGCTGAGGCAGGCATGCAAGCACTGTAGTCCACAGTGCGGTGATTTTTAAGTCATTTATTTACTCTTAATTTAATTTTTTTCCATCACCATTTATCCCCCCATACCCTCTTCAACCTCCACCCAACCCGCCTACTTCCCAAAATCACCACACTGTTGTGCATGTCCATGAGTTCTCTTTTTTTCTTTTTTTGCTCACTCCCTCTGCCCCCTCACCCCCAGAGCTGTCTGTCTGCTCTCTGTCTATGACTCTGTCTGTATTTTTCTTGTTAGTTCAGTTTATTCATTAGATTCCACATATGAGTGAGATCAGCTGATACTTGTCTTTCTCTGACTTATTTCACTTAGCATGATGTTCTTCAGGTCCATCCATGCTGTTGCAAAGGGTAAAATTTTTCTTCTTTTTTATGGCCAAGTAGTACTCCACAGTGTAAATGTACCACAGTTGTTTTATCCACGCGTCTACTGATGGGCACTTGGGTTGCTTCCAAATCTTGGCTGTTGTAAATAACATTGCAATGAACATAGGGAAGTGTATAGTCTTTCAAATTAGTGTTTTGGGCTTCTTTGGATAAATTCCCAGAAGTGGAATTGCTGGGTCAAATGGCAGTTCCATTTTTAATTTTTTGAGGGAGCTCCATACTGTCTTCCACAGTGGCTGCACCAGCCTGCGTTCCCACCAGCAGTGCATGAGGGCTCCCTTTTCTCCACATCCTCGCCAGCACTTGTTTGTTGATTTGCTGATGGTAGCCATTCTGACCGGTGGGAGATGGTACCTCATTGTCGTTTGCCTCTCTCTTATGATCAGTGACTTTGAGCATTTTTTCATGTCTCTTGGCCATCTGCATGTCCACTTTGGAGAAGTGTCTATTTAGGTCCTTTGCCCATTTTCAAATTGGATTGTTCGTTGTTTTGGTGTTGAGTTTGTTTGTTTGCTTTTTGTTGTTGTTGATCCTTGCCTGAGGATATTTCCCATTGTTTTTTAGAGAGAACTGAAGGGAGGGTTGGGAGAGAAGGAGAGAAGGAGGGAGAGAGAAACATCGATTGGGTGTCTTCCACATGGGCCTGATCAGGGCCTGGGTGGACCCACACCCCAGGTCCATGCCCCTGACCGGGAAACAAACCTGCGACCCTTCGGCGAGTGTGCCGACACGATACGGCTGCGCCATCCCGGCCAGGGCTGGTGTTGAGTGTTGTAAGTTCATTATACATTTTGGATTTTAATCCCTTGTCAGATGTATCGGCAAAAATGTTTTCCCATTCACTAGGTCGTCTTTTCATTTTGTCGATGGTCTCCTTTGCTGTGCAAACCCTTTTTAGTTTGGTGTAGTCCCATTTATTTTGTTTCCTCTTGTTTCCCTTGTCTGAGGAGATATATTGGCAAAAATATTGCTACAAGAAATGTCGGAGATCTTACTGTCTAGTTTTCTTCTAGGATTTTTATGGTTTCAACCCTAACATTTAAGTCTACTCCATTTTAGTGTATCCTTGTGTGTGGTGTAAGAAGGTGGTCTAGTTCCATTTTTTGCATGTACCTGACTAAACCACCTTCTTACACTGCACACAAGAATACATCAAAATGAATTAGACTTAAATGTTAGACTCGAAACTATAAAAATCCTAGATGAAGACAGGCAGCAAAATCTCAGAAGTGTTTTCTTTCAACTTAAAATTAACTTTGAACAAAGTAAACTGTAAACTTGGTTTCTCAGTCCCACTGGGCACATCCCAGGTGCTCAGCAGCCACGTGGCTGGCGGCTGCCGCCTGGACAGCACAGACAGGCCCTCCAGGCATCACAGGGGGTCCGGTCGGTGGCCCTGACCTGCCTCTCGCCCTGTCCTGCCAGCCTGCGTGGCCGCCAGCGCTCCCGGGGCCCTGCGCTCCCAGGCAGCCACCGCTGCTCCTACAGGCGGCTGCTCCTCTCACCCGCCCACCCCAAGCCAGAAGCAATCTCTCCTGCACGACTCCCACGCTCTCTCACACAAACCTGTGACTTCCTACTCTGCCGTGTGTGCGTCGCTCAGAATAAAGCTCGCAGGCCTGTGTTGGCAGCCAGGCCCTGACTCACCTGCCCCCGCTGCCTCTGAGCGCACACCTCCCGCCCGGCCTGGTGCGTCCGAGCCCTGAACGCCTCAGGAGAGTCTGGCTTCAGGCCTCGAAGTTGCTGGTCCCTCTGCTCAGAATGCTCTTCCTCCCCTTCCCTGACTTCTCCAGGGCTCTGCTCAGACTTCCCATCACAGGAAGACCCTCTCATCCTATCGAGTACCCCTCTCTCTCTCTCTCTCTCTCTCTCTCTCTCTCTCTCTCACACACACACACACACACACACACACACACACACACACACACACGTGCGCACACGCAACTCCTCCTGTGGCTTATTAGCAGGTCCTGAGATGTGGTACATGGGCCCCTCTGTGGCTGCTGCCTTTGGGGGACCAGAGGGTGGAGTCCTGCTGGCTCACCCCTCAGTGAGGTCCAGGCTGGTGGCTGCCCCCCCCCCAGCCCCACCTCACCCTGGGTGCAGCGACTGCCCCCCTTCTGCTAGTCCTTGCTCTTCTGTGCGTTTTAAAACAGCTTCCCCGCTGCAGAGCACAGGTGCATGTCACCCAGCACCATGTGTTAGACATTTCGTCACCTTTTTCTCTGTTAGTTTAATGACATTGACACACAATATTCTATTAGTTTCAGGTGCACAACACAGTGATTCAGCATTTAGATACCTTCCAAGGGACCCCCGTGAGCCCGGCACCGTCCGACCCCACGGCTACCGCAGTGTCGCCGACTCTACCCCGTCCTGGGCTCGCACCCGGGGCTGTGCTCGTGCTGGAGATTTGCACGCGTTCATCCCTTTCACCTTTCTCACCTCCTCCCCCACAGCCCTCCTGTCCGGTGACCGCCAGTATGTTCTCTGTGCCTATGAGTTTGTTTCTGTTTTGTTTGTTCATTTTTTTTTGTTTTTTCGGTTCCACATATAAGTGAAACCATACTGTGTTTGTCTTTGTTGGTCTGACTTACTGTATTCCTCTTAACATATACCCTCTAAGTCAGTGGTTCTCAACCTTGGCTGCACATGAGAATCACCTGGGAATATTTTTAAAATCCTGATTTCTGGGCCTCATTCTCCGGAAATTCTGTTTCTTTGTTACTAATGTTGTGGTCTCACCCCATAACAAAGAAACAGAATTTCCGGAGGATGAGGCCCAGAAATCAGGGTTTTAAAAAGATTCCCAGGTGATTCTCACGTGCAGCCAAGGCTGAGAACCACTGCTCTGAGCCCATCCATGCTGTTTGCTAACTTAGAAGCAGGTGTGGTGATTAGTTGACCTCGAGGGCTTGGGGTGGCCCAGACCAAATAGCTGGTCAGAGCCTGGGGAGGAAAAAGGAGCGGGAGAGAGACATAGAAACACCAATGAGGAGAATCATTGATCAGCTGTCACCTGCACCCCCCACAGTGGGGATCGAGCCTGTACCCTGGGCACGTGCCCTGACCGGAAACCCTTTGCCCATTTTTTAATTGGGTTGTTTGTCTTCCTTTTGTGACGTTGCATGAGTTCCTTATATATTTTGGATATTAACCCTTTATCAGATGGATCATTGCCAAATATATTCCCCATACAGTGGGCTCCCTTTTCATTTTGTTGGTGGTTTCTTTTGCTGTGCAGAAGCTTTTTATTTTGATGTAGTTCCATTTATTTTCTCCTTAGTTTCCTTTGCCCTAGGACAGTGGTCAGCAAACTGCGGCTCGGCAAACCACGGCTCGCGAGCCACATGTAGCTCTTTGGCCCCTTGAGCGTGGCTCTTCCACAAAATACCGGCTCTTCCAGAAAATACCAACTTCTGCGCATGGGCCACAAAGTTTCAATCGCACTGTACATGTGCGCCTGCACGTGGTATTTTGTGGAAGAGCCACACTCAAGGGGCCAAAGAGCCGCATGTGGCTCACAAGCCTCAGTTTGCTGACCACGGACCTAGGAGATGTTTCCGTAAACCTATTGCTACAAGAGATGTCTGAGATTTTGCTGCCTATGGTTTCTTCTAGGATTTTCATGGTTTACTGACTTACATTTAGGTATTGTATCTATTTTGAGTTTATTCTTGTGTATGGTGTAAGTTGGTGGTCTTGTTTCATTTTTGCATGTATCTGTCCAATTTCCCCAACACCATTTATTGAAGAGACTGTCTTGATTCCATTGTATGCTCTTGCCTCCTTTGTCAAATATTAATTGAACGTAATGGCTTGGGGCGATTTCTGGGGTCTCTGTTCTATTCCATTGGTCTATATGCCTGTTCTTGTGCCAGTACCAGGCTGTTTTGATTACAATGACTTTGTTATACTAGTATAACTTGATATCTGGTATTGTGATCCCTTCAACTTTGTGCTTCTTTCTCAAGATTGCTGCAGCTATTCAGGGTCTTTTTTGGTTCCATATAAATTTTTGGAGTATTTCTTCTAGATCTGTGAAATATGCTATTAGTACTTTAATAGAAATTGCACTGCATCTGTAGGTTGCGTTGGGTAATATGGACATTTTAAATATGTTAATTCTATCAATCCATGAGCATAGTATATTCTTTCACTTGTTTATATCTCTTCCTCTATCTCCTTTTCCAAAGTTCTGTAGTTTTCTGAGTACAAGTCTTTTATGACATTGATTAATTTATTCCCAAGTATCTTAATGTTTTTTGTTGCAATGGTAAATAGAATTGTTTGTTTAGTTTCCCTTTCTGAGAATTCATAATTAGTGAATAAAAATGCCATCTATTTCTGGGTGTTGATTTTGTAACCTGCTATATTGCCAAATCCATTTTTTAAGTCTAGTAGTGTTTTGGTGGAGTCATTAGGGTTTTCTTTGTACAATATCATATCATCTGTGAATAATGATAATTTTACTTCCTCCTTTCCAATTTAGATGCCTTTCATTTCTTCTTCTTGTCTGATCGCTGTGGCTAGGGCTTCCAGTACTATGTTGAATAAGAGTGGTGGAAGCAGACTCCCTGTCTTTTTCCTGTTCTTAGGGGAAATGGTTTCAGTTTTTGCCCATTGAGTATGATGTTGGCTGTAGGTTTGTCATATATGGCCTTTATTATGTTGAGATATGATCCCTCTATTCCCACTTTACTGAGAGTTTTTATCAAAAATGGGTGTTGGATTTTGTCAAATGCTTTTTCTGCATCAATTAATATGATCATGTGATTTTTGTCTTTCAATTTGTTTATGTGATGTATCACATTAATTGATTTGCTGCAAATATTCCAGCCTTACATCCCTGGAATAAATCCCATTTGATCATGGCGTATGATCTTTTTAATGTATTGCTGGATGCGATGTGCTAATATTTTGTTGAGGATTTTAGCATCTATGTTCATCAGGGCTATTGGCCTGTAATGCTCTTTCTTGGTAGTGTCTTTATCTGGTTTTGAAAGTAGGATAATGTGGGCCTTATAAACAGAGTTTGGAAGTGTTCCTTCCTCTTGGATTTTTTGGAATAGTTTGAGGAGGATAGGTATTAGTTCTTTGAATGTTTGGTAAAACTCCCCTGTGAAGATGTCTGGGCCAGCGCTTTTGTTTGCTGAGAGTTTTTGATTGCTGCTTCTATTTCATCAGTTGTTATTGGCCTATTCAGATGTTCTGATTCTTCCTGGTTCGGTTTGGGGAGATCATAATTTTCTAGGAATTTGTCCATGTCATCCACATTGTCCAGCTTGTTGGCATATAGTTGTTCATAGTATTTTCTTACAATCCATTGTATTTCTGTGGTGTCAGTGGTTATTTCATTGCTTTCATTTCTGATTTTATTTATTTGGGTTCTCTCTCTTTGTTTCTTGATGAGTCTGGCTAAAGGTTCATCAATCTTGTTTATCTTTTCAAAGAACCAGCTCTTGGTTTCATTCATCTTTTGTATTGCTTTTTCCTTCTCCTTGCTCTGAGATTTTCTTATTGTTCTCTTTCTAATTCTTAAAGTTATAGGGTTAAATAGTTTATTAATTTTTCTTGTTTTTTGAGGTAGGCATGTAGTGCTATGGACTTCCCTCTCAGGACTGCTTTTGGTGTGTTCCAGAGATTTTGGCTTGTTGTTGTGGGGAACTGATATAGGTTTAAGCCTCAGACTGACCTGTTGGCAAAGTCACAAACAAGTCCCAGCTTAGAGGGAACAGTCCTCTTAGCATAATTAGGCTTGATCTTAT
>NW_005362033.1:408882-409655 GCF_000412655.1 Myotis brandtii
AATATATTTTATTGATTTTTTTACAGAGAGGAAGGGAGAGAGATAGAGAGTTAGAAACATCGATGAGAGAGAAACATCGATCAGCTGCCTCCTGCACACCCCCTACTGGAGTTGTGCCCACAACCAAGGTATATGCCCTTGACCGGAATCGAACCTGGGACCTTTCAGTCCGCAGGCCGACGCTCTATCCACTGAGCCAAACCAGTTACGGCCCATTTTGTCTTTTAGTTGTATATTTGAAGTGGTTGTGTGAGGCAGCAATTTCCGGTGTTTATCTATGCCGCCATCTTGGTTTCTCTCTGTACAATCTTTTTCAATTTGCACAGATTCTCTGCAATTTTCCTATCCCTTTCAGTTTTTTCTCTTAACTCATTCAGAAATAACTAAGTTTAGAACAACCTACTTTTAATTCTATATTACCAAAACTATATAATTTCTGATTTAATTCTAATTCTTAACTCTTGGAAACCTTGGTCTTTGAATGACAAGTAAGTAATTGACATTCCTCAGATTGGCAAGTGCATTTTACAGCTTCAGAAACAGCCTCCTGCTTCCCCATCAGCAAATGTATTCACATTTTAAATTGACATATTTCAAATAAAAGATAAGATATGTTTATTAACAGATCCAAATCCATTCTCCAGCTTCTCACAATAAGAAGCCCAAAGACAGCAAACTCAGATCAATTAATGTTTCGGTGCCTATTATTTCAAAATATCTAAATATTTAATAATTTTTATTATTTAACCCAGCAAGACTCCAAAGTTTTAAGT
>NW_005362033.1:409743-415287 GCF_000412655.1 Myotis brandtii
CCAAAGATTTTGAAATATATATATATATAATATATATAAATTATATTGTAAAACTTTATCAAAACCCTTCATTTTACTTATATCTATTCATTACGTATTAACAATTCTATAAGATTTAATAGTGGTGAGTTTGTGTGTGTGTGTGTGTGTGTGTGTTT
Source organism: Myotis brandtii (assembly GCF_000412655.1). Taxonomy (NCBI): domain Eukaryota; kingdom Metazoa; phylum Chordata; class Mammalia; order Chiroptera; family Vespertilionidae; genus Myotis; species Myotis brandtii. Next base: position 409,902 of record NW_005362033.1, read on the forward strand.
TTAAATATATTTTTTATTGCTTTCAGGGAGAAATGGAGAGAGAGAGACAGAAACATCAATGATGAGAGAGAATCATTGATCAGTTGCCTCCTGCACACCTCCCATTGGGGATTGAGCCCGAAACCTGGGCATGTGCCCTTGACCGAATTGAACCCGGGACCCTTCAGTGCCTAGGCCAACGCTCTATCCACTGAGACAAACTGGCTAGGGCAACAACTCTATAAGACTTTAAAGTTAATTATTACCCAAGGCATTTTGTTGGCAAATTTTGTGACAGGGATGACATGACCTTGACAACTTTTAGGAGGCTGGGGAGAAGGCTGAGGAGAAGGGAGAGGCTGTTCCCAGGACTGAGCGCCCGGACCCTCCAGCGACTTTAGTGGTCTCCTCCCGCTGCCGCCTCTGCAGCCTGCTCTGTGGCACTTCTGCCCATCCAGCCCTCCAGGAGGAAGACTGGGGGGCGGGGATAGGGTAGGAGAATTATTCCCCACGTTTCCTGTCTAGTAGACAGGAAATGATGTAGCAACATGAAATCTTGCATATAAGAAGAGATCTTATCCCATTTCAAAGCAGAAACTAAAACAACCTCTAAAGTAAATAAATGAGTCCTCTCAAAAGAAGGGACAGGGACAGTGGCCTTAGACTCTTGTCTCACCAGCCTGCACAGCCAATGCCCTCACAAGGGCTGACGGGCACAAAGCCCAGCAGCAGAGACAGAGGGTTCCCAAGGCTCATGAACAGCGAGGAGCAAACCAAGTCCCAAAAGATAAGAGAGCAAGCAAAGCACATGTATGATCGAAGTTACATTACAGACAGACAGGAACCCTCACTAGCTAAGCACTATAGGCGGCTGATGCCTTGAGAGGGAGCACAGGGAGGGTCCCCGAGATAAAGAACTCTCGGCAGCTGCTGGAAACTTCCTGCAACCCCTGCCACGGGGTCGGCCCCCACAGGCAGCTGGGTCCCCCGGACAAGTGGGATGTGCCCATCTTTAAACAAATTAAACCAAACAACAGAGACACACAGCAACAATCAATAGAGACACTCTGCACATTTACAGGCGCACACAACCCACAGACAAGGGCTTCACACCGTGCTCCTTGCCTGTCCAGCCAGACACCTCAGAATGCCCTGTGTTTTAAAAAACCACCGCAGCGGAGCGATGTCAAGGCCCGCTGCAGGCCTCTTGTCCCTGGACCTGATCGGGCTCGCCCAGACGAGAGGCAGCAAATGCCCCCCAAGTCACACACAGCGCATGCTTCCGCCGTACAGAGCAGCCCATCCGAGAGCAGCCAGTGCCTCTGCCGTACAAACACGCTTGATTCCTCCTCGTGTCATACAAAAAGGCTTGATTCACTCAGGCGGATGACAGGGGGCACGGGAGCTGAGCGTGGACTCCACAGGAAAATTCCGGCAGCGCTGCAGGTAAACAAAGGCCCGTTTCAGCCCCGGGAACCCTCCGTGCGGGCAGCCAGCAAACGCTGCAGTGCTCACCCGGGAAGAAGTCCTGCTTGGGTCCTGGCAGGGTTGCTATTGTGATTCTGGACACAACTGGTCTGAGGCCACCTGTCACTACTTGAGCCAAACTAAGCAGAGACAGGGTTGAGTCACATCTGAGCGTTTATTCCAATCCCGCCGGCAGCATGGGGAGCAGGCAGTCACCTTGGAAGTCCTGCTTTGGCCCCTCCCAGCTGGCTGATAATATAGGGAAGAGGGGAGACAGCTACGTAGGGTCTGCGGCCGGCCTTCAGGAGCTCAGAGCCCCTAACAAGGGGGCTAACCTGTGATGGGACACACAGCTCAGCCGCCTGGGCCCGGAGGATGGTCAGCGTCCCTGAGAGAAACTCCGGAGGGGGTCAGGGTCCGGCACAGCCACCGAGGCACAGCGTGCCCTGCCCTTGGTCTGCTCTCAACACGCATTTCTTTCCTGAGTCCTGGACCCAGCGAGGCGTCTTATCTGTTACAGCCGGTCAGCCGCCGGGGCCCAGGGTCTGTGGGGAAGCTTCTCATCTGTAGTTAGTGAGGTGCGTGACTATTAAAGACCTGGGGCTCTCTTCTCATTACGTGACCTTCCCCCTGTCATTTCCAGAACATTCCCATCACCTCAAAAGGAGGCCCTGTACCCATTTAGCAGTCACTCCCAGCCCCTTTCTCCCCAGCTCCCAGCAGCCACTGATCTGCTTCTGTCTCTGTCGCCTGTTCTGGGCACTGAATAAAAATGGAGCCACACAATGTCGAGCTTTCAGCTGGCTTCCCGCCTCAGCACACTGCTGTCCAGGCTCGTCCACGCGGCAGCACATGTCAGCACGTCCTGGCTCCCGTGGGGAGCGCAGCTCAGTGCCGCATAAACCAGCCTCTTCTGTCACCAGTCAACCGGCATCCAGCTGCTTCCACCTTCCGGCCATTTGACTAACGCTGCTGTGAACATCTGTGTAAAGGTTTTCTTTCCAATTCTTTGGGGTACATTCCTAGCAGTGCAGCTGTGGGTTTGTATAGCAACTCTGTGTTTAACTTTTGGGGAACTTCCCAACTGTTTTTCATGGAAGCTGCACCATTTTTCATTTCCACCATCGATGGAAGAGGGTTCCAGTCTCCCCACATCTTTGCCAACACTTATCTTACTTTTCCTTTTAAGCTAAAGTGATTTTTAAAAAATTTGTTATTGCTTTCAGAGAGGAAGGAAGAGGGAGAGAGAGATAGAAACGTCAATGATGAGAGAGAACCATTGATTGGTTGCCTCCTGCACGCCCCCTACTGGGGATCCAGCTCGCAACCCAGGCATGTGCCCTTGACCAGAATCAAGCCAGGGACCTTCCAGTCCACAGGCTGATGTTCTATCCACTGAGCACACCGGCCAGGGCACTCATTTTACTTTTAAAAATATCATAGTCACCCTAGCGCATGTGAAGTGGCATCTCATCGCAGTGGCTGGCATGCCTCTGGTGGCATCACACATTTTTTCACTCACTTGCTGGCCATTTGTATGTCTTCTTTGGACAAGTGGCTATTCAAGTCCTTTGCCCATCTTAAAATTGGGTCATTTGCCCTTTTTGTTGTTGAGTTATGAGTTCTTTAAGTATTCTGGAAACTGGACCTTTATTGCTGTATGCTTTACAAATGCCTCCTCCCATTCTGTGGGTTGCCTACCTATTGATAGTGTCTTTCGGTGCATAAATGGTATTATTTGTATGAAATCCAGTTTACCTATGTTTTCTTTTGTTACCTGTGCTTTTGGTGTCATACCCAATAATCTTCACCAAATCCAATGTATGAAGCTTTCCCCCCTTGGTCTTCTTCTAAGAGTTTAATAGTTTTTACTATCCATTTAGGTGTTTGATCCATTTTTGGTTAATTTTTACATGCAGTGAGGTCAGGGTCCAACTCGATTCTTTCGTGTGGCTATTAGCGGTCCCAGACCATCTGTTGAAGAGTCTATTCTTTCTCCATTGAATGATCTCGGCGTCCCTGTCAAATATAAAATGACAGCATAATTATGGATTTACGTATGGACTCTCAATCCATTTCATTAATGTACTCGAGGCCCGGTGCACGAATCCATGCACGGGTGGGGTCCCTCGGCCTGGCTGGCGATGTGGGCTGATTGGGGCCGTGGGAGGTTCTGATCAGGCCATGGGGTGGGGGGCTGGCTGGCCAAGGGGAGGGACCAAGGGAGGTTGGCTGTGGGAGCGCACTGACCAGAAGGAGGCAGCTCCCTGCATTGAGTGTCTGCCCCTTAGTGGTCAGCGCGTGTCATGGTGACCAGCTGACCAGTCATTCGCTCGCTTACGCTTTTATATATATAGACTAGAGGCCCAGTGCACAAAAATTTGTGCACTCGGGGGGGGGGGGGGGGGGCCCCCCCCCCGGCCCCCCGCCATGACTGGCCTGGCACCGCCCGCTTGCTGGTCCTGCCCCCTTGCTGGCCCCGCCCCCCACCACTGCCACCAGTCACCTCCCTCTGCAGGGCAACTGGCGGGGTGATCGGGGCGGGGGGTGGCCCTGCTGGCACCTGCCTTTGCTGGCCTGGGGCCTGCAGGCTGGGGGAAGCTCCTGCATTGAGTGTCTTCCCCCGGTGGTCAGGGCATGTCATAGCAACTGGTCATTCTGTCGTTTGGTCAATTTGCATATTAGGCTTTTATTACATAGGATGTCTTTTATTTGACATTTAGACATATGTTCCTTCATAATAGCATGTCTGTTTACATTTCTTGTGTGAGATCTTGTTCTTCCAACTGAAATATAATTCCCTCAGGGTACAATTCCCCAGATTTATAATTCTCAGTATCTTCCAACAAAAACTAGTAAATTAATAAAAAATGAACAGATATAACTTACAAATTTGACCCAAAACTCACAAAGATCTACTTTTTCCCTCCTTTTTGAACTTTCTTTGTGCAGAGTACTTGTATGAGTGTGATGAGCCCAAAATGGCAAACCTCTGTAACTGTGGGCAGATATAGTTGTTGCCTTTATGTCAGTGGCATCTAAGCTGAAATCAGCTTGAATTACCATGGGTGTAGAAAGCAACCCTAACACTGTCTTCAGTTCAGCTGTCAAGTCTGCATGAATGTCTTAGATGAATGTCTAGTGGAACTCCATACAGGTTAAACAAAGCACTTAAATAAGGAACTGGTGATTCCAGTGAATGTCTTTGGACATATAGGTGAGCCAGATTATCCTCTGAAGAGCACTGATGTGGGGTTTCATGGGTGAATAGAATCTACATGAGCAGAGAGGTAAGGAAAGAGGTTCCAGAGAGGAAGAATGGTATGGAGCAGGCTATATACAGAATTGACTGCTGGAGTTGTTATGTGACAGAGGCAGATTAAAAATTTTTAGGTTACTTTTAAGGTAGATTAATTTTGTTGGAGTAGATGCACCGTATTAAAAAAGGCTTAAGTTCGCTTCCAGCTGCCTGGCTGCCGGCCGCCATCTTGGCTGACAGTTAATTTGCATAAGGATATGCTGACTAGCCAATGGGAAGGGTAGCGGTCGTACGCCAATTACCATGTTTCTCTTTTATTAGTGTAGACTAGTGTAGACATGTTTACCCACGTGCCAGCGCCACACTGAGCTGACTGTAGCTCTGTGGTTAGTTTGAAAGCAGGAAGTGTGAGTCCTCCAATTTTTCTCTTCTTTTTCAACATTATTTTGGATATTCATGATATCTTGCAATTCCATATGAATTATAGCAGGGGTCCTCAAACTACGGCCCGTGGACCACATGCGGCCCGCCGAAAACATTTATCCGGCCCACCGGGTGTTTTTGCCGCCGCTGTGTGCATAGGAATTTGTTCATAGTTTTTTTTAAACTATAGTCTGGAGCCCTCCAAGGGTCTGAGGGACAGTGAACTGGCCCCCTGTTTAAAAAGTTTGAGGACCCCTG
>NW_005362033.1:415343-418046 GCF_000412655.1 Myotis brandtii
TTCTATAATCGAAACAATGTATAACTTCAGCTCTGAGATCCCGGCAGGCTGAAAGCTGGTTTCTAGGGTTTTGTTTAGCTTCTTATTTGCAACATAGTACATTGTTGCTTAGAGTTGCAACTCAGAGGCCGGCAACGTTGGAGTCTGCAGTCACTGAAGCAAGGAAGCCTCATGTTCGCTTCCAGCTGCCTGGCTGCTGGCCGTCATCTTGGCTGACAGTTAATTTGCATAAGGATATGCTGATTAGCCAATGGGAAGGGTAGCGGTCGTACGCCAATTACCATGTTTCTCTTTTATTAGTGTAGACTAGTGTAGACATGTTTACCCACGTGCCAGCGCCACACTGAGCTGACTGTAGCTCTGTGGTTAGTTTGAAAGCAGGAAGTGTGAGTCCTCCAATTTTTCTCTTCTTTTTCAACATTATTTTGGATATTCATGATATCTTGCAATTCCATATGAATTATAGCAGGGGTCCTCAAACTACGGCCCGTGGACCACATGCGGCCCGCCGAAAACATTTATCCGGCCCACCGGGTGTTTTTGCCGCCGCTGTGTGCATAGGAATTTGTTCATAGTTTTTTTTTAAACTATAGTCTGGCCCTCCAACGGTCTGAGGGACAGTGAACTGGCCCCCTGTTTAAAAAGTTTGAGGACCCCTGAATTATAGGATCAGCTCTTTCATATCTACAAAAAATTGGGATTTTTATAGGGTAGTATTATCAATATCAAGCTTTCCAATCCATAATTTCTTTAATTTCCAATGTTTTCTAGTTTTCAGCATGCAAGTCTTTCACCTCCTTGGATTGTTCATTGCTAGGGAATAGCAGTAAAAATGATTTTTTCGTGTTGATCCTGTACCTGGAAACTCTGCTAAATTTGCTTAATAGAAGGAATAGTAGTTCTGTGGATTCTCTGAATTATCTGTAAGATCATGTCATCTTGTAAGCAGAGATAGTTTTGCTTCTTCCTTTTCAATTTGGGTGACGTTTGTTTCTTTTCCTTACCTAAATGCCCTGGCTCGTGTTCCAAAAGTGTGTTGAATAAAAGTCGTGAAATGGGCATCTTTGCTTTGTTTCTGGCTTAGGGGAGCTCTCGGACTTTCACCGCTGAGTGTAATGTTACCTGTGAGCTTTCACAGATGCCCTTGTCACCTGGAGGAAGTTCCCTCTGTTCCCCGCTGGGTGAGTGTCTCATCATAAAAGGGTGTTTTTTGTCCAATACCTTTTCTGTACCAACTGAAATGATCGTGTAGTTTTTACCCTTCATCCTGCTGGTGTCATATCTGTTACATTGGTTGGGCAGCTCTAATCAGCTGGAGATCTGAATTCTAATAAGAAATCCTCTTACTTTTAATAGTTGACATGCATTTAAAAAATCGAGAACCAAATGGGCTTGGGGGCACTCGTCTGAAATCGCTGATCAAGAAACTTAGAAGTCATTCTTCCCGTTGACTTGAATCCACTTCTAGGGATCCACGCAGAAGAAATATCCCAAACTACGTCCAAGTGGCAGACCTGTGCGTGGGCATCTCCCTACGCCCAGACCTGGACGGTCGGACACCAGCAGGGAAGGCACGCAGAGCCCTTGGCCGCGGGCGGGCATTTCGGTGACGCAACATCAACAGCTGTCGCTCATGGCATCGCGCTGGTTGTCACTGTAAACACACCCTCCCTTTTCTTTTCCTGCAACAAGAAGCAGAGGTCCCGCCTCCCTGCCGGCTGGGACGCTGGCCCCCTGCCCTCCTCGCACCCTCCCTCTCCTTCCCAAATCGGGCAGAACGTGTAGCTGTGACTTTGCTTTTTCCTTCTTGGCACTTTCCACATTTGACTCATATTTTAAAACATTTTAATCACAGAAGCACATTTCCACATACCCTCTTCCCTTTGTGCCCACCTGGTCCACCCACGGGGGCCCTGCCTGTCACATGTGGGAAATGCTTTGGGTGGAAACTCACCCCGGCCCAGACCATCCCCTTCTTTGCAAGCATCCGGACCATGGCATGGGGCCGGCTGGCTGGCAGGACCGCCTTCTTCCAGATTAAACACGAGGCCCCGTGCCCGCGGTGCTGAAGCTCTAGCTAAGAGCTGGATAGCCGCGTTTCCTGAGATGCGGTTTAGGAAACACGGAAACGGACCATCCTCCTCTGGCTCATCCTGTGAAACCTGAGTTCCGTCTGAGCGTCGGCCTCCCGGCGATGGCCTGCCTTGGTAAGGGGAGACCTGGGGCTGCGGTGTGAGGCTGAGGCACAGGCTGGGCTGCCAGAGGCAGATGCGGGGGAGAAAAAGCTACACAACCCCTGAGTCCAGTCCATCGTCACTGCGGTGACCCCAGGGCCCAGGGGCAGCTGCCTGCAGGAGGCAGGCTTTGAGCCGGGCCTCTGTGCTGGGCTTCATAGTGAGCCCCCATAATCCATGTCCTCCTGGATCTGTGAGTGTGACCTCATTTGGAAATAAGATGTCATCAAGCTAAGATGAGGTCACACTGGGTTAGGTTGGGCCCTGACTCAGTGATGGAGGCCCAGGCCCTTACAGGAAAGGGGAATGGACGCGCAGGAGAGGCCTGTGAGAGGCAGAGGCGGGCGGAGGTGGGGTGTGTGCAGAGGCGGGGTGTGTGTGTGTGCAGAAGCAGGGGTGTGCAGAAGTGGGGGTGTGCAGAGGCGGGGGGTGTGTGCAGAGGCGGGGGGTGTGTGCAGAGGCGGGTGTG
>NW_005362033.1:419424-419847 GCF_000412655.1 Myotis brandtii
GTGAGGGGGTGAGAGGGTGGCAGGAGTGGGGGCGCCCCCACCGGGGAGTGCTGCCCCCCAGGCTGCTGCTGAGTAGGGGGTCTGGACGCCTTCATCTCCGACCACAGCCCCCCAGCCACCCGCTGCTCCCCATCACGGGAGGCGCACCCACAGCGCACCCACAGCCGGAGGAGGCGCCTGGGGAGCTGTGTGGAAGGACTGGGTCCTGGAGCCCAGCTGTGGGGACCCAGCTCCTGACGGAGGCCGGGAGGAGGGCCTCGGAGTTAGATTCAGGGACAAGGACTGGAGGGCACGTGCTTGCTTAGGGGGTGCTGTCCGGGGCGTGGGCACGTGAGGCAGGGAAGGGAGGGGCGAGGACACGTTACCCGGGAAATGCTGGAGGCTGCTGTGCGGCTCAGCCCTGCGTGGGGGCCTGGGAGGGGG
>NW_005362033.1:420314-422139 GCF_000412655.1 Myotis brandtii
CTGCCCAGATCCACCCCAGGGCGGGGGCACCTGTGCACCAACTGCACCCCGTGGGGCTGAGAGCTGCCCCCGGGCAGGAACGCAGACCCCAGCGGCTGCAGCGCCCCTGCTGGGACAGTGGGAACCCCCGAGGCCCCAGCCTCTGCCATGAGATGGGGGTCCTGGAGGGCCTAGCAGGCAGCCCCTCCCTGTGTCCTCCTCCCCGGGAGGCGCCTGCCTGACTCCCTGAAGGTAGAGGCGAGTCCCTGCGGGAATCCAGGAATCCAGCGGTTTCCCACAGGAAGAGCCTCAGGCAGCACCGGGCTGCCAGGCCTGTCCCACCCGGGCCACAGCCGCTCCCTGTGCAGTGCCCGCATTGACCCCCCCCCTACCCACACACTGAGCAGGTGTCCCCGCAGTGCCCGCAGCACTCACCCCACCCTCCCAGGGCCTGCGGGTCCCCCAGAGCCCTGGAGCTCCACCCTGGAGCCCCCCCGCAGAAGGCAGGTCAGCAGGAGGAAGAGAGCAGGGGCCCCCACAGCCTGAGCAGCGCCCTCTCAGCACCCAGAGGCTGCAGCCCCTCGGCCTGTGCCCGCCTGGCTGCTCTCTGCTCCTCTCGGCTGGACGTTACCCAGGAAACTTGGAAGCAAGCTCTGGACACCTGCCGTGGTCCCTGCGAGCATACGCTCGCTCACACGTGTGCTCATTCATTCACGCCCCCGTTTAACCATCCTTTCTCCGCCCGGCACAGGGCTGGGCGCGGGGTCTGGCTCTGGCGGTGCCCTTTGCCAGGGTTCCACCCACATGGGGCACAGGTTGCACTGGCAGCAGGGTCAGGAGGCAACTGAGCAACTTGTTTGGGGGAGGGGATGAGAAGTGAGCCCTCGGGGTGCTCCTGACGGTGTTACTCTCCTTGTTCACACACGGGATGCCCGGGCCTCTGCACCGGTCACCAGTGGGAGAGCTGAGCTCTGAGGAGCAGGCCTTGGTGAGGAGGTTTTAATGGGGTGACTGCGAGCCTTCCCCAAGGCCAGGAAGCAGGTCTCCGGGCTGTCCTGCCAGTCACTTGAGCATCGTCTACCCTGGGGAGTGTGTGCTCTGTGTCAGGCGCCAGTTTCACTCCTCACAGAACCTCCCGCCCTCTCCGAGCAGCCTCCTCTTATTTCAAAGGTGAGGACATGGAGGCCCAGAGGGGTTCATTAACTTGCCTCATGTTACACAGCCCATAAGTGGTAAAATCCCAGGGAAGCTGACAGCTGTGAGGGCCCTGAGCTCTGTGTGCCTGTGCACAAGCCGGTGCCCTGAACCCCCTCCTCTGCTGTGGCAGGACCCGCATGCTGTCTGTGGCAGGACTCGTGGCGCCTCCTGGAATTGCCAGTTCTCTCAGCCGAAGAGCCATCTTCTGCGGGACCTCCCGTGGCCCGGCCGCCTGCCTTCCCCGGAGCCCTCGCCAGGAGCCTCGGGTGTGCGCCCAGCCACTCGGATGACATCTGGGTCTGAGGCTCAGCTGGAGACGATGACCCAAGAGCTCCCGGGCAGGCAGCCTCCCTCTGCTGGGCTGGGCTCAGCTGTGTATCCAGCAGGCATCCAGCAAACACCCGTCCGTGCTGCATAAGCAGGAGAGAAGTGCATGCCTCAGCCGTCACCTGGGAGCTTGGGTGGCCCTCAGGTCTGGGTTAGAGTCCCAGCTCTGACACTGGAATAGGTCACTGAGCCTCAGTTCCCCACCTGACCTCTCAGGGGTGTTGTGGGTGTAAATGAGGTACATAGTGTTGTCAGTGCTCAGCCCACATCTGCCTATTCCCCTTTATTCAGGTCTGTGCAGCCCCCCCACCCCCACCCCGCC
>NW_005362033.1:422657-427436 GCF_000412655.1 Myotis brandtii
GGTCAGGCACCGAGCAGGGAGGAACAGGAGCGAACACTCCTGGCTCTCCCTCTGGGGCCACCGAGGAGTCACAGAGCGAAGCAGCAACAGCCTGGGGGCCTGGAAGCCGCCAGTGCCACGCAGGGAGCCGGGTACTAAGTGAGCGTGTCCACCCCACGGAACGCTATGCCCCACGCAACCCAACCGCTCGCTGCTCACACAGAAGCAGGTGACTCTTGCAGGACAATGTCCACAGAAGTCAGACACGAGGATTGTCTGTTGTGTGACTTCATTTTGAACATAAAGTTTAAAACCACGCACTCTGGCAGGCAGCCAGGGCAGGCCAGGCGCTCCCCGGGAAGGCAGCGAGGGGTGGAGGGCTCAAGGGGACCCTGCGGCTCTGGTTCTTATCTGGGCTGTAGTCTCACAAACGTGCTCCCTTTTCAAGATCTGTCCGGCTGTGTAGCGAGGGTGCGTGCGTGTCTGCGTGTGCTGAGCTTCAGGGCAATCGGCGGTGATGGCGCCAGCAGAGGGACATTCCTCTCATCTTTTCCAATCACAGAACAAAGCACTCAGCAGCGCTCAGCATGCAGGGGTCCTGGTGGTGGGATTAGGGCCGCGGGGAAGTCCAGTGGAAAGGGCGGGGCCTCCCTGGCAGCTCGGCCAGCTTTCAAAGGGGATTCACTCCGGGCTGGCGTGCTGTGGGCACTTGCGGTGCTGTGGGGTGCAGGGTGGAGGTGTAGAGGGCGTATATCTAGCCCAGAGGTTCCCAACGTGGGGCACATGCCCCACAGGGGGGCAATTTGACGTTTAAGGGGGGCAATTCGAGAATGAGTTATTCACAGTGGATTGGTTGCATTTCTAATCGTTCTAGGGGCTCCTATGCAGTATATAAATATATATTGTGACACATTTATGCATTTCAGTTCTCTATTATGTTTTAAAACTTCATTTGCTATTTTTTCACATCACTTCATATTATTATTTTTAACAATTTCTTAGTGATTTCTTCCTCAGTACTTAAACTGTCCTTTCGTTCTTTTCTTTTTCTCTTTCATGGATGCCATGTTCTTTAAAAGCTTGTTTAGACCAAGCGAATGGCCTTTTAGGCTTCCTCCACATGATTAGGAGTTCACTTCTTGAATAATAAGAATTATACATCACGGGGATGGGGCATCAGGATTTTAGAGATGCTTAGGTGGGGCCCAGCCAAAAAAGGGTGGGAACCACTGCTCCAGCCAGACTGCCCACACCACCTCCACACCACACAGGAGGCCCTGCCAGTGCCCACATGGGAGGTCAGCTGGCTTCTGCGTCACGGGCTGGGGCAGCGTCAGGGAGCTGCACCTACTGCGCACGCAGGACACACTTGTCATGCACTGGCTCGTCCTGACTACAACTCTGAGGGCGAGGGGTTATCATGCGATCAGTCTCGCTCTTCCCAAAGTCACATCTTCGGGGGGTGGCCCCAGAAAGCAGGGGTGGGTGTGGGCAGCAAGAGTGGGACAGGAAGTCCCCTGTGAGCCGGCGGCTGCTGGAGGGCGCCAGGAACCCGGGGCGCCTGTCCTCAGATCACACTGGCCCCAAGGGAGTCGGCAGACACCGCTCAGCTCCTGTTCCTCATGGGCTGGTGGTCACCTCAGGGCATTAACGCTCTGGCCCTTCTGTCTGCCTCCCCTACGTCCAGGTCCCACCACTGAATTCTGCAGGGAACCTCCATGACGGAACACAGGCAGGGACCAGGTGCCAGACACAGGCCCCGAGGCCATGGCTGTCCCCTCTCGCTGTGCCCGGCCCCCTTTTTCCTGAGCGCAGTGTCGCCACACCGCTCGGCTCTCATGCTCCCGGCTCTCACAGCTCCGTGGCCAGGAGCTGCCTGTGCTGCCAGTGAGAGTCACAGGAGGGCGCTGCTGAGTCCAGGTGTGGCCACATGGTCTTTTGCTGTTGTTAACCTCACCCAAGGATATTTGTTGGTTTGAGAGAGAGAGAGAGAGAGAGAGAGCAAGAATGAAATGTCAATGTGAGAAAGAAATACTGATTGGTTGCCTCCTATATGGGCCCCAACTGGGGATCGAACCCACAACCCAGGTATGTGCCCTGACAAGGAATTGAACCTGTAACCTTTTGGTGTGCGGAACGACACTCCAACCAACTGAGCTTCCAGCTGGGGCCACGTGTCCTTTCTTGAGCTGAGGCCCTGGCCATGTGCTCAGAGCTGAAGGGCGTGTTGGGCCCCTTGAAAAGCGCAGACCAGTGGTGCCAGCGCACGGCTTGCAGGGAAAATCCAGAGCCTGCACGCCAAGCAGGCAAAACGTGAAAGCCCAGCCCGCCCCACGTGACAGACAGGAGCACCGAGGCTCACGGAGAGCGTGTGACCTACTCCCATCACACAGCTACAAACAATGGAGCTGGAGTTCAAATTCAGGCCTGTCTTGCCTCCAAAGCTCCCACTTAGAAAGTGTTTAGGGGGTGTGTGGGGTCGGGGGGGGGTATAAAAGTGCTTCATAAATATTTTTCTTGTAAAAAAATTCAAACCTCACTGAACATCCCTCTAACATCACTGAACCCAAGTCTTAGTCCTCTCCCGTCAGATAGCTGCCCATCAGCACCTTCGGGAGAACAGCTCCTTCTCCGTGGACTCCGCCCTGCATTACCTGGCTGGGGGCGGGCACCCCCCACCCCTGGGTTGGACAACTGTGTGCTCCCCGCGCAGCAGGAACAGCCCTGTCACTGGCTGTGGCCTTGCACACCTTTTTCTGAACGTTCACTGACCACTAGACACTGACCCTGGGTTTGGGCTGAGGGTGTGCCAGGGCCAGCATGTGAGGGCATCATTGCTACCTGGAAGGATCTATGGCTTCCCCCCATGTTTGCTCCTGCTGGTGTCGCCGTTCTGTTTCCTCAGACCAAACTTCCTGTCTGTTCCTGTGGACGGGTCCTGCAGCTCCCCGCTGGCCCCTGCCGGTTACCGAGTCTCAGGGGGCCTCGCAGGTCAGCAGCCCGGGAAGCACCCACGGAGGCTCCCACCCAGACTGGGGTCTGCAGACAGACGGGCGGAGTGGGAGCCGGCAGTGGCCGGGCATCCAGGGGCACGAACAGCCTTAGAAATGTCTCCGAAGAGGGAGCTGCTGCAGGAAAACGGTCACTGTCAACAACTCCATCCGTCCCCGCTGGCGTCCGCCAGGCCAGCTCTGCCCTGGCCCAGGTTCCGGGCACAGCCATGCAGCACCTGGTAATCCTGGCGTCCGGGACCGAGCCGCTCGGGGCCCCACCAGGGTGGCCTGTGTGGCCGGAGCAGCTAGGGAGACCCCACCTGCAGGGGCCCCTGTGATGAGCCAGTTTGGTTCTGACGTTCCACTGTGTTCATTGGCAAAGGGTTCCAGCTAGTGTGATGGGGAACCCCCCACCCTCTCTCAGGTGCACCGGCAGATGGCTTGTGCCCCCGCTCTGCATCCTGCTCAAGTCAGCACACGCTTATAGAACACCTCTTAGACTTCTAGGGTGACCGGGAGGTTGTCAGGGCTGCTCTGTGCTGGGGGGTCCCCGGGAGGTTGTCAGGGCTGCTCTGTGCTGGGGGGTCCCCGGGAGGTTGTCAGGGCTGCTCTGTGCTGGGGGGTCCCTGGGAGGTTGTCAGGCCTGCTCTGTGCTGGGGGGTCCCCGGGAGGTTGTCAGGCCTGCTCTGTGCTGGGGGATGCAGCCCCGAGCAAAGGCGTCAGGCTGGGTCCTCCGGGGAGACGGCAACAGGATGGTTAGAAACGTAAGCGCTGGGTGAGGGACGCCTTAGTAAAGAGGGAGGATGAGCGAGCACAGAAAGTTCCACCCACGGAGGCAGGAGGCACAGGGAGCTCAGCCACCCCCTTGCTCCCCAGAGCGGAGCCTGGCCTGGCGGCCGTCAGCGGACTGTCCTGTGGCAGCCTCTGGGGGGGGGGGGTCATGGAGCAGCACCTCCGTGGCTGCGACGGCGGGTGGGAGGCAGCTGACACCTACGGGGGTGCAGGGGCAGATGATACCCCACAAGGCATAGCATTTCCTGCACAGCACAGGGACCCTTCCGCCCTCCGTTCTTCCCCCGGGTGGCAAATGAGCCACGTGGGCCAGAGAGGAGCCTGGGTCCCCAAAGGGCCTCCTGGAGCAGAGTCGCCTGCCGCGGCACTGCCCCCCAGGCGGTGTGCAGGGGAAGCGGACTTCCCTGTGCGTAGAGCCACCTCCTGAGCACGGGATCGCCTTCCTTTGCCACGATGGGACTCTAACAGGCAGTGGCAGGACAAAGGTGTGACTAGCCCGCCAGCCGCAGCCCTCCGCACAGCAGCTTGGCTGGGGCAGGTGGACAGCAGAGGGAGAAACCCCTTTGGGGCACACAGTGGCTTTTTCTACTGATAAGATTTGTTGTGCTACCATCGCACCCTTCATCTCCAGAACTTGTCATCTTCCCAAACTGAAGCTCTTTCCTTTCTGCACAAACTCCCCAGCCCCAGCCCCTGTGAACCACAACCTACTCTTTCTCTAGGAGTCTGAGGGCTCGACGTACCTGATGCAAGTGGGACCACACGGTGTTGGTCCTTCTGTGTCTGCTTATCTCATTAGCATAATGTCCTTACGGCTCACCATGCTGCAGCATGTGCCAGCGTGTCCTTCCTTTTAAGGCTAACATTCCCCTGTATGTGTGCACTACCTTTTACCTCCCTCACCCACTGATAAAAGGAGCACTTGTGCTGTTTCTTTCTTCTGGCCACTGTGAATAATGCTCTTATGGACATGGATGTACAAATATCTATCTGAGTCCCTGCTTTCAATTCTTTT
>NW_005362033.1:427888-430370 GCF_000412655.1 Myotis brandtii
AACTTTATAATGATCTGGCCCTCTAGCAACTTCAGCATGAAATTATAGCTAATTTGCCTACAAACGTCAGGTGGTCATAATAATCTGGCCACTCAGTGTATATCCAGAAGTGGAATTACTGAGTAACATGTTGATTCCACGCATGACTTATAACTAGTTTTGATCATGGCATCTTGGCATGAGAGCTATAAGACTAAACTAAACAGACAACAGTGGTGGGGCAGTCCTGTGGCCCTTAGGCCTGCAGAGAAGGTAGTCAGGGTGGCATCTTTATACTCAGCTCATCTCTCACCCACCAACAGGGGCAGACTTTCCCATCACTACTCACTCCACTTCCCCATAGGCTCCCACATCAGCCCGCTGCCCTCTGCCTCGGCCTGCCCACTGCAGGCCACAGGGCGGGGCTGGCCCCTGCAGGCCACAGGGGCTGCCTGGCTGCTCAGCGCACTCAGCTGAGGTCACCTGGCACCCAGCCAGTGAGCTGAGCCGGCTCCCTCGCCCCTTTATGGGCCCTGTGTGGGTTGTCACAGGTAGATGACCACAGGTGACTTGCTTCACTTCCTGACTTTAGAGCGTAAGCCCCCCTGTGTGCGGGGGCATGATTTTCCAGTCATGGTCTTCCTCCTAGTTTCAAACTCCATCACTCAAAAGAACCCCCCCGCCCAGCAGGGCCAGATGCCCCGTCCACCCCCTGGCCACAGGGACTGAATGCCACCCACCTCACCTGCTCCCTCCATGCTGGTTTCCCTCCACGGCCCCCAGCTCCTGGTGAGCGTCTCGGATGGTATTTATTTTTCTAAGATGTGTGCCCCTGGACTTGCCTAAACCCCTCTCAGGTTGGAGGTGTCTCCTGCCCCAGCTGTGGCTCCCCCACTCTATCTGCTGTGAAAACGCACAGGCTGGCAGTTCTTAGCACACCTTCCTGCCGGGCCTCAGGACTGCCTGTGAGAGACAGGTGAGAGCGTTGGAACGGCAAGGTCCTGGGCCTCCCCACACCTCCCACCTCAGAGGCTCTGAGGGTGGGGGTGCTGTTTCACTGGCAAAGACCGTGCCAGCGCCCAGCGCCCAGCGCCCAGAGCTCCCGGAGGACTGAATGAGCCGACACGCCAGGCTCAGCAGCCAAGGACTCTAACAGGCCGCCCTTCTTCCTGCCTCTCCTCTTTCACACTGAGGTGTAACTCACAGCCAAGCGCCCACACCCAGGCCTGCAGCTCCGGTCTGTACAGGAGCGTGCACCGCGGCAGCTGCACCCAGATGAGCGGACAGGCCGTCCCAGCACGGGGGGGTCTCCTCTCAGGATGCCACGCCCCGACTCCAGCTTTGTTAATGAGTTTTCCTGGTTTTGAACGTGATCTAAACGGAACCATGCAGTGTGTGCTCTGTCTCCGTCTGGATTCTCTTGTCCAGCTTTGTGAGATCTACGGACGGTGCGGCCTGAGGGGGACGTGGCTCTGCTGTGTGAGGCACGTGGTGTGAACACATCACGCTTCCTCCGCCGCCATTGAAGGTTTGTTTACAGCGTTTGTAGAATGAGATACATTCTCCGGGAGCACAAGCCCGTGTTTCTCTTGGGTGCCTCGCCCCTTCCTGTGCCTCCCGGCCCACGCATGAGCTCTGGGGCGGCCTGCCCGGCTCCAGCCTACTGAGCAGCCCGGACTTGGCCTCCCCGGTTCCTCCAGCTGAGAGAGCGGCTCCGTCTCAGCCGGGAGCCAGCGGTCCTGTGCGCTGGGGGCTGGGCCAGGCCAGTGCCGGGCGCGGTGGTTTTCCGGGGCTGGGTACGAGGCTGGTGGCACTCTGTGGCGTCATTTCTGGGGAGCTGGGGGCTCAGCGTGGGGATCTGCTCTGTACGTAGCCGTGTTGTAGAAACATGTTCTCCCATGCGGCGCACATCCTCCCGCATGGCTTTCAAGCACAGGAAAAGGCTTCTGCAGTGTGGCATCGCTGGCTGGTTTCCCAAAAGGGGCAACAGAGGTGTGTGGAGCAGTGGGGGGAGTGGTCTCCATGCCAACAGGAAGGTCATCCTGAGGTCAGGTGCCAGGGAACGTGGGCTGGGCTGAGAGGCACCTGCAGCTCCAAACCGCTCTCCAGGCGCCGGGCGGGCGTGACCCTCTCCAAGGACCCACTGCTGGTTCGACTCCTCCACACACCAGAGGGATCTCAGGCATCAGGAGTGAGGGCACCGACCGAGAAGGAAGGGAAATGGGGCCCGAGCCGAGTCTGAGCCGGCCCGGCCTTGCCCTTTCTGGGCCTCGCCTGCAGACTGTGGTAGTGCTGCCGGTGGAAGTGGGGCTCTTGTGGTGTCACGAGAAAAGCATTTTCGGGGACCCACAAGGAGGATGCGCCTGGTAGTGAGATTTATTTGGGTGAAAATAGAAATTTATATTGGGGGTCTCTGCCTGTCCTGCCACGGAAATCAGGGCCAGAAAGAGGACCAGTGTCCAGCCTGTGCCACATCACAGCCCCGCCCGCCCTGCCTTTCTCT
>NW_005362033.1:430385-435408 GCF_000412655.1 Myotis brandtii
GCCTTTCTCTCCCCCGCCCCCACCCCCACCTCCCGCTGGCTCAGCTCGTGATCCGGCGGCAACCCACTGCGGTGCTGGGGCTCCAGCCCGCCTGGACCTGTGCTGGGCGTCCGCGTGGCCGCTGTTATGGAGGAAGACGCTGGAGGGCACAGGGCAAGCAGGTCACCAGCACAGCGAGCTCTCCTTGTTCCTCGGGGTTAATCATCTCGGGCTTGGGAGGAACAGGAGCTTTCCCCAAAGAACCAATCAACTCCCCCGGATGTGCAGGCTTCTAATGGGTCCTTTCCCAGGTTGGACTGACAGGCCTCTGTGGTCTAGCACCTCGCCTGTGCCATCCTGACCTCTACCGCACGTGTGCTCACCCCTGCCCCCCAGCCTGGTACTGGAGGGTGTTGGTGCCGCTGCCCAGGCTTAACGACGTCTGGCTGCCTTTGCCTCCTGGCTGGTTAATGTCTAGCTGCCTGTGGTGACAGCAGGCTGTCTTTGGGATGAAAGTCCCTGCTGCCTGCACTGCGGGGACTGGAGATGCCAGGAGAGCAGGCAGGCACTGGGTCAGTCCTCACGTCCCTCCCTGACCCGCCGGGATGCTGGGCGGCAGCTCTAAGAAGTTGTGAAATCTTCTCTTTGGGTTTTGATTAGGAGCCAAGCCGGCTGCCCTTACGGCTCTGAGAACGGCTGTGAGAGTGGCCATTCCTTCCCAGGCTTCAGCGAACACCGAATTCCTTGGCTCTTCACCCAGCTCCGCGCGGAGCTGCCTGCTTGGCTGAGCAAAGCTTGCAGGTCTGGGCGGAAGCAATGGGCAGCGTGCAGGGGAGCGCCGGTTTCCTTCCTGCACCAACCACGGGGCCTTTCTTTAGCTCCGCGTGTGTGGTGCGTGGTCCTGAGCACCTCGCGTGGATTAGCTCACCACCTGCTACAACCCTTTCCCTGAGAGGAAGTGGAGACTGAGGGGAGCAGCCCGCCGGGTGCAGACCCAGAGTGCGGCCTCGGTGGCGGAGCCCGAGCAGGAGCCCGCTGCCTGCTCTCCCTGCCACCGCTCCCAAGGAACGACCAATGGGCCAGGAGCACAGGGACAGACCAAGGAAATGGCAGAGGAACAGACCATGCTCAGGACAACAACAAAAATGGATACATCCGTGATCAGACCAAACAGCCAGGCCCGTGGGAACATCTTGGCTGGCAGATGTTTTGAGGATGTGTAATAATGCCAGGCTTGCCAGGGAGCGGAGCAGCGCTGGCGGGTGGGCGCGCCTGGGGCCGACCTCTCTGGAATGCGGAATGCTGCTGGGCAGGGCCTGCAGGATGCCTCTGCAGCCAGCCGGCCTCCCTCCGCAGCCTCCCTCCAGCCTCCCTCCACAGAATCTTCCGGAAGAGACCAGCCAGGAGCAGCAGAGATGCACACAAGGTGCCCGGCACAGCATTGTTTATAGGATGAAAAAGCAGGAAAATACGCAAGTTCCAAAAAACGGAATCCTGGGAGTACTACCAGGAAGCCATTAAAAGAAGTTTTGGAAGACGTTTTTGTAACAGAAAAATGCTCATGTTATAATGTTACACAAAGGGCAGGATACAAAAGGGCGGGTGTGGATTGCCCGTGGGCCACTGAGCGTGGCTGACGCCCGAGCCCACACGGCGGGGCCCAGGGAGGCGAGCCCGCTCCGCACGGGCCTGTGCACTGCTGAGTTCTGTGTGCAGGTCTCTTTTACCCTTTTCTATCCTGAAATAACCTCAAACCTACAGAAAGTTCACAAGAACTAAAAAAAGAGCTTCTGTATACACTTCACCTGGAGTCACTCATGGTTAACATTTCATCACATTTATTTTCTCTCTCACCCTTCGTGACAATATATCACATATTATACATGATAGATATGTCATATGTGATGTTATAATTACACATCAGGATCTATTATATATGTTTATAAAGTTGTTTTCTGAACAATTTGTGAGTAGACGGCAGACCTCAGGCCCTCACCCCAGCTATTCCATGTGACTTCCTAAGACCCTGGAATCAAAGGCACCCTCTCAGCCACAGGACGGTGATGAAATTCAGAAACTTGCCCTGAATCTGTCTAGTGCGCAGTCCCTATTACCATTTTGCCACATGTCCCAATCACATCCTTAAACCCGCCCCGCGCACACACCTCCCACCCAACCAGGCCCACGCCCTGCCTGCTGGAATAGTTCCTCAGCATTTCTTTGCTTTTCATAATCTTAATTTTTAACAAGTATAGACAGTTGCTTTGTGTTCCAATGTCCCTACTCTGTGTTTGCCCGATGTGTCCGTGATGAGATGCACACTGCAACTTGGAGCAGGCATGTGCATTCAGACATTTCTGATGGCAGCTGTTGGGCCAATAGCATATGTGGGACCTGCTCTCAGACCCACCCACACAGCAGGATGGCAGCTCTGGGTCACTGCCAGTCCGACAGGTGAAAAGTGGGCTTGGACTGGAGTTTCCATTTGCATTTCTATGTTGAATAAGACTAAACACACTTTCATTAGTGTAAGAGTCACTTGCATTTCTTGTCCCGGGGGCTGGCTGCCTGTGCGTGCTCTTGTGCATTTTCTATTGCAGCTTTACGTCTCTTATTGGCTTGCAGGGCTTTGCAGATGGAGAAAATCTGAGGCTTCAGCCAAGTGTCTAGAGGACGAAGCAGGGGGACGTTGGTCCCAAGGCTGACGTGAGTTTTCTTACTGATCTTGTGGCCGGGGCCGGCCTTCGTGACGCCCGGGTCTTCGCTTGCTCTGCTTCTGTGAGCTGATGGCGTTCTCCCAAGCCCGGCTTGGTTTTGACTTAACCTACGGAGTGGATTTCAGTGGCTTCGGGGCCTTGAGGTGATGCCTCCTCACCAGGTCAGGGCCCAGGGTCTCCTCCCGCCTCCCCCCGGGACACTGCTTTCTTCACAGCCGTCTCCCGCGCCTGCCCCAAGTGACTGGTGACCTGCCAAGCACGTGCGGCCTCCGCTGCCCTGTCCTCACGTCCGGCCCACGCTCCCACCCTTCATTTGGGAAGTGATGGCACTGCCTGGCCCAAGAGCTTCTGTGCTGCTGGCTCTGGGAACGTGGACAGCACATCGCCTTGATGGTTATGTCCTAGAACAGCAGAGGGCAGAGCCAGGGGCACCTCCGGGATGTGGGGACCAGTCGCCCCCGTGGATGGAGGAGCCCTGTGCCAAGGAGATGCTTGCACCTGGTGAGGGACACCTGTGGCCTGGGCTCCTGTAGAGGTCACTGCTGAACGCCTGTCCGTTTGTTCAGCAAAGACCCCTGAGCGGCTGGCACCGCACGCAGACAGCCCACTTGGCACCAAGCGGCTGCCCCATCTGAGGTCCAGCCCCGGTAACTGCTGAGCAGGGCCAGGGGGCCAGGGGGCAGGGGCAGGGGCCGTGTCCCGGCGTGGAGGGCTGTCGGTCAGGAGACCGTTCCTGCCCAATGGAAACAACAGGGCAAAGTGCACCCCAGGCAACGGGAAGGAAGCAAGACAGGCCTTGGGCTGGGAGGGCTGCCAGGGTGCAGGGGCCCTGGACACCGGCCTGGCAGGGGAGCCCAGTGTGGTGGGATCTGAGGCACAAGGCTCCGGCCCTTGCAGTCCACGTGCGCCGGAGGGACAGACCTTTACTCTGGGTTTCCCTGGGACCAGCTGGGTGTCCCTCCAAAGCACACATGCTCGTGTGGCGGTGGTGGAGTGGAGGGAAGAGGGAGACTCGCTGTGGAAACCACCGTTCTTCAGCCGACTCCGCAGGGGCTCTCAGGTTGGAGCAGAAGCTGCCATAGAGCTGCCCAGGCCTTCCCCTGGGAGGGTTTTTTCTGGGACACACTGAGCCCCAGGGGTAACCACAGAAGTAACCCCATCACCCTCAACCTGAACAGCCCACAGCCCATGCCTCTGGGAGGGTGGCCAGCTGGCTGGTGGTGGGAGCCCAGGGCTGCCTCAGGGGGCGTCCTGCTGGGAGGGAGCTCCGGCGCCCACTGTGGGCGTTTGGGGGTCACTTCCATGTCAGCCACATGCACCAGGTCCTTGTCTCAGGCTGGGGATGCCAGTGAGGGCGGAACTCTTCCCAGAGACCACATGCCCCCCCACGGCAGCCACAGAAATGGGGATCCCATTCTTCCCATGCAGCTCACTGCTGCCCCCCCACGCTCCCCCCCACCAAGCCCCACCAGGCAGAGTCTGCACAGGGGAGGCACCGGGTGGCTGCTGTTGGGGTGTGACTCCTGCAGGGAAGGCCAGGGAGCCCGAGGGATGTCTCTGAGCCCAGGGAGAGGCTCAGCCAGACCTGCTGGGCCCGGAACTCCCAGGCCTCTCCCAGGTAACCCGGCCACAGGGGTCAGGAGGGCTGTTCTGCAGGCTAAGTGCCAGTCCACGGCAATCCTGCCAAACCAGACGGGGAGCCCCCACCCGCTCAGGGCAGGTGGCAGGAAGGGCCAGGGCAGTATTCCCCTGCCAGACCCTCCCTGGCCAGGGCCCCTCCCCAGTGCCACCCTCCAGAGCAGCCCTTGCTGTACTCAGCACCCTGGGTGGACTTCAGAATGTATTGTCATCATGTCACATTTAGTGTGGGCGCCGGGCTGGGGCTGAGGGCACGGCAGGGCTGGGGCCTGCCGCCTGGTCTGATGGACCATCCAGCCCAGAGGGGAGCCAGTTGTGGAGCGAGAGTTCGAGTTCCCAAAGCCCGGAGCGCGGGCAGGGGACGAGCAGGACAGAGGCGCCTGCCTAGGCCACAGGCAGAGGAGGTGGCTCAGAGGGGCAGCCTGCAAACATCAGCCCTGGCGGGCGGGTGCGGGCACGGGGCCAGCAGGGATGGAGAGGAGGAGGCGGGGAGTGGGCCAGGCCTTGGGCCGGGAGGCCTGGGCCAGCCGCAGGCACAAGGTGTGCTGAGGAGCCTGGGGAGGCGGTTGAGCAGGAAGGTGACCAGAGGGAGCCTGTTTGTCAACAGACTCCTGTGCCGGGCGACTCGGAGCCGGGCTGGGGCCACTCTCACCACATGCGACGGGAGGGGTGTGGGCAGGAGGCGGGTG
>NW_005362033.1:435911-464462 GCF_000412655.1 Myotis brandtii
CGACTGCCCAGCCTGGACGCCTCCGCGCTGACCTCGCCTCTGCTCCTCACACCTCATTCCGCGGCGGCCGGCAGCCTGCCTCCCCCTCTGGCCTCCAGGCTCCTAAAGGGATGGGTGATCCTTTGAGATCCTCCTGGCAAGTCTGGGCGAGCTCGCAAGCTTCCAACTGCGTTGGGTGCCTCTACGGGAACCCACCACCACCAGCCTCTGCCGCCGGCCTCCCGGGCCGGGCGCCGGGGCACACTCTTTCTCGGGAGGGTCGGGGGCAGGGCCCTTGCACGGACAAAACTGTCCTGTCCTCAGACAAGTCCCTGTCCCCTCTGGGCCTCAGTTTCCCCTTCGGTGAGGAGGTAGAGGAAGGTCCCTCCAGCTCTGAGATCTGGCAATTTAGGGTTGGATTGGGGGCAAAGAAAATTCCCAGAATCCCAGGAGTCCTAACATGGCCCATGCCCTTTGTCCAGCCATCCTGAGACGGCTGAGCTGATAAGACTGTGGGCGGCCAGATGTCCACATTCTTGGGACGCGATGGTGGGCGGGGCCAGCTCAGCCGCTGGTGGTTCAGGGCCCCAGGGGCCCGGCATGTGGGCCACAGGAGCCAGGGCCCAGCATGTCAGTGGTGCCCCCAGGGCCCGGCCCAGCGGGGAGGCAGTCTCATTGCAAGGTTTCAAGGAAAGAAGCCAGTCCTGGGGGAGGACATGTCTGCCCCCCTCCCAGCCCTGTCTGTCCCCCTCCCAGCCCTGTCTGTCCCCCTCCCAGTCCTGTCTGTCCCCCTCCCAGCCCTGTCTGTCCCCCTCCCAGTCCAGCTCAGCTTCCTCTGAAGCTCAATCGGGAGAACCGCTCCTGGGCTTCTCCCTGAAGGACCGGGCCTGCTGGCGTCCCTCCGGGGCTCAGCCAGCGGGGGCGGGGCGAGGCCTTCCTCGCCCTTCACTTCCAATCCCAGGGGGGCTGAGCTCCTCTCGGCTAGACCCAGGCGACATTTCAGCCACCACACTAATGTGCACCCTCATGGCACAATTGTTGCCAGTTAGGGCGTCCCCTTGGGTGAAAAAAAAATGTAGATTTTCCTGCTATGAACTTCAGGGCTCAGGAAAACACAGACAGCTTGGTCTCACTGCTGCTGCCAGCACCCAGGAAAAGCTGCTATCAGCAAGCAGGGTCTGGGAGGCCCAGGGGCACTGCCCAGGATGGGCCCTGGAGGCTGCTCCCAGAGGTTAGGGGAGCTGGGACCCCATGATCAGCTAAGTTGGGGAGTCCCAGGACCTTTGATCTACGCTGGGGATGTGAGTTAACAAGGAGGGTGTGGGGTATAGAATAAACCTGAGTCCCGGCCGTGCCTTCCCCAGCATGGACCTCTGGCCAGGGCATTGGCCCCTGTGCCCACCTTTCAAATAGGGGGTTGGGGTCCTCCTCGGAGCTGCTGGGAGGATGAAGTAGACATAAAGCCGGGCGCTGGTGTCCATGAGCAGCGGTGATGAGTCAGACCAGGCCTGGGTCCCCATGAGTTTGACCTCTGAGACCTTCACAGGGGGCCACGCCACCCGGCTATCTCTCTAGTGGAAGGAGACCCTGGGGTCCCAGCCCTGGTGGTTGGCAGAGGCAGGGGGCTCCCCATCAGCGCATGAGGGGGGCTCCCACAGTCTGGCTGGAGGGAGCTCTCAGGTAGGGAGGGGCGGGGACTGGCGGCCGGGCCACAGGAGCACAGCTGGCTTCTTCCCCTCTCGGGAGGAGCCCCTTCCACCCCAGGCGAGCGCAGCCCTGCCAGGAAGGCAGCTGAGAGCACCGCAGGTGTGACCTCTGTCCTCCAGGCGCGTGTCCACGCTGTCCCTGCACCGGTCACAGGCACAGGGCGTGACCTCTGTCCTCCAGGCGCGTGTCCACGCTGTCCCTGCACCGGTCACAGGCACAGGGCGTGACCTCTGTCCTCCAGGCGCGTGTCCACGCCGTCCCTGCACCGGTCACGGGCACAGGGCGTGACCTCTGTCCTCCAGGCGCGTGTCCACGCCGTCCCTGCACCGGTCACGGCCACAGGGTGTGACCTCTGTCCTCCAGGCGCGTGTCCACGCTGTCCCTGCACCGGTCACGGCCACAGGGCGTGACCTCTGTCCTCCAGGCGCGTGTCCACACTGTCCCTGCACTGGTCACAGGCACAGTGCGCTGGGAAAGAAGGTTCTGGAATCCTTTTTCTTGCTCCTTAATATTAGACCCATTTTCCCCTTTAATATGTCTACAACTATTTTCTTTCTTCAATGGCAGGAAACTCATGCTCTAGTATGTATTTTAAAAATATTAAAAATAAAATAAAAATCTATTTATTAGCATTAAAAATGATGAAACCTCTCAAACATCGAGAAAAATATAAAGAAACATAGCAAATACCCATGTTCTCAGGACTCTGATTTAATCAATGTGAACATTTGGTTATACTTCAGATCCTCTTTCTAAAACAAAATTAAATTACACATCAACAGATGAGTGGATGGATCACATGTGGTATGCCCACGCAGTGGGATATGTGTTCAGCCTTAAACAGGAACGAAATACCAATACATGCTACAATGTGGATGAACTTTGAACACATTCTGCGAAGTGAAAGAAGCCGGTGGCAAAGGCCCACATGGTGTGATCCATGCAGATGAGACGTCCAGGACAGGCCGGCAGTGGGGAGAGGAAGCAGGCTTCTCAGTGCCAGTGGCGGGTGAAGAGGAGGCGGCCAATGGCGTGACGGCACAGGGCTTCCCCGCAGCGAAGAACCCGCTCCACGTCTAGGCCACGGTGTGAGCTACACAGCTCAGCTCCATGAACAGAACAAAAAGCACTGCACTGTACACTTTAAACGAGTGAATTTTGTGATGCGCGAACTGATGCTGGAATAACACATGTACCTACATGCACCCCACCCCTGCTGGTGCAATAAAAAATCCGAGTGTAACTTTCGATCCCCCTAACTAGCCTAATATTGCTTGGGCGGCCTCCGGGAACATAAACAATCAATTAACAAGTATTTTATATGTTATATGTATTATATGCTGTATTCTTACAATAAAGTAAGCTAGAGAAAAGAAAATGTTAAGAAAATCATAAGAAACATAAAATACATTTACAGTATTACACTGTATTTATCGATACTATTGCAAGATGAATCGTTTCTCATCAGTGCCTACATCAATATAATGTCTTATATGACTCAAAGCACTGCAAATGTTATAATATTAGACATCAAAAATGAAAAGATAAAGTGAAAAGGAATGCAAATTTATTTAGAGGCATTAACGATTCATGCATTGCTAACGAAGCCGCAGCAGCGATGCTTTACGGTGGCTGGCTGTGGACGACACGATTGCTCCGTGATGTCTCAGCCTGCGCACAGTGGATGGAGGGCTGTGACTGTCATGGCTACGGCTTTACAGGCATATATATTCATAGTCGTCTTGAAAGCATTGCGGCACTTTTCAAAACAATTTCCCGGTGCTGACAGGCTGATCGAAGTTTCTCCAGTTACGACAGAAAGAAAGAGAGAGAGAGAGAGAGAGACCATACAGTAATGTAATTCTTTGAAAGCAAAGTTATAAAACAGTAAGAAAATTAACACATTCTTAATTCTGTATTAAATATCACCCGCCATGTGTCTATGTAGAAATACTCTACCCCTTCCGTGCAGGTCCTGCACACAATACTCTCCGTGACGGATCCTTAGGCGAAGATGACGAGATGCAGGGCCATCTCCCACGCTCTTGCTGCTTCACACACAGACATGTTGCTCCCTGCGTGGCAGGGTGACTCTCTGGTATTCACGAGGTGGGGGGGCCCTCCTCGCCATCCCCACGTGGAGCAGCTGAGCGGAGAGGCAGGCACGTGCCGTATAACTCGATGGGAAGATATCACAACTGCTGTCTGACTCCTTTGCTTTTTCATTTCTTTAGAAATGTTCCCATGCAGTGCCCACCCTCCCTCGCCATGTGCTGCGTGTGCTCTAGGCTCGGGGCCGTGCCGCAGGGGGTCATGGCGGAGAAGAAGTCTCGAGAGGGCAGCGCCCTTCTGCCAGGTGCCGATGTCGGGTTCTTTCCCGGCTCTGCGTCCTCCGTGCCCTCCTCACTGTCCCCAGTGGTTTGAAGCACTCACCTCCGTCAAGCCGCCTTCTGGCAGTCCCTCTGGTGTGGCATCTATTAGCTCTTGAGTTTCTCCAAGACCCATAGCTTTATTTTCTAATTTTTTTTATTGATTTAAACATATTTTTGAAGGGAAAGGGAGAGAGAGAGAAACATTGACATGAGAGTGAAATATTGATTGGCTGCCTCCTGCACACCCCCTACCAGGGATCAAGCCCACAACCCGGGACCAGGAATTGAACCGGCACCTTTCGGTGCACAGGACTACGCCTAACCCACTGAGCCACACCACCCAGGGCGCCGAGACTCACAGCTCAAAGCCTTCGCCCCTCCCCTTCGATGGCTTCCTGGCCGCTCCTCGCAGATCCTCTGAGTCGGGCACAGCACTGGACGCAGCGTCGCCAGCAGGAACGTGCTGCTTGGGGCCTGACGGTTTCCACAGACTTTTCTAGAACAACAGTGGCATCTTCATTGTGTGATCCTGCCCGACTTCCATGATGTTCTCTGTGCTGGGGTTCTCTTTCCTGGCATGGACAGTCCTCATCCTTCCCATAGAGTCCCGTGTGATGAGCCCGAAAGATCCTTACGACCCCGATCTGGAGGCTGAACTAGAGACACTGTGTGCGGGGTACGTGCCCCACGCCCATGCCTTTGGTGTGGGCACCATGGGGATCTGGCCGGTGGGGCCTTGTCCAATGTCCAGATAACTTCCCCAGGCGCTTCCCGGCCAGGCGCTTCCTCACTCGGGCACAGCAGCGCGGGAGCCACTGCAGAGGGCCCCGCGGGCCAGCCTCCTCCCCGGCAGGCTCGGTGAGCAGCTGCGTGGACACGCCGTCCTGGCCGTCACCCACTGCTTGTGCAGAAACAGCCGACTTAGTCGACTCCTTCCTCCTGGGGCCCAGGTGCTCACTCTCTACTGACTAATCACTGTAGTAGAAGTGGTCTCCCCCCGCCCCCCCCAGAACAGGGCACTTTCATTAACAACCTGCTCAGGCTTTTTAATGGCATCTGGGAACCCACCTGCTGCCTCCTGGTTGGCAGAAGCTGCTTCTCCTGCTATTTGACGTCTTTTAAGCCAAATTTGTTTCTAAGATAATCAACCCTTTGCTGGCATGTATTCTTCAGCTCCCGCTCCTCCCCTTCCTTTTGCTGTAAGTTGTCATACAATGACTTCACTTTTTTCCAAATCTTATTAGCTACAGGTATGCCTTGCTCATAGCAACCCGGCACCCACATAAAGGCTGCATTTTCCATGAGATTACAAGGTGTTTTGCAGAAAGCGCCAGGCTTTGGCGCCGGCTGTGGAGCTGCTGCAACGGCTCCGTGCACGTCCATCCGCGTCCGTGGCCCCGAGGCTGAGGCATTCACCTTGAGCTGGCAGGCAGCCAGCGCCGCAGACTTCAGCCCACCGTGCCTGGCGAGCAGGCCAGCCTTTCCTTGTCACGTGCTGACTCTCCTCTGCTTCGCGGGGGCACTCCCCGCAGCCCCAGTGGCCCTCTGGGTCCCACGGTGCCATTCCCGGGCCATGGTATTGCACAGCACGATGAACAGGCACAGGACTTCGGAGAGATCACTTCTTACGGCAACACGCAGTTTGCTGGGCAGACGGAGCGCTCGTGTGGAGAGGACCAGCGGCTGGCTGAAGGCACGCAGTTAGGACTTAACGCTGCAGCCCCACGCTTGTTCCCACTGCTCTTGGCTGTAGATGGTGCCATGGATGGTCTGCGGTTTTGTGTGAAATATTGATACGTTTGAACTTTTTAGAATAGATTTGTGTGTATTTTATGGTAGTAAATAATAAAATAGACTAGTATCTAGATATATTTTGTTATTTTATGACATGACCTTTTCACAATTTTTTTTCTAGGCCACACAGTTTGTCTGAGTTTTTTCAAATTATTGCAAATCTCCAAAACAAAGTCCAATGTTTGTTGAAAAAACCTGTGTGGAAGTGGCTTGCGTTGCTCAGTGCTCAGCTGTGTGGCTCAGTAAAGATGTGTTCCTCACAGGGCTGTGAACGAAGACCCCAGACTGCAGCTCACAAGTGGGGGACCACTGGGTGGAGGCCCAGCCAAGGCCTCGGCAGATGGCTCCTCCTGAGGCCGGGACAGGAGGACCTGGCAGGGCCTCTCTGCTGGGCTGGCAGGCGGCCGCCTTCTCCCTGGGTCTCTTCACATGACCCTCCCTCCGTGCATGTCTGCCTGTGCGTCCAACTCTCCCTCTTATACACGCCCAGTCACTTGAGTAGGCCCGCCCTCGTGCCCTCACCAGGCCTGGTCCCCTCTGCCAGGCCCGCCCGTTAGGAGCCATTCTCTTTCCTGTGGCTGCTGATGCAGAGCTGGAGGCTTCCCAGCAGGCAGGACAGACCTGAGCCCCTCGGCTGCTGGAGCCAGGTGGCAGCCCTGCCCTGGCCCCCGAGGGCTCGGCCCCTGCACCCAGACGTCCAATCCCATCCGCACTGCCTGGGCCCCGCATCCCAGCACCGAACCTGGGGCAGTCCGCCCGGCCCTGCAAAGGCCACAGCCCAGCCGCCACGGGAGCAGAGGGAGGCCGGCAGCTCAGAGACCTTCAGGAAGCCATTGGCCTCGGTGCTCGTGAGCTGTCAGAGCCCTGTCGGGCCAGTGCGGGGTGTGTCGGGCGCTCGGGGAGGGGAAAGCAGCAGGCCATCGGAGGGGCGCTCTGGATGGCCGCCCTGGGGTGACCTGCCTCCATCCCTTGGTGCACGTGCCTCCTCTCCTGGGCCAGGACCAGCGTGCGGCCCTGCTGAGAGCTAGCCCTCCTGCCCAGGTGCCTGTGGCCACCGAGGGGCTCGGGTTCAGGACTCGGAACTGGAGGGCAGCCGGAGCCGAGCGGAGGCCGCAACCAGGCCTCCCGCTCTCTGCAGAATCTTCCAGAAACTGAGCAGCTCCACGGCGGCTGTCCTGAGCGGTGACCCCCGCCGGCAGCTGTGGCACACGATGTGCTGCAAGAGTGTTTAAAACACGCAAACTGGCCTGTAGTCAGGGCGGTGACCCCTTTCCCCAGGTCGTCAGATAAGAAAGGCCAACACAACAGCGTCTGGTGGGAATGAATCCACGTTACACCTTTTTGTTGTCAGATCAGCAAAAAATATATGTTTTGGTGTGCCGCAGAGTCTCAGTGATTAGTCCGTGTCCGTGAGATGGAAAAGGTGGGGATCGTCGTCCTGGGGGCAGCTGGGCCCGCAGCCCTGGTCCTGCTCCCCCTGGTCCCGGTCCCCCACCCTGTGGCCCATGGCAGCTCTCAGGTGGGCTTCCTTAAAAGCAGGTTGTGAGACAAGGATTTGGGGAGAAGTCGTTTTGGGGGGAGATGGTCCCAAGAAGCAGCAGCAGGAGGGTGAGAAAGGAGATGGGAGAGGGAGGCCAAGTGAGTCTCGGCGAGGAGGCGGGAAGGGCTGGCTCTCCTCCGGCGGCCCTGAAGGGATGGCAGCCACGCCCGGCTCCACACAGCGAGTCCAGGAAGCTGGGGTTCACTCAGGAGCTCCCTCCCATCTGCCCCTCCAGTGGTGACAGGCACAGAGGGCTGCTGCCTGGGAGGCCCTCTGGAGTAGCCAGCAAGGCTGGCGTGGGGCCCGCCAAAGCCTTCACAGCTGTGCCGCGTGGGCAGGCCCCAGTGCCGCTGTGCTGAGGGAGCGAAGGGACCAGAGTGTCCACTCAGGAGCGGAAGGGCCAGGCCTGTCCTGCTCCCTGCTCCCTCTGCAGAGCCAGTTCAGCCCATGGCACACGGAGAACTTAGTAAATATTTGTGGAATGAATGTCTCACACAGGTGTTACCCAGTTTTCACTATGGATTATAGCCACCAATTATGGAATTCTTCCTGGGGCAGGCCTGTGCCCAGTGCTTTCCCTCCCGTCTCGCCCCTGAGGGCCCTTTGTGACAGGGATGCTACCCCCTTGCCGAGGGCGACGCCCACAGGGCAGGGCGGGGCAGCAGGTTGCTCGGCATGGAAGTAGCAGCGAGAGTTAAGCCAAGCTCCTGTGTTTCTTTTTTTAAAACACACAAAACACCCAACTAACGTCCACACCACGAAGTGCATACATGTGAAGGGTACAGACTGAGGGACACATGCACACGCATGTGACCACCGCCCAGATCGAGACCGGAGCAGGCCCAGCAGCCCTTCCCGACCACGCCCGCCACCACAGAGGCAGCTGCATCTGGCTTACAGCACCACGGTTCATAGGTCTCTTCTTGACATTTTTGTGAATGGACTCACATAGCCTGTGTATGGCTTTTGGTTTGGCTTCTTGCACTCAATATTATGTCTCTGACCTTCGTTCTTGTGGCTGCATTATTAGCGGTTTATTTTCCAATGTGAGTGTGAATGTGTGGAAACATACCATGGTGTGAATACATCGCACTCCCCTGCTCCCAGTGCTGGGAAATAGATAAGGCCACTCTGAACAGCCCTGTCTGTCTCCGAGGCGGACACAGCACCCATTCCTGTCGGGGCGCTGCCCAGGAAGGAGTGGCTCTGTCACTGGGCACCTGTTCAGTGTTAACAGGTTCTCCTGAGCGGTTTCCTCGCACAAAGCGCTGGCACAGCTGGAGCCGGCACATCCAGCTGTCACCACACAGTGTCACGAGGTCGATAAAAGGTTTTTGAGCAAATTCTGTTGCAGCCCCTGTGGAAGGGCAGGTGACTTTGATGTGGTCTCTTCCGCAAGGAACATAATCAAGAAGAGGTTCACACTAATAACCACCAGACACCTGCTCTGCGGGCAGCCGGTACAGTGTGCACCCGGCACTGCTTCACGCTCACAAGCACCGGCCGCTGGGGCATTGCGGGGGGCATGGCGGTCCTGTCCCTCTAAGATGAGAAAACGGAGGCCTCGCCAGGGGAGGTGATCCACCCACAGTCAGGAGAACCTCTGGGCCCTGCGTGGGTTCCGGCGCGATGTCTGGTCCTCCACGTCGCCGAGAGCTGTTGGATGCACTGGTTTAAGAGCAAGGAGGGCCTGGGGTGACACTGGGAGTGAGGCCTGCTCCCCCACTCACTAGTTCTGTGAGCGTGGCAAGTCGCCCAGGCCTCAGGTTCTCCGTCTGAAATGGCTGATGGCCACACTCCGGTCAGAGTGCGAGGGTTAGATGAGTCAGTGCCCGGAGCGTCAGGACCTGGGTAGGTACTACAGATGGTATTTTCATAGCATGTATTCTTTTCACTCTCTCGTTTTAAAAGCCACAAGTCCGTGTGTTTGGAACCGGACAGTGAGGGGGACTCTGGTCCTTGGTCCTGGAGCTGTCAGACCATCGCAGGGAGGCGCACCTTCCTCCAGCACCTCTCCAGCCGCCCTCAGTGGGAGGGGCTCGCTCGGGCGGGGCTGCTCAGGAAAGAAGCTGGGCAGGTTGCTGACAATGAGCTGCATCTGCAGGGAGGCGGCTGGTCCTGCCAGCTGAGGTAGGCCCCGGGCGGGCGGGGCCGAGTGCACCCGGGAGGGCAGTGGAGCCACCAAACGCCCAGGGTGCGGTCCATGAGCAGGCCAGGCTGAGGCCACAGAGGGCAAGCCTTCACCTGCCTTTCATTCCCGGTGGCCCTGGGCTCCGGGCTGCCATGGCGCACCACAGGCAAGTGCTCCTGAGCGAGCAGCAGTCACCCCCGCGGATGCGAGGCAGGGGGGTGCCAGGTGGGGGAGTGTCCAGGGGGCTGGGCAGGAAGCGGAGCCTGAGGGGGAATGGAGAGCTGTCCTGTGGCAAGGAGTGTGCTGGCAGCCCCGCCCAGCCTGTCCCCCACGGCCTCCCTGTGCAACCTCGGGTGGGGGACCTCACCTCTCCCAGCCTCCCTTTCTGGACCGAACCAACAGGAGTGTAGGCCCTGCCCCAGGGGCTGCTGGCAGGGTGCTGTGGGGCCGCCCTGCACACAGGGAGGTGTGGGGCTGCCTGACATGCTCGCCTGGGCCACACATTCATTCTGGAACCTCACAGAGCCTCTCCCATGTGCCAAGCAGCTTCAGCCACGGGTGTGCAGAAGGGAACAAGACAACAGCAGCCAGGGAGCTGGCATTCTAGTGCAGGAGAAACACAGACGATCAGGATGAAGAGGGAGCCATCCTCGGGGGTCTGGGAGCGAGGACAAGGGAAAGGTTCTCAAGAGAATTAAGACCCCGGGCATCGATGAACAGACGGCAGGTCTCTGCAGCCCCTCCGGGGGTGGGCTGCCTGTCCCACTCCTAGGGCCCTGGAGGGTCCCTTCAGGTGATAATGCATGGCTGTGCCACCAGCTCTTTAGAGAGGAAGTTCCTGAAACCTGAGCCTCTCTCCTCGTGCCCCCTGGACCCTGTGCAACCTGGGCCTTCCTGTCTCCTGCTCGCCAGCTCGAAGATGGTCCTCGTGGTGGGGGAAGTTAATAAAACACCAAATGACTTGATGCATCTTCCCACAAACCCAAGACAACTGGATGGGCCTAGCTGATCAGTCCCGGGGATGCAGTGAGAGGGGCCAAGCCCTGGAAAAGGAACTGGACCCAGGGCACCGGGAGAAGCCCGGGAACCGTCTGAATGGTCGCTCCTTACAGGGCCTGAGGGTGTCCAGGCAGCCTGTGGGAGGAGGGGCCACGGCTGGGTGGCTAAGTCAGTGCCCAGTAACCAAGAGGAAAGAAGGAGGAGGCTTGGGGATCAAGTGAAATCAGCTTCAGGAATGGCTTGACCCAGGTCCCTGAGGTTTGGATATGATCGGTGGCCCTCTCCCTCTCCCCTCATCACCTTAATCGCAGTCAACTGCTTCTCTGACGCGGAGGCATTCTCATTAGGTCTCCCTCCTTCCACTCTTGTCCCCCATGAATCCATCTCCATATATTTTACAAAGCTTGTCGCCCCTGATTAACCCCCTATGGCTTGCTGATGCCCTTAAAGCAGAAACTCTTCTCAAGGCCCCAGAGGCCCTCGCTGACCCCCAGCCCCCATCGCGCCCTCCTCTCCCCTCACTCTTTCCCTTTGTCCCCTAAGCACCCCGTGCGTGCTCGGTCCTACTCACAGACTCTGCACCGTTGCTCCCTCCGGTCCAGCATCGTGACCCCGGTTCCCTCTCCTCAGGACAGCACGGGTGTCACCAGCGTGGCCGTCCCACCCCTCCTCCCAGTCACTCTCCAGGCGGCTTTCGGAGATAATGACACAGGCTCTGTGCTGCCAGCACCGCACCCGCCAGTCCCACATGAGCCCAGGGAGCACCTGAAGTGCGGCTATGAGACGGAGAAACTTCCGTTTCACTTCCCTGAAACTTAAGCAGCTGGTGGCTGCCGTGTGAGACAGAGCGGCGCTCCTGTGTCACGGGGTGTGCTTGTATTTCCGAACCCTCAGCACGGCCTGACACGGTCTTGTTCCTTTGTTGAGTGTCTGTCTCTCTGAATAGCGTATAAGCTCCATGGGAGGAGGGGCTGTGCCTGTCTCATCCGGAATCCCAGGGCTTAGCACCAGATGCTCAGCACACGTCTGTGGAGTGACTGAGTGGCTGACGCCTGTGACCATGAACTCTGGGGCTACCCAGCTCTCCGTAGGAAGTGCTAGTTTTTCCAGGATTCCCTGTGGCCTCAGGTCAGGATCTTGCTCTCTCTGGGCTCAGTGTCCTCATCTGTAAGAGAGGGGACTGGACCAGAGGTTATCCAAGGGCCCCTCTGGCCCTTTTACCCATCTCCCGATTCCCCATACCTTCCCCGCCTTCCCCAGTTACATCACAAGAACGGCGACGAGACAGGCTTCCTACACCCGAAGCTTGTGTGGGGACGGGTCGAATCAGGCCGGGTTATAAACAAATGGCCTTCACGTAGTTAGTGGGAGCTGATGAAGTGGTGACACGATGTGGAGCCGTGTCCTGGATCAAAAGCTCCTGGCCGGCAAGGTCATGGGGCCCAGGAGCAGCCGGGGCAGGCTGGCAGTTGTGATGTGCGTGTCACCAGGAGTGGATTCCAGGCACAGCCCACTCCTGCCCTCCTCGCCCTGTGGTTCCAGCTTGAAAGCTGGCAAGGCAGCTGGGACCCACATGCTTCTTATGCGGACTTACAGGAACCAGCACAAGGAGTCAAGAAGCCGGTGCTAACTGTGAGTGACTTGAACCCTGACCCTGACCTCCAGCACCCAATACTCACACACACACATTCACACAAACACACACTCAGTCAGACACACACACAGCTACAGACACTGACAGAGGCTCACACAGAGGCATGGACACAACCACAACACCTGTCCGGACAATGGGCGTGCAAGCAAACACAATGCAACAGACACACAGGTGGATGCATCTGTACAACTCACACATATGTGCATTCAGTCACAGACCCATAGGTAAACATGCCAATACACATGTAGACACATAATACAGTCACACCTATATATGCCCTGGAAGACAGTCAGAACCCACCTGGACATGCACGGACATAGAACCCCAAAGCAATGCTATATCCATCACACACACACACACACACACACACACACACACACAGCCCCTCACAGTGATCTGGGGAACCAGAGGTCAGGACCCAGGCATTCAAGGTCCAAGCAAACCCCACTGCCCACCCTGGCTCTCCCCGCCTGGCCAGTGGCCCTCCCTCAGGCCCCGACACCGGCGGCGGGGCCAGGCGGGCTGAATCCACTGGTGGCCGGTGTGGCCGACCTCTTTCAGCCCCCGCCTGCTTTCCCTTGGCCACGTGACCCGGAGGCCCTCCTTCCCCAGCTGAGTGAGCCCTGGACATTTGTGTAACCACCAGGATTTTTAGTTTGTTTTGGAAAAAAGAGATCTGTCAGGACAGGGTTCAAGAGCTATAGGCCAGCAACTGGCTGGGGCCACACAGCTGCTGCCCATCTTAGAAGGACCATGAACACTCCAGCTCCCCATCACTGCCGCTCTCTCCGGCTGCCCCTGGAGGCTTCTGAGCCCAAGCCCGGAAGTGTATGTTTCCAGGCTGCTGTTTTCCTGCATGTGCATGTATATGTTCATGTATGTTGATCTAGTCATGTATATACACATACCTTGTTAATAACTTTTTACAAAACAGTGAGTTAATTCAGCAAAAACTGTATGAGACCACACGCAGATTTTTCCTTCATGTATCATGAATACATTTTTATGCTAATAAGTACTGTCAACCAATGGTCGTTGGCGCCAATTCAATGCCAAGAGTAATCCCCAATTTGGCGAAGAAGGAACTATTCAGTGCAAAGCAGCTCAATGGTGATGCAGGAGGGCCGTGAGAACAACAGGGCTGCAGAGGCTGGGACCAGGCCCCTCTTGGCCAGACAGCCCTGCTCCACTGCCCGTGCTGCCCTGGCTGCCCTGGCCTGCGATAGTCAGCTCCGCTCTGCTCCCATGTGTTTCAGCTCCCAGGGAAACCGCCTTCAGTCATTTGTGGAAAGGGAAAGTGTACTCTCAGAGCCAGAAGGGGAGCTGGCTTATATAGATAGAAGTCCCGCCCTGGCCGGTTTGGCTCAGTGGATAGAGCATTGGCCTGAGGACCAAAGGGTCCCGGGTTCGATTCTGGTCAAGGGCATGTACCTTCGTGGCAGGCCCTCCCAACCCGGGCTGTGGGTGGGGTTCATGCAGGAGGCAACCAATTGATGTGTTTCTCTCACATTGATGTCTTTCTCTGTCTTTCCCTCTCCCTTCCACTCTCCCTAAAAATCAACAGAAAAATATCCTCCAGTGAGGATTAACTAAAAAAGGAAAAAAAAAAAAAAAGAAGTCCTCATGCCAGCCCCTAATTCAGCGGTTCTCAACCTGTGGGTCGCGACCCCTTTGGCGGTCGAACGACCCTTTCACAGGGGTCGCCTAAGACCATCCTGCATATCAGATATTTACATTACAATTCATAACAGTAGCAACATGACAGTTATGAAGTAGCAACAAAAATAATTTTATGGTTGGGTCACAACATGAGGAACTGTAAAGGGCCAGAAGGTTGAGAACCACTGCCCTAATTGGTCTGTCCTCATGCAAATAAGGAATCCAAATCCTTGCAGTTTGATTGGTTCAAAAGATACTTTCCTGATTGGTCAGAATGGAGCTGCTCTGATTGGTCAGTGATATATGTTGATGGGGATATAGCTGTGCAGCGCCAATTGGATGGGGAAAGCCTCAGTCTTATTGGTTGAAATAGGATTCCAGACTCTTTCAAATGGCTGGCTCTTCACCGGGCAGAAACACAATGCAGTTCAGTGCAGAGGCAGATCGTTTCCTACTGGCTTCTCGTTAATTTCAATTTGCATAAGAAGCCCCTCAGTAGAAATGGCTGCTAGACCCTTTTTCTTTTTCTTTTTTTTAAATTCAAGCCCAGTTAGCGACCAGGAGCCTTTCTTAGTAGGTATCTTCTTTCTCAGGGTCCACAATATCTATATTGTTTGTTGGTTTATTTTAATCCTCACCTGAGGACATTTTTCTATTGATTTTTAGAGAGAGTGGATGGGGAGGGGGAGAGACAAGAAAGAGAGAAACATTGATGTGAGAGAGACACATCGATTGGTTGCTTCCCGCACTCACCCTAACCAGGGCCAGGATGGAGCCTGCAACTGAAGTACTTATGTGCCCTCGACCGGAATCAAACCCAGGACCCTGCAGTCCTTGGGCTGACGCTCTATCCACTGAGCCAAACTGGCTAGGGCTTGTTTTTTTTTTTTTTTTTTAATAATACTAGGTTTTTTAGTGACTTTCAATTTAGAGCAAAGAGAGCACAAAGAGTTCCAACCTACTCTTCACCCAGCTTCCACTGATGCTAACATTTTACATAATCATGGTACTTCTGCCAAAACTAAAAAAATTAACATTAGCAAAACATTGTTAAGTAAACTACAGGCTTTATTAGGGCTTTGCCAGTTCTTCCACAAATGTTCTTTTCCTGTTCCAGGATTGCATCCAGATCCCACATGCATTCCGTCTGACTTGTTTCCTTCAGCTCCTCTGGTCTATTACGGTTTAGGGGGAAGACCACAGAGGTGAGGTGCCCTTCTCACTGCATTATATCGAGGGGTGCCTGGTAGCCACATGCTTTGTCACTCCTGATGTTAAGGTAGGGAGCATGTGCTGGGTCTCACCCTCGTAAAGGTACCATTTCCCGCCCTTTTGTTCTATATTCTTTGGACACCAATCATGAAGTCCACGCCACACTCACGGGGAGGGGAGTGTCTACATGTGTCATTACAAACCAACTTTAAACGCCAGAACCATATTCTGTTTTATGGACCTGCCTTCATTCAGTCAGTATCCGAACGCCACACATTCCTGTTGCTTTGGTTTTTCTTTTACAAGCAAACCTGCAGAGAACCTCAACTTCAGATTCAACAAGCGTTTTTCAAGCAACTTCTCTGGAACAGGCACTGCACACTCTGGGGATGAGGTGTCTGTGCAACTCTTTCATTTTGTTTTCTTAGAGCAAATTCATGGGCTGGGTTTGCTGGGCCAAAGAGAAGCACATTGTTCAGGCCTTTGAGAAGCATCACTAAACCAACCTCCAGGAGAGCTGTACCAATCTACCCTCTCACTGACACTTCTTCTTCTTCTTTTTTTATTATTACAAAAAATAATTAATGCTCTTATAACTAAAAATTATTTACTGGAATTTGATAATATTAAAGAACTATTTTTTTAGGTGTGATAATGGTATTGTGGCTACTTTAGAAAAAAAGTCCTTATCTTTCAGAGACATGGCTGAAGTATTTATGAAAGAAATGACATGAGCTGGAGATGTGCTTCAATATAACATGGGAGGGGACAAGGCGGTGGGTGTGCCTGAAGGAGACTGTCATCGGCTGGTGATTATTAAAGCTGGGTAACGGGACATCAGCCTTCATCATACAACTTTTTCTATATGAGTGAAAAAAGACAAAACTCTGTTAAAAATGTTAAACACACTATAAATCTATAGATTAGGTGAGGGCCCACTCCAGTTTCCCAGGGTTAATTACAACAGTTGTATGTGCCTACAGTTCTTTTTTTTTTAAAAACTAACTATGTATATTGTAGATACATATATACTTACAACAGGAACGAACTATCACTGGACACACCGTTTTCTCACTAGCTTTTAAGCTTCACCATATTTTGCAGACGATTGGCCACTTCAACACTCTCTCATTCTTTAATAGCTTTGTGGCACTCCCTTGTATCAAAAGACCATAACTTATTTATCTGATCCTCTAATGGTGGACAGCTTGCACATCTCCCATTTTTTGCCCTTAAGAAGAATGATGCAGTGAACATACTTGTACGTAATATGCTTTTGCGCACCTGGCTGAGCAATTCTACAAGCTATCTTTCTAGAAGTGGAATCACTGATCCAAAAGGTGTGCACATTTAAAATTTTAATAAAATGGCTAAATTGCCCTCCTGGTGGACTCTGCACATCTAATGCACGGTATAAATCTTAGGACTATTAACATGTGGTGCCTGCAGCAGAAAAGCATCATGGAGTCAGAGCAGGAAGGTATCTCTGAGATCTTCTGATGTTGCTTCCAGTTTCTAGGGCAGCCACCTTAGCCTCAGGGAAGGGCAGGGCCCAGGCTTCTGGCACTCCCAGCAGGGCATGCAGCATCCTTGACTGGAGGTTGTGTAGAGCAGTGGTTATAAATATGCTGCCCATATCTGAATCCGGGCTTACCATTTGCATTGTATAACCTTGAGTAAGGCACTTGACCTCTCTGCTCAGTTTCCTCATCTGTAAACTGCAGGTCATACTAATACTGGAAGGCAATCAGGGAGGGGGTATATTAATTAAGCATATATTAATTAAAACACATGCCATTTTAATTAAAATATGTATTCATGCCATGGCTGTTTTGCTCAGTGGTTAGAGAGTTGGCCAGTGGATGGACGGATCGCGGGTTCGATTCCCAGTCAAGAACCTGGGAGTGGTTTCTGCCCAGCTCTTTAATCTGTCTTTGGAACAGCAGGCATATAAGGAATTCTGAAACTGAGAATTGTAAAAAGGAGAGAAAAAGTGAAAATGCAGGGCTGACATCCTTTGATTGAATCCTTGATTGCAAGAGGAGTAAGCTGAGGCTCAGAACACTCTAGTGCCTTACCCATGGTCACACAGCAGGTGAACTGTGGAACCAGGTGTCGGCCCCATACACTGAGCTGCAGCTGGCACTCTAGAAGCTACACTGACATTCACCCAGGACCAAACTGGAAATACAACTAAAATATAGAAAAATCACCCTGAAAAACCAACTGAAGACTTGTTGGAGAGACCCTGATAACCAAGGATGGACCACATAGAGACTGGCAGGAAGTGTGGAGGCATGAAAGGGCTGCCCGGGTTCTGACACACAGCAGCTAAAGGTTTGGAGGGATATCTCAGCTGTGGGGGGTTCCCACTGAGAAACATGGGGTCTAAACCACAAGCTGGGTTTCCTAGCCCAGAGCACCAGAACTGACATAAGATCTGGCCATGAAAAGCAGCAGAGTTGCTGTCTGCCAACTGGAGACAGCTGGAAATGCAGGCATCCTCTTAAAGGGCCAATGCACATAATTTCATGTGCAGCCACTCACCTTGGGCTCTGGCAGAGGGAGGGAAGAGTGGACTGGAGCTGTGTGAGCAGAAGCCAGGAATGAGGGCTCTGGGATTGGATCTTGGAGGGCAGCCATTCCAGTTTCCTGTACTGAGTCATTACCTCACACAGTGAAGAAAATCTTTCTCGAGCTGTAGACCTTTGCTATCCAGGCAGTTTTTGCCTGGGGGAGAATGCAGTTGTCCTGCCCTATTGGAAGACCTCTTGCCCCACTCTGCGGTTGATAGCCCAAGGCAAATCAAGTCTGAGTGTCAATGGGAATGCAGGCATAGGCAGGTCTCTGGAGGCTTTGAGTCTTTGCCTTATCTAATCCCAGGCCCGGGGCTAGGAAAAGCAGAACTTGGTGTACATCTTGGTCTTTTTAAAAGGCACCCAGCCCCAGCAGGGGGAGCCACAAGGTATGGATCTCTGATAGCTCCAAATATGGTACTCAGGGCCAGTCACAGATGGCATCGGGCATTGTCCTGCACTAGAGATTGGGAGTTGTGGCAGAGCTACCTGACACACAGACACAAACCCAAACAGGCAGCCAAAATGGGGAGGCAAAAAAAACAAGCCTGAAATGACAGAATAAGAGAATTCTCCAGAAGAGCTAAAGAAAATGGAGATAAGAAGTTTGTCAGACATAGAGTTCAGAATAATGATGGTAAAGATGCTCAACAGCATGAGAAAAGATATAGTAACTATGAAGAATGACATAGCACTGATAAAGACCACAGTAGAAGGAACACACAGCAGATAAGGGGAAGCCAAGGATTGCATCAGAATTAGAAAACAGGGTAGAAAAAATCATTCAATCAGAGAACTCAAAAGAAAAAACAATTTAAAAATAGGAGGACAACTTAAGGGAGCTGTGGGACAACATGAAACATAACAAAATGCACATAATAGGTGTGCCAGAAGGAGAAGAAAGTGAACAAGGAATAGAGAACATGTTTGAAGAAATAATGACAGAAAACTTTCCTAATCTGGTGAAGGAAACAGTCACACAAGTTCAGGAGGCACAGAGAGTCCCAAGCAAGAAGAACCCAAGCAGGCCCACACCCAGGCAATCATAATTAAAATGCCACAATTAAAGGCAAATGGAGAATCTTAAAGGCAGCAAGAGAAAAGCAATTTGTTACCTACAAAGGAGCTCCCATAAGATTGTCAGCTGATTTCTCATCAGAAACTCTACAGGCCAGAAGGGAATGGCATGAAGTATTCAAGGTAATGAAAAGTGACAATCTGAAACCAAGATTACTATATCTAGCAAGGCTAACATTACCAAATAGACAATGAAATAAAGAGTATCCAGACAAAAAAAGGCTAAAGGATTTTATCACCATCAAATCAGCACTGCAAAGAATGCTAAAGGGAATGCTGTAATGAGAAGAAGAAATACATATAGAGAGAAATAGTCATACAGAATTAAAGCGGCTATACAGTGGGGCCTTGACTTACGAGTTTAATTCGTTCCACGATGGAGCTCGTAACTCAAATTACTTGTATGTCAAATCAACAGTGAACGAGTGAGACATGTGATGCTGGGCTGATGTTGTGGCGTTCACTGTGACGTTTGCTGCGCCAACTAGCGGTGGGGTATCTGAAGCTGGCTCGTAACCCGAATTTTAGCTCGCAACTCAAAGCACAAAATCAGCTGAGAGATGGCTCGTATCTCGAAAAACTCGTTAGTTGGGACACTCGTAAGTCAAGGCCCCACTATATGTATGTATGTGTATATATATATATATGCCTAATATGCAAACTGTCCCCTGGGGAGTTCGACTGGGAGACCAGGAGTTTGATTGCTCGCTATGACATGTGCTAACCACCAAGAGGTGGCACAGAACAAAGGAAGGCCCCAGCCAGCAGCCAAAAGGTCCTGATCGGCCCTGATTGCCAGCCAGGCCTCTCGTCAATAATAACCCTAAATGTACATGGATTAAATGCTCCAATCAAAAGGCATAGGGTAGCTGAATGGATACAAAAACATGACCCAATTATATGCTGTCTACAAGAAACTCACCTCAGAACAAAAGATTCACACAGGATGAAAGTGAACAAATAGGAATATTTTTTTCATGTAATGGAAATGAAAAGAAGCTGGGGTAGCAATACTTATACCTGACAAAATAGACTTCACAATGAAGGCCATCACAAGAGACAATAAAGGTCACTAAATAACACTAAAGGAATCTATCCAACAAGAGGATATAACCCTGCTAAACATATATGCACCCAATATAGGCTACCAATGAGTTCAAGAAAGAAAGAAAAAACTTCTTGGAAACAAATGAAAATGAACACACAACAAGCTAAAAACTCTGGGACACAGCAAAAGCAATCCTGAGAGGGAAGTTCATAGCATTACACACCACCCTCAAAAAACAAGAAAATTAATAATAAACCCAAAATTGTAACTACAACTTAACAAATTACAAAGAAAACAATAAGGAAAGCCCAGAATAAGTAGAAGGAAGGAAATAATTAAAATTAGAGCTAAAGTAAATGACATAGAGACTAAAAAAACCAATACAAACGATCAATGAAACCAAGAGCTGGTTCTTTGAAAAGATAAACATGATTGGTGAACCATTAGCCAGACTCATCAAAAAATAGAGAGGACCCAAATAAATAAAACCAGAAGCAAAAGCAGTGAAGTAACCACTGACACTACAGAAATACAAAGAATTGTAAGAAAATACTATGAACAACTATATGCCATCAAGCTGGACACCCTGGACAAAATGGACAAAACCTAAAAAAATACAATGTTCCAAAACTCAATCAGGAAGAATCAGAAAACCTGAAAAGGGACAATAACAACTGATGAAATAGAAGCAGTAATAAAAAAACCTCCCAGCATACAACAGCCTGGGTCCGGATGGTTTCACAGGGGAGTTTTACCAAACATTCAAAGGAGAACTAACACCTATCCTCCTCTAACTATTCAGAAAAATCCAAGAGGAAGGAACACTTCCAAGCTCTTTTTATGAGGCCAGCATTATCCT
Source organism: Myotis brandtii (assembly GCF_000412655.1). Lineage (NCBI taxonomy): Eukaryota > Metazoa > Chordata > Mammalia > Chiroptera > Vespertilionidae > Myotis > Myotis brandtii. The sequence continues at coordinate 456,519 of NW_005362033.1, forward strand.
AATTCCAAAACCAGATAAAGACATTACAAAGAAAGAGAATGGCTGATATCTCTGATGAACATAGACGCTAAAATCCTCAACAAAATATTAGCAAATCGGATCCAGCAATATATTAAAAAGAAAAAAAAACACCATGATCAAGTGGGATTTATTCCAGGGATGCAAGGCTGGTACAATATTCGTAAATCAATAAACGTGATGCATCACATAAACAAATTCAAAGACAAAAATCACATGATCATGTCAATAGACATAGAAAAAGCATTTGACAAAATCCAACACCATTTTTGATAATAAATCTCAGTTAAGTGGGAATAGAGGGATCATACCTCAACATGATAAAGGCCATATATGACAAACCTACAGCCAACATCATACTCAGTGGGCAAAAAATGAAACCATTTCCCCTAAAAACAGTAACAAGACAGGGATGTCCTCTTTCACTACTGTGTGTGTGTGTGTGTGTGTGTGTGTGTGTGTTAATCCTCACCTGAGGATATTTTTCCATTGACTTTAAAGATGGTGGAAGGGAGGGAGAGAGACAGAGAGAGATAAACGTAGATGTGAGAGAGACATGTTGATTGGTTGCCTTCTGCATGTGCCCCGACCAGGGCCTGGGATCAAGCCTGCAATCGAGGTACATATCCTTGACCGGATTCGAACCTGGGACACTACAGTCTGCTGGCCAAGGCTCTATCCACTGAGCAAAACTGGCTAGGCCCGCTTTCACCACTGTTATTCAACATAGTACTGGAAGTCCTAGCCACAGCGTTCAGACAAGAAAAAGAAATAAAAGGCATCCAAATTGAAAAGGAGGAAGTAAATTCTCATTACTCGCAAATGACATGATACTGTACATAGATAATCCTAAAGATTCCACCAAAAACCTACTAGACTTAATAAATGAATTTGGCAATTGTAGCAGGATACAAAATTAATACTCAGAAATGGATGGCATTTTTATAACCAATAATTAATTCTCAAAAAGAGAAACTAAACAAACAATCCCACTTACCATTGCAACAAAAAAATTAAGATACTTAGGAATAAACTTAACCAAGGAGGTAAAGACTTGTACTCAGAAATTACAGTATGTTGAAAAAAGAGATAGAGGAAGATAAAAACAAGTGGAAGAATATACTATCTTCATGGGTTGGTAGAATTAACATCATTAAAATGTCCATACTACCAAAAGCAATCTACAGATTCATGGCAATCCTTATTAAAATACCGATGGCATATTTCACAGATCTAGAACAAATACTTCAAAAATCTATGTGGAACCAAAAAAACTCCGAATAGCCACAGCAATCTTGAGAAAGAAGAACAAAGTTGTAAGAATCACAATACCAGGTATCAAGTTATACTACAAAGCCAGTGTAATCAAAACAGCCTGGTACTGGCACAAGAACAGGCATATGGATCAATGGAACGGAAAAAAGACCCCTGAAATTGACTCAAGACGTTACGCTCAATTAATATTTGACAAAGGAGGCAAGAGCATACAATGGAGTCAAGACAGTCTCTTTAATAAAAGGTGTTGGGCAAATTGGACAGATACATGCAAAAAAAATGAAACTAGACCACCAACTTACACCATACACTAAAATAAACTCAAAATGGATAAAAGACTTAAATGTAAGTCAGGAAACCATTACAAACTAGAGGAAACCACAGGCAGCAAAATCTCAGACACCTCTGGTAGCAATATGTTTATGGATACATCTCCAAGGGCAAAGGAAACTAAGGAGAAAATAAACAAATGGGACTACATCAAAATAAGAAGCTTCTGCACAGCAAAAGACACCATCAACAAAACGAAAAGGGAGCCCACTGTATGGGAGAATATATTTGGCAATGATCCATCTGATAAAGGGTTAATTTCCAAAATATGTAAGGAACTCATGCAACTTAACAAAAGGCAGACAAACAACCCAATTAAAAAATGGCAAAGGACCTAAATACACACTTCTCCAAAGTGGACATACAGATGGCCAAGAGACAAATGAAAAAATGCTCAAAGTCACTGATCAGCAGAGAGATGCAAATTAAAACGACAATGAGGTATCACCTCACACCTGTCAGAATGGCTACCATCAACAAATTAACAAATGACAAGTGCTGGTGAGGATGTGGAGAAAAGGGAACCCTCGTGCACTGCTGGTGGGAATGCAGACTGGTGCAGCCACTGTGGAAAACAGTATGGAGTTTCCTCAAACAAATTAAATAAGGAACTGCCATTTGACGCAGTGATCCACTTGTAGGAATATATCCTAAGAAACCCGAAACATCAATCGGAAAGAATGTATGCACCCCTATGTTCATAGCAGCACAATTTATAATAGTTAAGATCTGGAATCAGTCAAGTAGATGAGTGGATAAAAAGGCTGTGATACATTTACACCATGGGATACTATGCAGCAGTAAAAAAGAAGGATCTCTTACCCTTTGAGACAGCATGGAGGGACCTGGAGAGTATCATGCTAAGTGAAATAAGTCAGTCAGAGAAAGACAAGTATCACACGATCTCACTCATGTGGAATCTAATGAACAAAATAGATCCAGAGAAGCATGGAACAGACTGTGGAATCTCAGGCAGAAGGTTGGAGGTGGGTGGGTGGGAGGGAAGAGATCAACGAAACAACTTGTACTCGTATGCATGTATGCATAACCCATGGACACAGACACTAGGTTGTGAAGGCCTTGGGCGGAGAACAGGAGTGGGCTAGAAGGGGTCAATGAGAGGGAAAAGGGGGGGAGTTTACGTAATACTTTCAACAATAAAGATTTAAATTTAAAATAATAATAGAACCTGGGTTGTAGGTTTGATCCTCTGCCCGGTCTGGGTGCGTGTGAGAGGCAACCAATGGATGAGTCTCTCCCAAACTGATGTTTCTCTCCCTCTCGCTCTCTCCCCCTCCTCCCACCCTTCCACTCTCTCTAAAAATCAATGGAGATAATATCCTCGGGTGAGGATTTAAAAAAATGGGATGCCTTTGAGGAGGCTGGTAGAAGATGAGCAGAGGGTCGGAAGGCCCCTATCAGGCCCCACTTGGCACTGCCTGAGGTGATTTCACACGGCGGTCGTTGGGTTGAGTGAGATTAAAGGTGTCAGATACGCAGCACCTGCTACAGAGCCAAGCACACTGTCTGTGCTCCAGGGCCACGGCTTCCCCAAGAGCTGCCACCATGGCTGCCAGGGGCTCGACTACAAACAAGGAGATGGCCTTCCTGAGAGACTGGCCAGGAAAGGAAGGCCAGGCAACAGGAAAAGAGGGGACCCAAGAGTACTGGCCAAATCTGGACCACTACTTGTTATTGTAAATAAGATTTCACTGGAACACAGCCACACTCACTCATGTATGTATTGTCTATGACAATGGCAGAGTTGAGTAGTTGCAACTGAGACTATATGACCTGCAAAGGCTAAAGTATTTACTGTATGGCTCTTTACCAAAAAAATTTGCCAAGCCCAACATGAGGATTATAGGCATAATAAATAGTTCCTGAGCAATTACTATGTTTCAGATACCATTGTGAAAACGCCACGAATATTAACTTATTTGTCCTCATAATAACTCTGTGGAGTGAATGCTATTTGTGGGAGCTGGTGGCAAAGATGGCCCCTGTGCACCCCTCTCCTGGGATTCACACCCTGGGCAGGCCCTGCCACCTTCTGCTGGGGACAGCCTCTGATTGCACTTGCATGAAAGAACCCCAGCAAGACCAGCAGAACTGCTCAGCTGAGCCCAATCAACTCACAGAACAGCGGTCAAGCTGCTATTTTAAGGAGGAGTGGGGTGTTTTATGCAGCAAAGCTACCTGAGAAGGGGCCTCTCCTGGGACTATCCCAGGTCTGCCTGACCTCAAAGCCTTTTCCACTCCACTCTCCCTTAATCACTGGACATTAGAATCTCCCAAGGAGCTTTTCCAGATGCCAATTAAATCAGAATATCTGGGAATGGGGGCCAGGAGTAGGTATTTTTTAAATCCCCCAGGATTTGAGAACCTTGGCTCCATTCCCTGTTTCTAAAACTTACCTAAGATAAGAAATCCTGCCTGGCACACTTATTCAAAAAACAGATTCCTGAGCTCCTAACATAACACTGATTCAGAATTTCCATGGAAGGGCCCTGGTAATCTGTAGAGTCTATGTCCCCCCAGGTGAATCTTATTATTAATTATTAGAGGCCCGGTGCATGGATTCAAGCACATTGAAAGGAAATTAATTAGAGTGTGGCGGGCGGGGGGGGACTGAGCGAGATGGGTCAGACATACCTTGGAGCCAACTTCCCGAGGTTCCTCCCTGGCTGGCCACACCTGGGGTGGCGCCGCAGCTCTAAGGGCGTCTGTGGAGTGAGTGGGGGTCCCTCCAGCAGGTGGGGTCCCTGGGCCTGGCCAGCGGGGATCGGGCCAAAAACAGCAGTCCGACATCCCCTGAGGGGTCCCAGAGTGCCAGAGGGCACTCTGCAAAGTTGCTGTCGCTCCGCAACTCCTACGTTGAGCGTCTGCCCCGTGGTGGTCAGTGCGCGTCATACCTACCGGCCGGTCAGCCGGTCGGCTGGTCGCTTAGCCTTTTAGTATACGGTATATATAGATTAGAAGAGAAAGAGGGAGAGGAAAGCCAGCTCTCCGGTTGGGAGAACTGTTTGGCAGTTTCCTATTAAGTGAAACAAACACTTACGTTGACCCCAAGAATCAATGTACCCGTTAAGGCCCCTTCTCAGGTAGCTTTGCTGCATAAAACACCCCACTCCTCCTTAAAATAGCAGCTTGACTGCTGTTCTGTGAGTTGATTGGGCTCCTGGTGGCTGACTGGGTTCAAATTTAAAAACAGAGCGTAGCAGCTCCGCATGCAAGCCACACTTCAGGGGAAAGCCTGCATGGGACTGCAGGCCTGCACTGTGTCCGTGAGCGAGGTCTGAGCCAGCCTTGTAAAGGAGTTCCTGGGATAGTATTTTAACCAACAGGGCTGAAATTTCCCCTGTCTAATCGGAGCTGCACTACTATAATAGCCTCATGAGCATCTTCACCAACCAATCAGAGTGGCTCCATTCTGACCAACCAGGACGGTGCTTTTTGGACCAAACTGCAAGGATTTGGAGTTCTCATTTAGGGACCAGGGTGGTGATAGAGATCAAACAGTGGCTACCTTCTGTGGGTGTGTGCCTGTGTATATGTGTGTGGGAGTTCTACAGCTGCATGTGAGAGTGGGTATCTGTGAGTGCACTCGCATGCGCGTGTGCTTGAGTGTGTGTGTGTGTGTGTGTGTGTGTGTGTGTGTGTGCAAGCTCTGCTCCCTCACAGGATGCAAGGATACTTCCCAGGGCAGCTGTCAGGTGCACAGAGAAGAATTTACCTGCATTGGGGCCCACTTGAGAGGCCTTTGCATGTTTGTTTATTTTTCCTTGAGATGCACATTATACATTGAGATATGCAATAAAGTGAGCACATCTTAAGTGTCCAGCCCAGTGGATGCTCACCTGTTTACACTATTTGCCCTTGTGCTTAGTGCTGTTCTAGGCCCCTGGAACCCTCTTTGCCTGGGTTTTATAATCTGGGTGGGAGATATGACAATAAAAGAACAGTAAATGGTCATTAATTCACTTTTGAGCACCTACCCTGTGCCAGGCACTGAACGAGGCACTAGACCTGCAGCAGGGACCCGGATCCAGTCCTGCTGTCATGGTGCTCACAGTCAAGTTTTGGAATGTAGAACAGTGAGAGATTAAATATACTTATTCTATCTCCTAAAATAAATATTTCCCAAATTCATCATCTTCTTCTCCCATTGGCCCTATCTTAGTTCAGGTCCCTGCCGTCTCTACTTCCTGGGCGAGTGTAGTAGTTTCCTGATGGATAATGTTTCCAGTCCTCTGCCTCTGATTCATCCTCCAGACAAACAGCCCTTATTTTTATCTAAAATTTTGAGCTAATGGCTCTCCATTGCCCAGGCAACTCTGATGTCAGCCTGCCGGGCTTGACTCCTCACTCAGAGGGTCTATATTCTGACCACAGACAAGCTCTTTAAATACCCTGAGCCTCATGTTTGTTTTCTGTAAAATGGAGATAAAAAATAATTATACAACAACAACACCAATCTCCCTGAAGAGGCTGAACTCCAATCTGTCATTATAGGTATTCATACCCATATGCTAAACCTCCACATGCACATCTATTTAATCCTCCCAATAATCCTCATTGCTGTTACTCTCATCTCTCTGAGCTACCCAGTAATATCACGGTGCTTGTACTCATGGACACACCCATTTCTTTCAAGACCCTGAGCTTCAACCCTGAGCTCCTTCTGTCTCTACCTCCTCCTGGCTGGGTCTTAGTCAGCTCAAGACTCAGCCTAGGCCCTGCCTCCTGCAAGGAGCTGTCCCTGAAGCTGCAGATGCAGCTGGGTGCCTTTGTAGGCACCTCCATAGCTCCCTGGATTGCATCTGTCTGTCGGCCTCCTGTTTCTCCACTTGCTTAACTGTGAGCTCCTTCCAGGCAGGCGTGACTCGAATGCTTCTGTGTGCCCCCAGCGGTGGACCCTCCTGGCAGGGCAGGTGCTGCCTGTGTCCACGGACCTGAGCAGAACATGCCAAGCATTTTCTTAAGGGAAGTGGCCATGGAGTTGACCTTGAGGCATGGTAGGACTTTCAGAAATTCTTTTCAAACAAGTTGTACATTCACACAATATCAAATCCAAAGAGAACAAAAGGGCTTACAGTGAAAATTAAAAGTAGGTCGCCTCTCAACCACCCAGCTCCCCTCCCCAGAGGCAACCATTGGTATCAGTTTCTGGGTATTCTATACAAGCAAGAATTGTCTGTCTCCCCCTCCCCTCCCACACTTACTTTGCAAAAATTTAAACCAATAGGAAAGTTGCAAGAATGGTACACTACATACCCTTTGTCTAGATTCACAAATTAACATTTTGCCACATTATGCTCAATATTTTACAGCATTAATCATGTAATGCTCACAACAACCATACAATCATGCCAGTTGTGTAGATGAGGTAACTGAGGCAGTCGGCATGAAGGGACTTACCTAAGGCCGCAGAGCTAGTGAGGCATAGAGCTGCGCGTTCTCCCTAAGGCTGCGGGGACCCTGGCCCACCTTCCTTTAGGAAAGTATTTCTTACTGTATTGAAATCTCCCTCCCTAGGATCGAGCGTCACCAGATGATCAGTGGAAAGGTACACAGCTCTGGGAGCATGTGCTACTTCTCGCTCCCAGAACCTTCCCATTCCCTAAGCAGCAGCTGCTGTCCCTGCCGCTAATACACGTTTCAGCCTCACCTCTTCTGTGAGCGTTGAGTTAGCTCACTCCCCTGTTTGAAGACTCAGATAGTTGACTCCTGGCTGCTGCATGATGACATATATACGCCTGAGCCTGGACCCAAGGTCCTGGGTGGCCTGGCCCTCATGTCTGTCCTGCTCCTTCCTCCTCAACCTCTGGCCATCTGCTCAAACTTCCCTACCTCCCTGAAGGCCCCTATTTCCCCAAGGAGTGCATTTCCCCCTCTCTGGGCTCCTGCATCTTCTGCCGGCGCCTCTTTTCCATTCTTCTCCAGGTGGTCTTTTGGCCAGGAGGCTGCACAAATTGAGTCGGGCTTGAGCCTTACCTCAAGCACATCATGGGGATGAGAATTCCTAGTTTAATGTCTGGCATACAGTCAGCCTTTACTAGTCTCCCATAATAGAACTGACAGCTCTGGGAGGCTGACATCTTCTCTTAGTCATCCCTTGAAACCCTACCTTCTATTTCATAACTTCTCTGTGCCTGTTATCAAACACTCGGAATGCTGCCTATGATTTCTATGATGGAGGGAGGTAGGGCTGGCACATAGTAGGTCCAGGCTGGGCTCCGGTGTCTCGGGAAGGCGCTGTTGGCAATGAGAGGTTTGCAGGGAGCCCGCCCGGCGGTCGGGCCCTTCCCCTCCCCCCGG
>NW_005362033.1:465360-466855 GCF_000412655.1 Myotis brandtii
ACGCCCGGGAGACGGCCCCGCAGGGAAAGGAGGCGCGCGCGGGTGGGGGTGCATCTGAAGGCTCCTGGGAAAGCAAAGAGCCGGAAAAATGTGCATGAGTCCTGGCGTGCGAGTGCGAGTGCGAGTGCGAGTGTGAGTGTGTGTGTGTGTGTGTGAGAGAGAGAGAGAGAGAGAGAGAGAGAGAGAGAGGGGCAGAGAGGCCGGGACGTGCACCGAGGGCCCGGGACAAAGGGAAAATCCTCAAGTATGCCGAAAAATAACATCCTCTCCGCTCCCAGCGCTGCCGGGTGATTCATGCTTTTTGGGTGACTCAAAAACGCCTGGTTTTCCTTAGTTCGGACACAGCGCCGAGGATTTCTTGCTGCTTCACAGGCCGCCCCCCCGCCCCCTCCCGTCGTGGGACCCGACTTGGACTTGTCCCCCCGGGTGGCCGCCGGGGTGGGGGCTGGGGGGCTGTGGCCTCTTCCTCTTGTCCTTGTGCTGTCGGGGCTGGAGTCCGGGGAGGAGGGTCTTCCCTTGGACTAAGCGGGGCCTGGTGTTGGTGGTGGGGCGGGGGCTCCTCTCCCGCCCGCCCGCCGGCCCTGGGCCAGGAGTGAGGCCGCCGCGGGTCCGGGAAAGTCGGGTCCCTGCTCCCTCCTGTACCTGTCAGATGGGGCTCCGGGATGGTCCTGGGGCGCCCACACCTGCCTCTTTGAAAAGGCAGGTCCCGGGGCCCCAGCCCTGGAGTGACAGGAGGAGGGGTTTGTATGGGAACAGCCCCACTGGTCTTTGGGGACCTGGCACTGGCTGCCCCCCAGCTCGGGGAACACAGGAAGGCTTTGGGGCCTTCAGATTTGTTGGATTTCCAGCCTGGTCTGCATCCCCTTGGGGTGACTGTGCCCCCTGCCCCACCCCAGAGCTTTCTGTCCTGCCCTGAGAGACATGCCATGCTGGGAGACCGGCTGGCCCTCTGCGTTTTCAGAAGAACCCGAGGAGGAAGGCGCTGCGGCCAAGTGCTCGCAGGGTCCGACTTCCTCTCGGGCTGAGGACAGTCGGGAGTTGGGTCAGGGCAGGAATCATGGCCTGGGACGCAGTGCCGTCCTCTGGGCAGGTGCCCAACAGCCAGAAAAGACTCCTTTCATGTGAGCCAGAAGCCAACCAGACCCTGAAGCTGCGGAGTCGGAAGATGGTTGGGACGGAGGGTAGGCAGGTCAGCCCGGGTGGAGCTGGGTCTGGCCAGGTTCTGGCTGTGGGTTGGGCTTGTGCCGGGATTCCCTTTCTCCACTGGGTGCCTTTTTCTGGGAAGCAGAGTATGAGGTAATGAGGGTCCTGGCCGGGAGTCCGGAGACCTTGCTTCTCGTCTTGGTGGTCACTTTCAGTTGTATGACCTTGAGCAAGTCCCTTTGCCTCTGTACAGTTCATTTCCTTTAAAAAAAATATTTTTATTGATTTCAGAGAGGAAGGGAGAGGGGGAGAGAGATAGAAGCATCAGTGATGATAGAGAATCATTGATTGG
>NW_005362033.1:466984-477451 GCF_000412655.1 Myotis brandtii
GCATGTGCCCTGACCGGGAATTGAACCCTGACCTCCTGGTTCATGGGTGGACGTTCAACCAAGGAGCCACACCGGCAGGGCTAGTTCATTTCCTTTTCTATAAACTGGGAGTAGAGATTCCTGACTTACCTCAATCACCAGGCTATTGTGAAAAGGAAGGACTGATGTTTTATTAGATTTTTTTTTCTTACAATTTAAAAAGACAAACAAAAAACACCTTTGGAATAGTAAACGAGGGGTTGGCGGAGTTCTGAGAGTTTCCTTGTTATTCCAGGCAGTCGTCAGAGGGCTTGCTTTCTGATTCTTAGGCTTAGATTAACTAGAATGAAATATGTATATTTGAGTTGAATCTGTTAAAAATTTTAAAAAATCTGTTGATAATTTGATTCAGAGGAGTGGGGTTACACATTCAAAGTACTTTTCCTCTTTCACTGTGTTCACAGTTGAATTGTTGATTTTAAAACAGGCCTGAATGGTAGTTTCTGAACTAATGAGTGGGGCTATTTGTGCTGCGAGAGATTAGGTCAGCCTTCCACCTCCTGGGATCTTTCAGGAAGAAACTGCTCTTGAAAAGAGGAGGGGGACCCAGGGCTGCTGCCAAGAGCCTTCGCCGCCCTCTCTGCATCCGGCCCCTCCCTTACCACCCCAGCTTCTTACTCTCATCCTCCTGGCTTCTTCAGAAAACCTCAGCCATTGGTTCCCATCAGTCTCCCCCAAGTCCTTGCTTCCTGCTCCCTTTTCTGCCCTGAGCTTATTTTAGACCATCAAGGCTGGAAGACAGATCAGCGATAATTGAGGCCACCCCCCTGTAAGAGGTGAGGACATTGGAGTCAGTGAGACTGGCTTTTGCCCTGGGATGTCCTCGTCCGGGGCAGGCATTTCTCCCAGCCCTCTGATTTGAGCTTATTCCCACAGCTGTGACTTTTGTTTGTTTTCCCCCAGAGAGGTACAGAAACCTCTTTCAGGGACTGCATGGTAGCCTCAGACCTGGAAGAGCCTTAAGATCAGCTAACCTGCTTTTAACCAGGAGGAGACCAACCCCAGAGAAGGGAGCAGCTTGCCCGGTTCGGGGACACCGTGAGGAATCTTCATCCACTGTTCTTGCCCTACTCGTATAAAGGGTCTCCAGTGGCCTCCCATACACTTGTGGTGAGGAGGATTGGTCAAGGGTGATGATGTTACAGAAGGGTCCTTGGAGAGCAGGCTTCGGGTATCCCACTAGGGACCTTGAGATTGCTAGCTCGAGCAGACGAGTTCCGTAGTCTTTCCTCACTACTGGAATTCAGAGTGATCCAGGGAAAGGAATAAGCAACAATCCTCTGTTACCTGTCAGGGTATCCTCCAGTCCCAGCCCCTGTCCACAGGGTAGCATCTGTCCTTCAGTTCTTCTCCGATGCATTTCCTGCGTAGATATGGACCCAAGTTCATAGTTAAAATCTTTTTAAACCTAAACTGTATGTACGTATGTGCAACATATTTTTTTCTGGTTAGTAACATGTCTTACAACTCTCTTCATGGTATTAAATACAAATATACAAAAGTCATTGTGTATAGTGTACCACCAGATATGTATTATAGTTTTACTGTATTGATGGATAGCAAGGTTACTTCTGGGTTTTACTGTTATAAACGGAATGCGTCCACGAACAGCTTTCTAAATGTTTTTGGGTACATGTGTGCCTGCATGAATGCAAGTATTTTTCTGGGGCAAATACTTAAAAAAGATGACAGGATTGACATCAAGCGCATTACATTTTTTATAGGTAGCACCAAATTGCCTTTCTAAAATGGCTGTGTCATACCATTGCCAGGATTGGATATTATCAAATGATTTAATTCTTTAATATTTTCCCTAATTACCAGTGATGGTAAGCCTGTCTTTATAATATTTATTAAATATATTTTATTTCTTTAGTGCGTGCCAGTTCCTGTTGTTTGCCGTGTTTTTGTTTTTGTTTTTTTTTAAATTGGGTTAGTTCTCCACCCCCATTGATTTGTAGGAGTTTTCTGTATATACTCGAGGTCAGGGGTCCACAAACCTTTTCTGTATAAGGCCAGATAGTAAATATTTTAGCCTTGTAGGTCATACAGTTTTTGTAGCAACTATGCAGCTTTGCTATTATAGTGCAAAAACTGCATTGTAAAGCTGCTGTAGACAATACATAAACTAATGGGAAATGACTGTTTCCAATAAAACTTTATTTACAAAGCCAGTCAGTTTTCAGGATTTGGTGACTCCTGTTCTAGGTATTAATCTGACACCTGTCATATAGCACAGGTATTTTCTCTCAGGGTGTCACTTGTCTTTTAATTTTTATGTATGGTCATTTCTCTATATCATATGGTAGTTTTAAATATGAATACAGTTAAATTTCCATATTTTCCTTTGTAGTTTGCAGTCCTTTTAATAAATAGTGACTTTTTATTTATTTTGTTGACCCTCACCCAAGGATATTTTTCCATTGATATTTTTAGAGAGTGAAAGAAAGGAGACACACACACACACACACACACCCATCATTGTGAGAGAGACACATTGATTGGTTGTCTCCTGCACACATCCTGACCGGGGTGGTGGATGGAACCTGCAACCCAGATACATGTCCTTGACCAGGTATTGAACCCAAGACCTTTTGGTGTGTGGGCTGATGCTCTAACCACAGGAGCAACACCGGTCAGGGCTGTAGTTTGTAGTTTTAATCTTAGCATACAAAGGTCTTCTTTCCAAAGTTATAAAAGCATTTCTAAATGCTTTTATGCATATGCTCATGATAGCACTATTCACAGTAGCCAAAACATAGCAACAACCCAAGTGTCCATGGATGGATAAATGGATAAGCAAATTGTGGTTTATCCATATATTGGAATATTATCCTATATAATAAAAGGCCAGGACCATAAGCGTCACGACTGAATGACCGCTCAACCAGTCGCCATGAGGTGCATTGACCACCTCTCGCCCCCCCCCCCGCCCCAGGGCTCCGATTGCAGCATGAAAAAAAAGGCAGGACTGGGGACTGTTGAGCAGGGCGGGCAGTGGGTGGCGGGCAGCAGCAAGCATTGAGGGGCGGCTGCAGAGAAGGTTGTGGAGCGTTGCGGGGGTGGGGAGCTTCATGGAGCGTTGCAGGGTGTCAGAGGCGAGCGTTGTGGAGCTTTGCAGGGCGGGGAGCGTAGTGGGGTGTTGCCGGGTGTCCCGGAGTGTCGGACATGGCCCTGATCACAGGCGAGGCCTAGGGACCCTACTTGCGCACGATTTTGTGCGCTGGGCCTCTAGTTCAGTTATAAAAAGGAATGAAGTACTGAGACATGTTACAGCATGATTGAACCTCAAAAACATGATGTAAAGTGAAAGAGTCAGACACAGGGTCACAGACTGTATGATTTGTTTATAGGAAATATCCAGAATAGGTAAATCCATAGAAACAAAGCATATTAGTGGTTGTCAAGGTTCTGGGGGAGGGTGGAATGAGGAGTGCCTGCTGATGGGATCAGGTTTCTATTTGGGGGTGATGAACTGTTCTAAACCAGATAGAGATGCTGTTGCATAGCATGTGAATGTACTAAATGCCACTGAATTGATCACTTTAAAATGGTCCATTTTATGTGAATTTTACCTCAATAAAAATATGCACAAAAATTGCAAGTGCGTGTGCACACACAGGTACATACTTCCCAAACCTGCCCTCTGCTTTTTGTGTCATTTGGAGTGACTATCTGATTATTTCTAGAGTCTAGATCAGGGATTGACCTTTTTTTTTTTTTTTAAAAAAGTCAGATAGTAAATACTATTGCAGGCTTTGTAGGCTAACTGGCTACATCCAGGAGTTTATGTAGGTACTCATAGAACCATTTAGAATGTAAAAGCCATTCTTGGTTTTGGGCCTTAAGAAATCCAGTGGGTTAGATTTGGCCTACCAGGCTTAGCTTGCCAAACCCCTGGGTTAGACCCACCACAGCTGTAATTTAAAATTTTCTAGTTGCCACATTCAAGAAGTAAAAAGAAATAGGTGAAGTTAATCTTAATTGACCTAACATATCCAAAATATTCTCCTTTCAACATGTAAAGAAGTTATCTGCAGTTATAACCTTTATGGCACCTTTCAGTTCAGACTAGCCACTTGCCAAGGGCTCCAGAGCCATGAGTGGCTGGTGCTGCAGTGTAAGACCAGGCGCTGGAACTGCAGCAGCCCTGCCCGCAGCTGGGCCCTTGGGGCCCGGGGGGAAGAAGAGGGGGGAAGGCTGTGCTTGTAGGTTTCTGTCCTCCCTGAGGGCGCTGTGCAGAGCAGTTTCTCTCGGGACTCTGTGCCCCTCGCCTCCTTAGTGTCTTTTTTGGCCAACTTTCAGGGGTTCTTGCTTTGAATATTACATCTTCTTTGATGAGACTTTTTAGTGTGGTTGAGAGCGTTGGGCCTCTGATCCTCACTCCCTTTCCAGGGGTAAAAGGGAGGAGGGTGCTGGCCGAGGCCACGTTGGCCTGTCCCTGGAGAGAGTCTGCGAGCAGGGGGCAGGCTGGTGTGCCCCTCCAGGCTCCTCGCTGGATGTGCTGGCTGCGCTCTGACACAGCCCTTTGTCTGTGCTGAGTGTTTGCAGCTGTGTCCAGCTGCCTCTCCCTGCGTTCTAGCTGCTGCCTGACCTTTGTCTCTGGATTCTTTTTCCCTTGCTGCACAGAAGGACTACAATGGAAGACCTATGTTCTATTCTTGGCACAAACTGCAGGGTGACCCAGGAAGGTCACTTATGTTCTTGGCGCCTCGGTTTCCCACTCACAGAGTGGGTGCCCATATTCGCTGTGCAGGGAGTGGTGTACTAATGGAATGAAGGGAGGATGCTGGGCAGGCCTGTGGAGGTGGCTGGACCCCCTTGGTGGTAAGTAATATTCCAGGAAGTGTCCTGAGGACCACTGCTGTGGGGGTAGCCTTTGTTAGGCTGTCCCTGATTACTAGGACCCTGATATTGTTTAGCTGAAATAAAGAACTTGCACTTGGAATATTTACTAGTATCGTTAAATTGTTCTCAAGCTGCTATTTAGCCTTAAAAGACAGGGGAGAGCATTGAAAGCAGGGAAAAGAGACACAGGGAAGTAACTTCTACTGTGGCGTCCTAATACTGTGGGAGGGAGGTGGGTGGACAGGGAGAGGTGTAAGAGCACTGAGTGCTAATTTGGAAGCATTCAACCTGAGAAAATAGGCTTTTCATTCATCCTTGAAAACTCACTCTCCAAGCCTCACTTTCCCCTTTGAAATGACACAGTTGCACCAGGTCAGTGGTTTTGAAACTTTCATTACATCTTGGATCCTTTTACTCAAAGTAATCACATATGGAAATGCCATATATGAGACATAAAAAGTGACAATTCTGGAATACATTAGGTAGAAGCCTGGAGCTTGGCTTCTTGTCCACCTCCGCTCCTCATCTCTGGAGCCTTCTGTCACTTCCCTAGATTGTGTGGTTCCTCCACTTTTAGCGGTTGAGGGTCCTACGAAATCATCCAGGATGGTTTCACAGCTGCCCTGGGATGGAACCCTGGATGCCCATCCCCACTGCTCCCATCACAGTACCACTTCCTTTGGAGGTGAGAGCCAGTGGTTGATTCGCTGGCATTTGGGCTCTGTAGACTGGGACTGGAGTCTTCCAGACCTCTCACTGTGTTTTTTTTCTAGTCAGGCTCATTGTAGTTCACATGAAGCCACAGCTTTTTGCCTGGAGCTTATAACCCTCTGCTTCCTCTCCTCCAACTCAGTTTGGCGTTTGCATGTTGTGCTGGACGCGGGGCAACTTGCAATGAGAGTGAGCAGATGGGCCCTCCTGAGTCCACTCGTTGAATCAAGTGTTACAGACCATGACCTCATCCTGCCCTTGGCAGCTGGGAGGAGAGCAGGGCTGGTGGCAGCATGACCACAAGGGAGGTTGGGTGGCCCGATCAAGGCCACCAAGCTGCCTAGCCATGGGCTGTGATACAGAACTCAGTTTCATGAGGCTTCCACACCAGTGTTCGTGTGGCCTGGAGTCTGTCTTCCTGCTCACTTTGCTTGCAAACTTGTGCTGTTTCTGTAGCAGGCTGGGGTATTGCAAAATAAATCAAAGCTAATGGACTTCTAATTCCTAGCCAGGGGACAGCAAGGACCCGCAAGGGGCTGGGTGATCTCCCTCCATTAAGCAAAAGTGAGGTATTGCCCCCAGTTAGCAGATGGAGCCACCGAGGCTCAGAAAGATTCAGCGACCTGCCTAGGTCACAGGAAGGCCAGTGTGGGTTTTTCCAAAGTTCTGTTTGGCCTTCCCGTCTGATAACCTTTGCTATAAAAAACAGGGCCTTACCCTGACTTGGATTTCTTAGTTGCTGGGGTGTGTGGGGTATATGTGGGGAGTCGGCAGTTCAGGACATTGTGCAGGTCCTCCTGCAGGTTCTGAAATCTCCTTAGCCCCGGGGTATCCCACGTTCCCCAGGCAGGCTGCTGGCCTGTGGCAGTGACCACACCTTTGGCATAGCCCTGCACAGGAAGTACTGTTTTCCCCTGAAGCAGGAATTCAGAATCAGGAAATAGTTGTGTCCTTGATCTCCGTGGGTCCTAAAGCACAGGGCAGACCAGCAAGGCTCCATGCGCACCTTCAAGACTGGTCTCTCACCTGAGTCCTGGTCCGTAGCTAAAGGGGCTGGTGGGCAGTGGCTGCTGGGAGTCTCATTTGAATCAGAGAAAGAGCCAGCATCTCCAGGCTTCTGGGTGCCACACCTAGAGCCTTTCCACTCAGGTTGGTGAGCGACCTGGATGTAGGGAGCCTTGGGCTAAGTAGGGTTGGGGTGTTTATTTGTCTTCTGTCTGGGGACCCACTCTGACCTAGAAATGTGACCCAGTTCCACTTTCCATTGAAATGTGCTCAAGGGAATGGAACGATGTGTGTGTGTGTGAAGGGGGCGGGGGGGGGAGGGGCGAGGGCTTTCAGCTCAGATTTGGATTAGCATCCTGGCTCCATTTTAATGTCGATTGAGCATGTTACTCAGAGTTTGTGTCTGTGTCCCTCCTCTGAAAACCGGGGGCTATAATAACACCATGTCTTTGGGTGTCATGAAGGTGGTGGAAGGGGAAAGAAATGGCAAGTGCCAAATTTGTCAATGCTTGGGTATGTGGTGGGAGCTCAGTAAATGGGGTTCATTTCGCCAGCACTACCCCAGAGAGAGGCCCTCCCTCTGTGATTTTGTGGACTGGCTGACCCCACTCTGTTTCTATGTACCCCCACACCCACATAACAAAGCCCAGGTTGCCTCCTCTCCCACTGAGCTGCTTGGCATCACCCTAGCAACTTCCTCATGTTAGCCCCCAGGGACTGGAAGGGCCATAGTCATTTTGCTTGTTTGGGTTTGATTTTTCAGCAATTAAGTATAGTAGTAAAGATTGAATTGGTTTTAAGAATTTGTAGTGGGCAGGAAATGAAGAGAACAGGTGCCATCAGCTCAAGAGTTCACATTAGAGCGTGTGCTGATCCAGGGGACAGTGGCCAATGGCCAGCACAGCAGCCCCCCAAGCCCCTGCCAAGCCCAGAGAAGTGCACAGTGCAGGTCCCATGAATGGCAGTGGCTGATCCCAATTTCAGCAGTCACTTTGGTGGGAAGTGTCAGAGTTGCCATCAGCAAAGAGGGGGGATTAAGAGAAGCCACTTAACGACTGGTGTCCCTGGGAGCAGTTCTCTGGGAATCAAAGTCCTCATACCCTGGGGCCTGGGTGCATTGGCTAGAGGAGCGTAGAGAGCAGCCAGGTCCAGTCCCACGTCGCTGGTCAGGTGGGCAGGAGATCTCCACCCCACTGCCCTCCCAGCTTTTAAAAAGGAGTGCAGCCTTTTGCCAAGGGACCCGTCTCTAGGGGCCTAACAAGTAGAACTGGCTCCTTGCGAAAGCCTGTGAACAAGCTCATCTCACAAGCAGACGCCATCTCGGCACAGTTCCCATCTAGAAATCCTGTGAGCTTAGGAGTCCTCTTCTTTGGGGAGCTGGGCCAGCAAGTATGGCCACACAGCCTCTGATGGCAGAGGTTTGCCTATACTTAAATCACAGGAGCAGTTGACATGCTCTGGGAATATTCATTGAGGCCCTGGTGGCATTCATAGTAAACAGGCCACTATTAACTCACTTATATTCACAGCAGCCTTATGAAGTACTAGAGAGGTGAGAAAACCGAGATGGAAAGAGGTTATTGTAACTTGCCCAAGGTAATACAGTAGGTGGTAGAGCTGGGTGCAGACCCAGACAGTCTAACGCAGGGCCTCCTCCTTCCACTGTTTCCCATGCGACGTAAGTGGGGCCTTCTGGACCCTTGGTCTCTGGTTGAGTGTGGCCCTTGGCCCCTCGTGCCAGGGGTGAAGGGCTGTCCTGCCAGAGGGTGTGTGTGTCCTGGGAAGGGTGTGGCTGGAGGTTGAGGCTTGGGCTGACCTTATGAAGACTTGTTTCTTTTTTCCTACCTGTTTTTAATGGAAGCGCTGCTTTTTGAGGATGGGGGTGACTCTTTCATGCAAAGCTCTTACCCCAGAAATTTGTCCCTACACGTTCTCCCTTTGCCACAAATGGTGTCATGTTCCAAAAATCCCATGGCCATGGCTCCTTGTCAAGACAAACGGAAGAGGCAGCAAAAATTTTTTTTTATCCCCGCCCCAGAATATTTTTCCCATTGATTTTTAGAGAGTGGAAGGGCGGGAGGAAAGGAGGGGGAGACAGAATGGGGGAAAGAGAAAGAGAGAGAGGTGAGAGAGACACATTGATTGGTTGCCTCCTGCACATGCCTCTTCTGGGCCAGGGGTTAAACCTGCAACCCAGGTGTGTGCCCTTGACTGGGAATCGAACCTATGACCCTTTGGTCTGTGGACAGATACTCTAACCACTGAGAATACCAGCCAGGGTGGGGAGAGGCTTTTTAAAATGTCACTTTCCCCCTCTTTCTTTAACTGCTGTAGTCCAGGGAGCCTGGGCTGGACTTGCAGGGTATGTGTGTGGGCAGAGGGGTGAGTGGGCATCTGTGGGAAGTGAGAGGGAAGAATGAAGAGCAGGCCATCAACTGTGTATCCTTGCCCTCTGTGCCTGGGATCTAGTAAGCTCTGTGCATGCTCATGCGTGCATGTGTTTGGGGCGGGGGGATGTTTAGGTGAAATTCACATGACAAAATTTACCATTTTTTGAAAAGTACAATTCAGTTGTATGTAGTACATCCCTAGTGTTGTGCAAACACCACCACTCTAGTTTAAAATATTTCATCACTTTGAAGGAACACCAGCAACTATTGCGGGGGTTGGTGTGCTGCACCTTGTCAGCAACTTCACTCCCAGTCCTTAGCAACCATCAGTCTGCTTTCTGTCTCTGTGGGTTTACTTATTCTGGAAATTTCATCAAAATGGAATTGTAGAATATGTGATTTTTTTTTTTGGTCTGGCTTCTTGCATAGCATGTTTTCAGAGTTCATACATGTGGTAGCATGAATCAGTACTTCATTGCTTTTTTTATGACTGAACTAGTGGCCCAGTGCATGAATTTGTGCACATTGAAAGGAAATTAATTAGAAGAAATATTTTAATATCACTATTCGCCCTTTCTCTATAATAGAAGTGTCAACCAAATTCACGATTGACAGTGACAGATTGAAACATATGCATGCGATTGACACCAGTGAGAGCTTTATATGTATCGCACATGTGCGAGTCAACTTAGCCTTTTACAGATATAGAACAAATTTGCTTAATTAGACCTGCTTTCTGATGTAGCTAAATTTTTTCCAGCCCAGTGAAGCACTCCAACTTCTCTTTCAGGTAATTGTCAGCAACACAGCAGTAAATACCAACACAAAGCAGATTATTATTGTAGATCACGCAGGGAGAACAAAGGGTAAAATATTTAACTTCAGCAGTGTTTGACTATATTCTGCGCAGTAAGAAAACCTGAAATCATTTTCAAGGTCCACCATTTCTTTTTTTTAGTCAGATCAAGTTTCTAAGCTTTCTAAATCTCTGTTTTCCAGCTAATGAAAAGAAAATAGGATTCCCCCAAGTCTCCTATCTACCTACTCCAGGACTTCTTGAGGATCAAAGATGAGGCAAGGGAAAATGCTTCACAGACATTTGGTTAAAGTGTGAAATGTTGGCGCCTGGCTATAAAGCAAGTCCTGTTTCTGGGCTGAAGAAACTGCAAGGAGGCTAGTTGTCCTAGGGAGAGGAAGCCAGGCGTTGCTACGTGATGGCATTACCCGGACGGACACTTAGCATATTAGCCTTTTATATATATAGACTAGAGGCCCGGTGCACAAAAATTTGTGCACTCGGGGGGCGGGGGGAGGGGGGTCCCCCAGCCCGGCCTGTGCCCTCTCGCAGTCTGGGACCCCTCGGCAGATAACGACCTGCTGGCTTAGGCCTGCTCCCGGGTGGCAGAGGGCAGGCCCAATCCCTAAGTGCAGCCCCTGGTCAGGCTCAGAGCAGGGCCAATTGGGGAGTTGGGGC
>NW_005362033.1:478575-489293 GCF_000412655.1 Myotis brandtii
TCTGCAGCAAGCAAGCCTCGTGCTCGCTTCAGTGCCTGGCTGCCGGCCGCCATCTTGGCTGACAGTTAATTTGCATATACTCACTGATTAGCCAATGAAAAGGGTAGCGGTCGTACGACAATTACCATGTTTCTCTTTTATTAGTGTAGATGGTCTGTCGCTAGGGAGAGGAAGCTGGGCGTTGCTATGTGACGTCATTACCCAGCGCCCACAGACACCATTTCCGGGCTGGGCTGGGCTGTGGGCCGCATTTTGCGCCATGGCAGTGTTGGCTGCAATTTGGTGGGCTGTCGCTCCGGGGTGGTGGCGGAGCGTGTGTCCCACTTGGGGGAAGCCGAGTGTTGCTTTGTTGGCGCCAGGTCCGCTCTGCCGTTTCCGTGTAAATGGCCACTGCGCGTCATGGCAACTCCTGCGTTGAGCATCTACCCCCTGGTGGTCAGTGTGCATCATAGCGACTGGCCGACGGGCGGAGGGACATTTAGCATATTATATTAGCCTTTTATATAGATATAGATAATATTCTACTATAAGGGTATTTGTTTATCTCTTCACCTGTTGATGGACATTTAGGGTGCTTCCTCCACCTTTTGGCTGGTGTCAGTAGGGTGCTATGAACACGTTTTTGCTTAAACACCTATTCTCAGTTGTTCTGGGTAGAGAACTGATTGCTGGGTGCAGTGGTAATTCTGTTAGTGCCGTGTTTTGAATCAGTGCATCAAGCCAGACGTCAGCACTACAGACTGTTGGGTGGGGATGGTGGAGAAGGTGCAGGAAGGAGTGGTGGGATGTGGACGATGATGCCCAAAGCTCAGTGCTCCTTATGTGGAGGAGTCCAGATGGGGATTGGGCCCAGGGCAACTCTCATGGTTGCAGGCTCTGGCTCTGGCTTGAGGTAGTGGCAGCTGTGGCTGTGTGAAGGGGTGGCCAAGCCACTTGGAACTTTGCTTCCTCCTTTGTCTGACTCGAAGATTAGCTGAGCTGCCAAGAAGGAGCTAAGTTGGGGCTTTAATATTGTTTGGAGGGGGGCCAAGGGGCTTGGGACTTGAAGAGCAGACAGTGTAGGGGGTTTCGGGGGCACTGCAGGGTGGTGAGGGGCATGGGCAGCTGCTAGAGGGCGGCCACAGTGTCTGATATTGGGCCTCCGAAGGAGAAAGGAAAAGGCCTTATCTGGCCTGTTCACCACTCTGTTACTGGTTTTCAAACTTTATTTCTGAAGATGTAGAATGTGGAGCCTCTAGAAACAGTGTGGAGCTCACATATGTGCAGGCTGGAAGGAGGAAAGGCACACCTGAGACCAGCCCACCCAGCCCCTGCCGACCCCACTCTCTGTAGTGGCCTTTGAGGCACAGCCTCTGGGAGTCTTCACTGTTTGAAAAACCATGATTTACTCTAACCCTTGCATTAATATTTTTTAATAGAATGAAATATTTGGTGCATACCAAAGAGCATTAAGTAGCATGTCTGTACAATATATATACAGTATTCCTGCAGAACACCCAAGGTATTTGGTGTTTCAGCCTTAGTGTCTGGGATCCAGGGGAGCGGACCCACAAGCAGGTGTCACCTCCTCGCCGTGGCAGAGGTTTGCCCTTGACAGGAAGATGTCCCTGCTTGGCTGTGTGGAGGAATCTGTTCATTTCTAGATGGACTAACACAGCTGCAGGGGCAAGTCTGGTGTGAGATGTGGCCTTTTAAGGTTGTGCTGTTGAGGAGGAAGGACTGAGTCGAGACAGGAGACGAATTGAAGGCTCATTTGTGTTTGGTCTGACAGAGAGCCAGAGAAGTGTAATCAGATGGGGCAACACCGCTAATAAAACAGCGAGAGCAGGGGTGTTGTGGGGGGAGGACAGGCCAATTATGATCTGAGGAGTGTTGCTGTGGGAGTGGGGCAGTCGGCTAGGTTAGTGGGTCTCAAACTTTTTGTTCTCAGGACTCCATTATGCTCTTGATTATTGAGGCCCTCAAAAGGCTTTTGTTTATGTGGGTTACATCCATGGTATTTACTGTATTAGAAATTAAAACTGAGAAATTAAAAAATATTTCTTAATTCCTTTAAAAATAAACCTGCTAGCCCTGGATGGTGTGCTCGGTGGTTACAGCATCGGCCCATGCACTAAAGGGTCACAGGTTTGGTTCCCCTGGATCAAGGATACGCACGTACCTGGGTTGCAGGTCGGGATGGGTATGTGGGTGTGGAAGGCAGCCAGTGGATGTATCTCTCTCACATCCATGTTTCTTTCACTCCTCTGTCTCTCTCCCCCTGCTCCTCCTCTTTCCACTCTCTCTGAAAAAAAGCAATGGGAAAAATATCCTCAGGTAAGGATTAACAAAAAAAATAAATTAATTAAATCTGTTTCATGTTCACATACATAACAGTTGTATTCTGAAAAGAAACTTTTCCAAAACAAATTTTTGAAATTTTTGCTGAGAAGAGTCATATTATTTTACCTTTTTTGAAAATCTCTAGTATCTGTCATAATGAAAGATAGCTGGATTCTCAGATAATCCGCATTCAGTCTGTTGCATTACCAAGTCCTGTAGTCTCTGGAAACCCTACTATACATAAGTGAAAGAATGAGAGTGAAAAAGGCAAATGATGACTTAGTGTTTTTGTAAAAATAGATTTGGCTCACGGACTCTCAACAGGGTCTCTGGGACTTGGGCCATTTGCATGAAGGCCCCAAATGCCTTCATAGGAGCAGCAGTGAGCACTCCTGTCATTATGGAGAGGATGCAGGTGCAGATCTGGGCTGACCTGAGGCAGCCCTCGCAGTAAGGTGTCAGGGTAACAAGGGCCACCGTACTCTGCAGCCTGTGCTTCAGGGGCTGGCTCACCCTCACTTCCTGTGCCAAGGGCTGTCTGAGGAATAATGAAGTGCTAGGAAGGTGGTAGGGGCTCCATGTGAAAACAGAGGGGTAGTTCTTATTCTTCTGACTCTTAGAGGAGTCAGGAAAGGAGGTTGCTTTGCTTGTATGCTTCACTCCTGCTCCGTAGCTTTCTGAAGGGAGGAGTCAGAGATGATTAGGATGTTTTAGGATGGAGACTGGAGCGCTACATGGCCTGCTGGGTTGCCCATGTGGGGCACAAGAGGCAGCTGAGGATTAACAGGCGAGGTCAGGCCGTTCTCCTCCTAGTGCTGCCACTGATTTACTTTGTGGCCAAATGGCAAGGTAACCCTGGTGTTTTTGTCTGTTCACTGAATGGTGCTTGATAATTTCCAAGTCCTGGCCCATCCCAATTCCTGACTGGGAGCTTGGTGTTTGGGTGAGAGGCATGGAGGTGGAATACCCCTCACCCTGGAGATACAGGATTGGGACAAGGGTGAAGGTCAGGGTGGAGAGGGAGATTGGGATTCCTCAGTCTGGGAGTGATGGCTGAGTCCTGCTCCCTCTAACATGTAGATGGGGCGGGGATTCAGGGGGATCTTGGAGAGGTCTCAAGTGACACATTGGGATTTTTCATTTTTTTTGGGGGGAAGCTTGGATCAATCCTCAGAATCTGCTTCAGGAAAATTGCCTCTTCTCTTTGGAATTAAAATGCTCCTCAAGTCCTGGTCCTTGGATTTGATGACTGGATAGGAATTTTTATGTGTCTAATGTCAACTTTTGTTAAAGAAAACATGTATCCTATCCCTGCTTCCTTCCCTGCTCCCACTTCTCCAGCCCTTCCATGTCTTTGCTGGTGGGGAAGTCTTTGTGGAAAGGCCTGAGTAGGTTTCCTCTGACAGGTTTTCAGCTTGAGCCCGGTCTGTATAGCCTGAGCTGCCCCCAGGCTGCCTGTAAAGACTCTCTCAGAGCCCTCTCCCATCCCACACCCCCCTTCAACCCTTTTCCTTATTTGTCTTTTGAGGAGCTAATTGTCCAAACTTCAGATTGATAGTGGTGTTTACTTCTTTGGTCTCTTATAGGAGGTTTACAAAGAGTCACCAAACATGCACAAGGATGTTAATGGCCACCGAAAGGTATAAACAGCCCCCATGTCCAGCAAGTGGAGAATGGATAAACAAAACGGTGGCACATCTGTGCAATGGGATATTATTTGGCCATAAAAAGGAATGAAATATTGACACATCTACAACATGGTGAATCTTGAAAACATTACGCTGAGTGAAATAGGCCAGTTGCAGAAGATCACATAGTATCTGATCCCATTTATAGGAACTGTCCGCAAGAGTCAACTCTAGAGACAGAAAGTAGAGTAGTAGTGCCAGGGGCTGGGTTGGGTGGGGAACAGAGGGCTTGGGAAGTGACAAAATGTTCTAAAATTGATTGTTGTGGTGAATGCACCACAAACTATTGAATTGTACACTTCAAATGGGTGTGTTGTATGTGAATTATAGCTCCAAAAATTATATCCTCAAACAGTTATTACCTCCTACAAACTTTGGTTTATGCTTATAATCCACATTTTGCCAAACTGTTACATCCATACCTCATTTTATTGCACTTTGCTTTATTGTGCTTCCCAGATACTGCATGTTTGTTTGTTTTTCATTTACAAATTAAAGGTTTGTGGCAAGTGTGCATCAAGCAAGTCTATCAGTGCCATTTTTCAGTAGCATTTGCTAATTTCATGTCTGTCATATTTTGGTAATCCATGCAATATTTCAAACCATTATTATATTGATCTGTGACCAGTGATGTTACTATTGTAATTGCTTTGGGGTACCACGAGCCATGCCCATATAAGGTGGTAAATTTAATCAATATTGTATGTGTTCTGACTGCTCTACCGACCCACTGTTCGCCCATTCTCTTCCTCTCCAGGGCCCCCCCTCGGCCTAGGAGTGATGGTTCAGTCCTGCTTCCTCTAAACTTGTGGATAGAAAGGGGGTTCAAGGGAATATTAGAGAGGTCTCAAGTGACACATTGGGGTTTTTAATTTTATTTTTTTAGTAAGCAACACACAATGATATTGAAATTAGGTCAATTAATACCCTACAATGCACCCTACGTGTTCAAATGAAAGGAAGAGCCGCCCGACTCTCACTTTAAAGCAAAAGCTAGAAATGATTAAGCTTAGTGAGGAAGGCGTTGAAAGCCAAGGTAGGCTGAAAGCTAGGCCTCTTGCACCAAACATTTAGCCAAGCTGTGAATGCAAAGGAAAAGTTCTTGAAGGGAATTAAAGGAGCTACTCCAGTGAACACATGAATGATAGAGAGTGAAATAGCCTTACTGCTGATAGGGAGACAGTTTTACTGGTCTGGATAGAAGATCAAACCAGCCACAACATTCCCTTCAGCCAAAGCCTAATCCAGAGCAAGGCCCTGCTCTCTTCAATTCTGTGGCGGCTGAGAGTGGTGAGGAGGCTGCAGAAGGAAAGTTGGAAGTAGCAGAGGTTGAGTCATGGGGTTTAAGGAAAGAAGGCATCTCCATGTCATAGAAGTGCACAGTGAAGCAGCAAGTGCAGATGCAGAAGATGCGGCAAGTTATTCAAAAGATCTAGCTCAGATGATTAATAAGCAACATAGTCCATTGCAGACAACGGAGCCCTTTTTGAGAAAAGATGCCATCTACGACTTTCATAACCAGAGAGGAGAAGTCAGTGCCTGGCTTCAAAGGACAGGCTGACTCTCTTGTTAGGGGCTAATGCAGCTGGTGACTTGAAGTCCAAGCCAGTGCTCCCTTTCCATTCCAAAATCCTGGGGCTCTTAAGAACGATGCTAATCTACTCTGCCTGTAAATGGAACAACACAGCACATCTGTTTACAGCATGGTTTACTCATCTTTTAAGTGCACTGTTGAGACCCACTCTCAGAAAGAAAGACTCCTTTCAAAATAGTACGGCTCACTGACAATGCACCTGGTCACCCAAGAGCCCTGATGAGATGCACAATGAGATACTAGTAGTGTTGCTGCCATGACTGCTCACACAACACTCAGCCCATGGGTCAAGGAGTAATTTCCACTTCAAAGCCTTTTTCATTAAGAATTACATTTTGTAACGCTATGGGTGCCATAGACAGTGATTCCTCTCTGGGCAAAGTGAATTGAAAACCTTTGGAAAGGATCCACCATTCTAGATGCCATGAGAACATTTCATGATGCATGGAAAGAGGTGAAAATAGCAACATTAGCAGGAGTTAGAAGAAGGTGATTCAGCCACCTTACCTTTCGGCAGCCATCACCCTGATTAGGCAGCAGCCACCAACTTGAGGCAACACCCTTTACCAGCAAAAAAGATTATGACTCACCAAAGGCTCAGGTGATGGTTAGCATTATTTAGCAATAAAGTATTTGTAAATTAAGGTATGTGCCATATTTTCTTCTTGTACACTTAATAGACTACAGTATAGTGTAAACATAACTTTTATATGTGCTGGGAAACCAGAATATTCGTGGGACTCACTCTACTGCAGTGGTCTAGAACCAAACCCGCAGTATCTACGAGAGAGCTTGTGTTTGACATCCTTATGTCCCATCCTGGCCTTTCCTGTTTGACATTTGGTACCCATGTGGAGCTCATGGCACAGGCACTACCACCATTCTACTCTCTGGCATGGTTATCTTCGGTCCCCAGGAGCATGCTATAGGGCATGGTTTTGGAGTCACCCTCTCACACACACTTACCTGTGTATTTGTGTACACATGCACACAGCTTGGAATTCAGGCGTGGTCAGATGTGTGGCAGCACTGTGGAACATGTTCTGTGCCAAAACCAACAGGCCATCAGATAACATTACTTAGAGCTCCGGTCATTTTTTCGCTAAATATTTATTGTCTTTGCCTCCACCCTATGCGGCTTTTGCTTTGGCAGAGGGGGTGGGACTGTCAACAGATTGATTTGAGATTTGGGGCTTCTGTGGTAGCTCTGGAGGAGTAGGCCCTGAAGATACCAGGCCTCCTGGAGCTCTTGGCATGTCTTTGAACCCCAGACCCTATAACATGCTGCCAGGTGGGGTGGCACTGTGTGTAAAGCTCTGCCACTGCGGCTGGAGGGAATTTCAAACTTCTGCACAGACCAGCCAACCTTACACTGGCTCAGCTGTGTTGCTTTTCCCTGGCCCATGTCCTCATCTTTATTTCTGAAGTTGGTCCTTTGCTCATTCCTCACGATGTCTCTCTCAGACCTCGCCTCTCTGTTCCACTGCATGGAGTCCCTTTCCCTTGCTCCACTTTTTTGCCTTTGTCTCACGTGGGTTCTCAGTGGCTTTGACATCTTTACATGGCCTGCCTTTGCCAGCAAAGGTTGGTAAACTGCGTTTCTTCAGAGTTCCCGGGCTGACATAATCACTAGGGTTCCTGTTTATTCCCCAAAGTGTCCCAGTTTGGATGATAAATTACAGGATGACCTCCTTAGGCTCTGCTTTCCTGGGTGGGGTGGAGGTGGGGCCCTTGCTCACACGGCTCGCACACATAGGAAAGACTCCTCCTGGAGAAGAGCCCGCAGTCTGTCAGCTCCTTAACGACCATGTGCACAAGCCATCGGAGTGGGAGCTCTGTGGAAGGGGGTGCAGGGTTGGTTCATTCTGTAGTGATGAATTCCAACAGGGGCCACACACAGGCCGTAGTCTCAGCTGCAAGGATGTCTGGGGGAGTCTGAGTGATGTGCTAGTCAAGACTAGACTACCCAGGAGAATACCCCACTTGGGAATGTACTTCCTGCTGGGGTGGCTCCAGCCTTCTCCTTCAGGAGTGGCTCACGGACCCGGAGAGGCCAGATATGGGGCCGGTGGCCTTGGCTCATACCCTAGCTCTGTGGCCTTAGACAGGTCACTTAACCTTTCTGTGAGTCTTCATTTCCTCGTATGTACAAATGGATGTAGTAATGGTACTTACCTCAGAGGTTTGTTGCAAAAATGAAGAGTAAGTGATGTGATATACCTAGAGCCTCCTAAGCCCTGGGGAGCAGGATGCATGTTCTAAGAGGAAACCAATGGGCATTTTAAACAGACTCCCCAGTGTACTTACTTAGGTCCTCAACGCACATGCCGGATCCTGCCTGCCAGCTGGTGAGCAGCAGCCTTTCTTACTCCGGAGGCTGGGCTTCTCGCCCTGGTCACGTGGCCCTGGGTCCTGATCATGTTGAGTCACTTGCAGAGGCTGCAGCACAATGATGAGTATGTTCGTTTTGGCCAATTGTTCTCTGCTGCCTTTTGGAGGTAGATGGCCGGCTCTGGAAGCTTGTGCTAGCAGATGGTGCTTGCACTGAGGAATATAGTTTGGGCTCAGAGCAGAATGGCCAGCAGGGCTTGAGAACCCCGAGGAGGAGTCTTAGAGAGGACCGGTCCAGCACGGTTTGGTTCACACGGCCTGTGGGGACAAGTTTGTATGTGGCCTTTCAGAGGATCCAGCGATGGAAAGTGTTGCTTTTGTCAATGCTGATTGGCCCTGGCCAGTTTGTTCTAAAAGAGAAATCCCATTTTCATGGGGCTCGTGGCCCTATTGGGCATGGTTAAGGCATGTGCAGACCCTTGATGTGGGGCAGGCAGGTGGGCACAAAGCTGTGCTGGAAAACTTCCCTTCTCAGTGTACTTGGGTTTAAGCGTCTGGTTCTCCTGCCGTCCATCTGGGTGGCCACAGGACACAGTGAGGTCTTGGCAGGGGTGCAACCTGAGACTGAACTTTGGCATGTGCTCACATCTCATTTTATTGACTTAATATTTAAATGTCCCAGAAATGACAGGTGACCTTGAAATCTCCTGTGATTTACAAACCTATAAAGATGGCCGATGGCTGCTCTCCCAGCATTGTTTCTCCTTTTGGAATTGAATGTAGGAAATATTAAACAGCCTGCTTGCTACGAGTGTGGAAGTGTTTCCACAGAAACTCTTGGGAAAAAGAAAAGGGCAAGGAACTAACCTCAAAACCTTAGAAGGCATATTAGCTGCGATTTACACACACTCTGCCCCTAGGTCTCTCCGTGACCCTTCTACCAAAGGGCTGTTTGCTCGTTTGCTCTTCCTTAATGCTCGAGTGCAGCTTCCCAGCCCCCACCTTTGGCTCAGAGAAATATTTGCCCCTGGAATTTCCCTAGAGCTAGAATACTGTTGCCTACAGGTATGGATCCTTCTTCAGGACTGTGTGGGACTTTTCCTTTTTAAGAAATTTCATGAGGATAGTTGCTGTGCTTGGAATTCAGGCTTAGTGTGGGGTTTGCATGCTCTGCCTCTACCCTCAGAGTCGGGAGCCCTGGGGTCCCTCTGGATTGGTTTCTGCAGTCCTGCCCATCACACTGTTCTGGGACGGACCCGTACTCATCAACTTCATGGTGAGGCTCACTTCCTTGAACACTGCCCTGCCCTGAGTTTGGTTTGAGCACCAGCTGTATGTATACATGGCCCCATGTAGGCACTGGGATGTATGTCTCTGATTCTGAGGCATAATTACTCATGTGTGTTTGCTTCTGATGTAGTTTAAACATATGGAAAGGATATTTGTATTTTTCTGTGTTGCAGATGATGAAACAAATTAACAGGGATAATGTCTTGCACTGGGCCATACAACGACTAAGTCATAGACCAGCACTTGAACTTAGGCCTCCTGGTTTCCAGGCCAGGTCTTTAACTACTCAGAGCTGTTAGGTCATGTCATTGGTGGAGAGTGGAGTAGAGAGTGCTATAATAGTGTTACTTTACAAAAATCAGTAAAAATAAACAAAAACCCCAAGACTTGTTTATGATCCTAGCAGTTAACACAATAGCCATTGTCTTGTTGATCCCAGTCTTTCTCCATTTGTATGCATTTTATAAACAGAGCCCATGTTTTTACATTCTACTCTGGTGCTTGTTCACATGTCTGGTCTTCCCTGGACCAGAGCCTCTCAGGGTGAGACTGTGTGCACTTCCTGTGTTTGTCTCTGAAACCCTGGGTGATTCCAGAGTCAGAGTCGCTCCTGGGAAATTCTGCGGAACACCTACAGAAGGTGCCCGCACCCAGGAGAGAGAAGCCACCCGGCTCTGCAGGAAGCACTGGCCTGATGGGATCCTGTGGGTCATACTCTGGAGAGTTTCTTGAATTTCTTAGTTACTTATAATTAATGGCTGTGTAATGTTTTGGTGAGTTGATAAATTAGCATTCATTTAGGCACTTCCTTGTGGGACATTGACTGGAATTTTTTGCTTCTCTCTCTGTTATTTCTTTAGACTGTTTCTGGCTGCAAGGTTATGGGGCAGGAACATGGAAACGTCATTGTTCTTGCCACATTGCTGCTCTCTGGGAATGCCAGCTTTCCGCAGTGCTGATTCTCTGTCTTTGCCAGTGTGGCGCGCATGGTGGTGTGGCTAGGGATTGGATTCGGAGGAAGGAGAAGTGGAGTTGGAGTCCAGCTTGTCTGCTTGCTCTTCGGCATGCTGGTTGTCCCTCGGTGCTGACCAGTATTTCCTAGGGACTGGGAGCTCCATCTGTGGAAGTCGAGGTGTGGTCCAGGCTCACCCAGATCTTGGCTGGGAAGGCCTTGCCAGCAGTTCGGTTCTCAGTTGTGTGGTAGTGACTGATAAATGTGGCCATTGAGTCATTCATGTGTTTTTTCCTTTAGTTCCTGGAGCCCTGCTTGGTACTGGGCACTTCACTAGCTGGAGGTGAGATTCCTGTCCACGGTGAGCTGAGGTGGTATGAGACAGAAGGGACATGGATGGCCTGGGGTTGGAGGAGAGGTGTGGGGGAGTGAGGAGGGAGCTGCAGCAGGATAGGATGAAGAGCCCACCACACGGAACACGGCTTCAGATCTCAGAGGCCTGAGACATTTTCGTTCCTGTGGGAGATGTAAGCGTGACAGA
>NW_005362033.1:489969-495760 GCF_000412655.1 Myotis brandtii
AAATGGTGGTAGCAGCCACAGTAAGTCTCAGTAACATTTGGCTTTGGGTCATTTACTGTTTTTGAAGGGGGCGTGAGATTTTGAGGATCCTCTGTAGAGGACAGTGAATCACCCCATTTCATGTAGTAGAAGGTATTTGTGGAGGTGAGCCTTAGATGGTGAGGGGCACCAGATGGTAGAGGGACTTCAGGGTGATGGGATGTTACCAGGGGGAAGAGAGGGGTGGGACCCTTTTTGCATTGATAGTTTGGGGTCTCTCCTCTTAGTACCATATTGTCTGATGTGTCTGACTGCCTGTCTCAACACCACATGCTCTCTCAGGGCAGATGAGCCCAAGGGGACAGGAAAAGTGAGGTTAACCACCTGTTAGAAATCCATCGCTGACTCCCCCTCCCTGCTCCTTGAGCCGCAGACAGGCCACATGGACTTGAGAGCCAAGCCTATCATGTTCTAGACGTCTAGGAGCTGGTTGTGGTTGGGTGGCTGGGTCCAGAGCCTGTATGTTCCTGGGAAGCATGAGTGTGGCAGCTTGACAGTGCTGTGAGCAGCTCCCTGCCTGCGCCTGCCCATTTGGCCTGAGTTGAGACAGTTGGAGCATTTCTTGATGCAACCCAGGTATGCCTGAGGAAGGTGGCGAGGAGGCGAGAACCTGGCTGTGGTCAGGCAGGCAGGCCCGAGAGAGGATGTGTGTGTGCTTGCATGTGGCCTCCAGAAGCGTAGGAAAGGCTAGGGAGCTCATGCAGTGCTGCTGAGGGTCGTGCCAGGAAGCCCTGCCTGGGAAGACCCCGTGGACCTCAATGGGCTGCTGAGGCCTTTGTGGCTGGAGGCCTGGCTCTCAAGCTGTGCTAGGTCTCCCTTCCAGTATTATCCCTGTGTGTGGGTGAAGGGAATATCGGGAAGTAGCAAGTATGGTTTTATTTTTTTAAATGTTTTCTTTTGAGATAATTGTAGCTTCCCATGCAGTTGTCAGAAATACTACATAGGGATCCCATGTGTCCTTCCCCCGTTCCCCTCGGTCTTACACAATTACAGGACATTGTCACAACCAGGATAGTGACACCATGCAGGGCCCTTCGTCACCCAGGAACCCTCACAGCCACCCCTCCTGCCCTCTGAGCACGACTGCCTCCTGGACCCTGGTCGCCACGAATCTGTTCTCCATTTCTATAAATGCCACATTTCAAGAAAGTTACATGTAAATGGAATCATACAACATGTAACCTTTGGGGATTGACTTTGTTCACTCATCCTAATTCCTG
The DNA here is from genome assembly GCF_000412655.1 of Myotis brandtii. NCBI lineage: Eukaryota > Metazoa > Chordata > Mammalia > Chiroptera > Vespertilionidae > Myotis > Myotis brandtii. The sequence continues at coordinate 491,229 of NW_005362033.1, forward strand.
GGGATTCATCCAGGTGCAGGTATCAATAGTTTGTTCCTCTTTATTGCTCACTAGTATCCCATGGTGTCATGTACCACAGTTTGTTGAACTGTTTATGTGCACCCGTTGAAGGACATCTGCATTGCTTCCAGTTTTTGGCTATTAAGATAAAGTTGTTATAATTATTTGTGTGCAGTTTTTGTGTGAATGTAAGCTTTCATTCTTTCTGGAATAACTATCCAGGAGTACAGTTGTTAGGTTGTATGATAGTTGTGTGTTTAATTTTTTAAAAATTAAACCAACCTTTTTCAGACTGGTTGTCCTGTTTTACACGCCCTCAGCGATGTGAGTGATAGATAGATAGATGACCCTTGAACAATGTGGAGTTAGGGGCATTGCCACCCCCCCCCCCCCCCCACACACACATTAAAAAATCCACGTGTAATTTAGATTCCCCCCAGACTTAGTCTCCAGTATCCTCGGAGGGTTGGTTCTAGGCCCCCCCCCCCTTACCCTCCTTACCAAAATCCGAGGATGCCTATATAAAGTGGCATAGAGACTCCACCAAGATGGCGGCATAGGTAAACACCGGAGACTGCTGCCGCAAACAACCACTTCAAAAATACAACTAAAAGACGGAACGGACATCACCCAGAACCACAGGAAGGCTGGCTGAGGAGAGACTCTTCAACTAGAAGGAAAAATAACAGCACACCGAGGCTCAGAGGAGGCGCAGTGTGGAAAAAACTCAGGTGCGGAGGTGCGCGCGCAAAGCGGGCTGGTGGCTGAGAGCGCGGTTGTCGTTTTCGGTCAGGGGGGAGTCTCAGACTCTGAGCTCCAGATACGGGCGAATCGCTGGGGACTCGGACCCAAACGGGAGAAGCGGGAGTGTCTGGCATCAGTTGGAAGGCAGCTTTCCCTCCGAGGTTTGCAGCGGTTCCGGGGGTTCTGAGAAGCAGAGCCTCTGGGAACAGGACTGAGGGCACCATAACGGCTCCCTCCGCCCGCCCTGCCCTGTTGATCCCGCCCCGCCCAAGCCCTGCACAGAGCCATTTGCCGGATCGCCTCAGGCAAAGGCTAGATTAGCACCTCCCCAGAGGACAGAAGTTTTCCGCGGCAGACACAGCTGATTCACACAGCCAGTCGGCCTGGTGGTCAAATCCCTCTAGTATTAACTACAACAATCAAGGCTCAACTAGAACAAGACTGCGCACAAAGACCACTAGGGGGTGCACCAAGAAAGCATAAAAAATGCGGAGACAAAAAAACATGACAGAAATGGAGGATATAGAGCTAAAAAACGCAATTTTGAGGGCTTGCAATAAACTTCTGGAGAGCCTCACGAAAACTAATGAGACCCTCGATGCTATGATAAAGAAACAACTAGAAATTAAGCATACACGGTCGGAAATAAAGAATATTACACCCAATAGCAGACCAGAGGAGCGCAAGAATCAAGCCAAAGATTTGAAATGCGAAGAAGCAAAAAACACCCAACCGGAAAAGCAAAATGAAAAAAGAATCCGAAAATACGAAGATAGTGTAAGGAGCCTCTGGGACAGCTTCAAGCGTACCAACATCAGAATAATAGGGGTGCCAGAAGATGAGAGACAGCAAGATATTGAAAACCTATTTGAAGAAATAATGGCAGAAAACTTCCCCCACCTGGTGAAAGAAATGGACTTACAGGTCCAAGAAGCGCAGAGAACCCCAAACAAAAGGAATCCAAAGAGGACCACACCAAGACACATCATAATTAAAATGCCAAGAGCAAAAGACAAAGAGAGAATCTTAAAAGCAGCAAGAGAAAGAGACTCAATTACCTACAAGGGAATACCCATACGACTGTCAGCTGATTTCTCAACAGAAACTTTGCAGGCCAGAAGGGAATGGCAAGAAATATTCAAAGTGCTGAATACCAAGAACCTACAACCAAGAATACTTTATCCAGCAAAGCTATCATTCAGAATTGAAGGTCAGATAAAGAGCTTCACAGATAAGGAAAAGCTAAAGGAGTTCATCACCACTAAACCAGTATTATACGAAATGCTGAAAGGTATCCTTTAAGAAGAGGAAGAAGAAAAAGGTAAAGATACAAATTGTGAACAACAAACATGCATCTATCAACAAGTGAATCTAAGAATCAAGTGAATAAATAATCTGATGTACAGAATGAACTGGTGATTATAATGAATCAGGGACATAGAAAGGGAATGGACTGACTATTCTTGGGGGGGAAAGGGGAATGGGAGATGCGGGAAGAAACTGGACAAAAATCGTGCACCTATGGATGAGGACAGTGGGTGGGGAGTGAGGGCGGAGGGTGGGGCGGGAACTGGGAGGAGGGGAGTGATGGGGGGGAAAAAAGAGGAACAAATGTAATCTGAACAATAAAGATTTAATTAATAAATAAATAAATAAATAAAAAATAAAGTGGCATAGATCAGATCAGTGCCTGCAGTTGGCCCTTCACACCCACGGACTCCCAACTATGAATTGAAAACACAGTACAGGTATTTATGAAAACAATCTTCGTACAAGTGGACCTGTGCAGTTCAAACCCATGCTCAGGGGTCAATTGTATTTTCTTCACATCCTTGCCAGCATTTGCTGTTCTTATTGTTTTGATTTTTTAATTTAAACCATTCTGATAGGTGTGTAGTAATATCTCACGGGTTTTAATTTGCATGTCTCTAATGGGTAATGATGTTGAAAATATTTTCCTGTGCTTCTTGGCTATGTACAAAGCTTCATATCTAATGATGTGAAATGTCTTTTCATGTCTTTTGCCCAGTTCTAATTGGATTGTTTGTTTTTTTTACTATTGAGTTTTGAAAGGTTTTATATATTATATATATGTATGTATGTGTGTGTGTGTGTGTGTGTGTATACTAGTCCTTTGTTAGATATTTGGTTTGCAAATTTTTATCCCCACTCTGTGGCTTATCTTTTCACCCTCCTAAGAGGATCTTTGGTAGAGCAAAAGTTTTTAATTTTAATGAAGTCTAATTTGCTAATTTAAGTTTGTGTTCCAGTTTGAATTAATTTTTGTATAAGGTTGAGGTGATTTGTTTATTTTTTGGTTGTGGATGTCCATTTGCCTCAGGACCCTTTGTTGAAAGGCTGCATCTCCGTTGTTGAATTGCTTTATCACTTTTGTTAAAAATTAAGTTGGGCATATTTGTGTGGGCCTATTTCTGGTTTTCTCTTCTGTTCCATTGATCTAATGCAGGGGTCCTCAAACTTTTTAAACAGGGGGCCAGTTCACTGTCCCTCAGACCGTTGGAGGGCCGGACTATAGTTTAAAAAAAAACTATGAACAAATTCCTAGGCACACTGCACATATGTTATTTTGAAGTAAAAAAACAAAACGGGAACAAATACAATATTTGTATTTGCATGTGGCCCGCGGGCCGTAGTTTGAGGACCTCTGATCTAATGTGTCTAACCTTCCACTGATACCACACAGTCTTGATTACTGTGGATAAATAATAATCTAGTAATTGGGTAGATGGATTCCTCCCGCTTTATTCTTCTTTTTTAATTTTTAAAAATTATTCTAGTTTCTTTGCCTTTCCAAATGCATTTTAGAATGATCTTGTTTATATATACAAAAAGTCTTGCTGAGCTTTTGATAGTAATTGTGTTAAACCTGTATACCAATTTGGGGAGAATTAACATCTTAAGAATCTTCTGGTCTATAAATACAATATGTTTCTCCTTTTATTTATATCTTCTTTGATTTCTTTTACCAACATTGTATAGTTTTCAGCATGTAAATCCTGTACATACTTTGTTAGATTTACACGTATTTAATTTTAATTTTAATTTATTTATTTATTTTTCCGATGCAAAAGCAGAGAGTCTTTTATTCGAGCTAGCTCGGCTCCCCGACCACACTCACCAACGCAGCGGCAAGCCAAGTGGCAGAGAGAGAGAACTCTGTGTGGAGAGAGGTTTTATAGGGGGGTTGGAGTAAGGGGAGGAGAAAGGACTGTGGGCCCTGCCGATTGGCCAGGTGCAAGTCGGTGTCTTGTTCCTGGGTGTGGCTAGCAGAGGCTTAGGCTTCCGGGAAGAAGCTCCTTGCCGAGCACATGGCTGCCCCAAAATGGAGGACACAGGGTAAGATGGAGGGCGTAGCCCTTACCCTGGGGCAAGATGGAGGGTGTAGTCCTCGCCCTTTCATTCCCCCCTTTGTTTTGGAACTTCCGGCTCAATCATGAGACGGACTGCATTTCTATTTCACCGTTGCTAGAGGCCCGTACTGGGCACACAGAACTATCAACTGAACTATCCCTATACGCTTAACAAATGGTCTGGTGGAAGGGAAAGAAACCATTTTAGCTTTAACAACTTCTATTGAAATAGGATCTTTCTTCTTAAAATTCCTCCATGGCTACCAAAAAGCCAAATCAAGATTAATTTATCTACTGTATTCAATTTGGCCTGATGTTTGCATAAACACAACAAGAATGGTAACCGACCACCTTTGCTGGAATCTCATGGTTGAATCTTAATGTGCCCCGTAGGGCCAGGAAGCCAAGCCATCCAGC
>NW_005362033.1:496044-497410 GCF_000412655.1 Myotis brandtii
TAGGAACCGGTCTTATTGAATCTATGCAAAGAAATGTATTGCCATGACTTATTTAGCATTGCCAGATTTCGGAGGAATTACATAAGGAGAAAAACATACTGATCTACTCTAAGGTTTTCTGACTTTCCTTGCCAATTTTTAAAAAGCAATTGCAAATGGTATTATATTTTTAATTTTGATGTCCACATATTCATTGCTAATATATAGAAATATAGTCGATTTTTCTTGTTTGTTTTGTTAATCTTCACCTGAGGATATGTTTTCCATGAATTTTTAGAGAAAGTGGAAGGGAGGGAGGAAGGGAGGGGAAGAGAGAGACACATTAATTGGTTGCCTCTCGCACATGCCCTGGCCCGGGCAGCAGATCAAACCTGCAACCCAGGTACGTGCCCTGGATTGGGAATTGAACCTGTGACCCTTTGGTGCACAAGCTGATGCTCTAAGTACTGAGAAACACTGGCCAGCGCTACAGTCAATTTAAAAAAATATATATTTTTACTGATTTCAGAGAGGAAGGGAGAAAGAGATAGTAACATCAATGATGAGAGAGAATTATAGATTGGCTGCCTCATGCACATGTCTCCCACTGGGGATCGAGCCCCCAACTTGGGCATGTGCCTTGGCCAGGAAACTCACTATGACCTCCTAGTTCATAGGCCGATGCACAATCACTGAGCTATGTTGGCTGTGCTACAGTCAATTTTTTATACCAGTCTTATATTCTGTAACCTTACTGAACTTACTAGTTTGTTTTTTCTATAGGTAGTTTGTTTTTTCTATAGATTCCTTGTTATTTTTTACACTAGTAGCCCGGTGCACGAAATTCGTGCACTGGGGTCGGGGCGGGGGGCGGGAGGAAAGGGGCCCCTCAGTCTGGCCTTCACCCTCTCCAATCTGAGACACCTCAGGGAATGTCCAACTATCTGTTTGTGCCCACACTTTTAACAGATAACAGCTCCATTGTTGTTCCTTTCTTATGCTTAAAACCATTGGAATTAGTAGGTATTCAAAGTGTGTATACATTTTGGGGGGACACCCTGTATATCTCTAGTCAGTGGTGAAAGAAACCAACAGCAGATTTGGAACCCCCAGACAGGGAACCTTGCTCATTCCCCACATGTCTCCCCACTTCACTTTCCACCTTCGTGGGCAGCAGGAGAATCAATGTTTTCTCTCATTAATTCGGAAAAGCACGTCCTGTCACCCACTGCCCGGCAGGAGTGAGCTAGGTCCCAAGCAAGTGAGGCTCAGTCAGGGCAGCCTTCGCTCATGGGTGCTGGCACCCAAAGTGCACATTCCTCCTCTACAGTCGCCCCGACTATCCCACTGTTTCACTGAGAGGACGGAATTCCTCTCCGCCTCTGGG
>NW_005362033.1:499360-528003 GCF_000412655.1 Myotis brandtii
GACTGAAGCTCCAAACCTCTCCTTTTTTTCTTTTTTTTTTTTATTCTGGCATTTATTTACCTTCTATGCCTGTCACTGGAGCTGAGAGCCGGCTTTCTCTCTGAGGCTCGGCTGCTGAAAGCAGGTTTCTGGCCTTTGTTTACCTTCTGTATTCGAAACAATGTTGCGGTCTTGCTGGCTGAAGCCTGGCTGACTAAAGCCGGTTTCTGGGGTTTTGTTTAGCTTCTATATTTGCAAAAATGTTTCAAACTGCAAGCTGAGAGGCTGGCAGCGCAGGCGGGGAAGCTTGGCTTCCTCCGTCACTGAAGCAAGCAAGCCTCCCTGTTCGCTTCAAGCTGCCTGGCTGCCGGCCGCCATCTTGGCTGGTAGTTAATTTGCATATCTCACTGATTAGCCAATGGGAAGGGTAGCGGCCGTACGGCTAATTACCATGTTTCTCTTTTATTAGATAGGATAGACATACATGTCATCTATAAATATCATATTTCTTCTTTCTGATCTGTATGCTTTCTATTTCCTTTCCTTACCTATTGCACTGGCTAGAATAAGAGTTCTGAGAGTGGATGTCATTGCCTAGTTCCTGATATTAGAGGAGAAGCGTTTAGTCCAGTGGTTCTCAACCTTCGTAATGCCGCGACCCTTTAATACAGTTCCTCATGTTGTGGTGACCCCCAACCATAAAATTATTTTCATTGCTACTTCATAACTGTCATTTTGCTACTGTTATGAATCGTCATGTAAATATCTGATATGCAGGATGTATTTTCATTGTTACAAATTGAACATAATTAAAGCATAGTGATTAATCACAAAAACAATATGTAATTATATATGTGTTTTCCGATGGTCTTAGGCAACCCCTGTGAAAGGGTTGTTCGACCCCCAAAGGGGTCGCGACCCACAGGTTGAGAAACGCTGATTTAGTCTTTCACCACTCGCCATTCTGTACATTGTTAGCTCTCTAGGCTTTTTATACATGTTCATTATTAGTTGAGGAAGCTCCCTGCTATTTCTGCTTTCTTGAGGTTTTTTGTTTGTTTTCTAAATCAGGAGTGTGTGAATTTTCTGAATTAAATGATGTAATCACAGGATTTTTTTCTGTAGCCTATTGATATGGTGGATTACATTGATTAAAAAAAAATTAAACCAGCCTTGCATTCCTGGAATAAAACGCACTTGGTCATGGTATATAATTCTTTAAATACTAGAGGTCCGGTGCACGAATCTGTGCACAGTGGGGTTCAGCTGGCCTGCCCCAATGGGGGCTGATCGGGCCAGCCAGCAGGGGGGAGGGGACACAGAAATGGAGGGGCTGATCAGGGCCCTGATCGGGCCAGTTGGCCACCGCAGTGTGCATCATAGCGACCGGTCATTCTGGTCTTTCTGTCATTCGGTCACTGGGCTTTTGTATATATAGATGTTGTTGAATTCTTTTTCGTTGATTTTTGCATTGCATGTATATTTATGAGGAATATTGATCTATAGTTCCTTTTCTTTCCTCTTTTTTTTGGTACTGTGTCTGATTTTCATATCAGGTTAATAGTAGCTTCATAAAATGAATTGAAAGTGTTTTTTCTTCTATTTTCTAGAAAAGACTATGTAGAATTGGTGTTAATTTGTCTTTAAACATTTGGTAGAATTCTCCAATAAAACCATTTGGGTCTGGATATTTATTTTTTGGGAGTTTTAAAATTACATATTCAGCCCTGGCTGGTGTGGCTTAGTTCGTTAGAATGTCGTCGCATGCACCAGAAGGTCATGGGTTTGATTCCTGGTCAGGGCACATACCTAGGTTGCAGGTTCGATCCGCAGTTGGGGTGTGTGTGTGAGGCAACTGATTGATGTGTCTCTCTCACATCTCTCTCTCTCTCTCTCTCTCTCTCTCCCCCTCTCCCTCTTTTTCTCTTTCCCTCCCCCGCTCCCCCTCTTTCTGTCCCTCTCTCCCCCTCCATCCCTCTCTAAAGTCAATTTTAAAAATTAAATATTCACTGCCCCTAGAATTGTTGCAGGTTAGGTGGCAGGGAGGAGAGAGACTCACCTACACTCAGCATTCTGGCCCTGGACGTCTGGATGGTTGATAGACTGACATTTGGTGAAGCAAACAAACAAACATTACATATTCCATTTCTTCAATAGTGATAGTGTCATTCAAATTATGATATATATATATATATTTTTTGATGAAAAATTGGCCTATTTCATCTAAGTTATTAAATTCATGTTTGTTGAAATGTTCATAATATTCTCTTGTTATCCTTTTGATGTCTGCAGGATCTATAGTGATAGCTCCTGTTTCATTCCTAAGTTTATTTTGTGTCGTCTTCCTTTTTCTTTGTAGGTTTTGCTTGAAGTTTGTCAGTATCATTGATTTTTTTTTTCAAAGACTCAGCTCTGTTTTATTGATTTTACTATTTTTCTATTTCAATTTAATTGATTTCTGCTCTTTTTTTCCTTCTTGTTTTGGGTATATTTTGTACTCCATTTTTGGGTTCTTGAGGTGGGAGCTTATTGATGGGAAAGCTTGGCTCTTTTCTAAACTAAGCATTTTAGTTAGTGCTATGACATTTCCTCTCAGGACTGCTTAGCTGTGTTCCACAAATTTTGATATGTTGTTAATTTTTAAAAAATTTTCTTTGCAATTTACTCTTTGACCCACGGATTATTTAGAAGTATATTATTTAGTTTCCAAATGTTTGGAGATTTTCCTGTTATCTTTATCTTATTGATACAGAGTTTGGTTTCATTGTGGTCATAGAACATACTCTATGATTTCTATTTTTTGAATCTATTGAGGTTTGTTTTATGGCCCAGAATATGATCTATTATGGTATATGTTCTGTGGGGACCTGAAAAGGGGGGAGGTATATTCTGGTATTTGGTGGACTGTTCTACTAACTGCCAACTAGATTCTGTTGGTTGATGATGGTGTTGATTACTTTTATTTCCTTGTTGATTTGCTGTGTTGTTATTCTATCAATTGTTGAGAGAGGACTGTTGAAGTCTCCAACTATAATTGTGGATTTTTTTTTCTTTGTTTTGTTTTGTTTTCATTCTGCTTTGGTAAAGACTGAGATATTTTATGGTTTCCTTAGTTAGCATACAAATTCCTCCTAGGCAGCTCAACTCAAAATGTTCCCATTCAAAATGTTAATTCCTGAGGCACACACTCAGCCCTTGCCACAGTGCTGTTGACATTTTCTTGTGTGTGTGTGTGTGTGTATGTATCTTTCTCACATATATGTGTGTGTGTGTGTATATATATATATATATCTTTTCTAAGGAAATATCTTTTTTTAAAATATACTTTCGTTGATTTTAGAGAGAGGAAGGGAGAGGGATAGAGAGACAGAAAAATCAATGATGAGAGAGAATCATTTATCTGTGTCCTGCATGTCCCTACTGGGGATGAAGCCTGCAACCAGAGCATGTGCTCTGATCAGGAATTGAACTGTGACCTCCTGGTTCATGGGCCAAGGCTCAACCACTGAGCCACACCAGCCAGGTTTGACACTGTCTTACAGTATGCTGCTTTCCTGTAGACAGAGAATACCTTCCACCTTTCTGCAGGGCGCACCACATGGTGCATGCACCTGTCCCTGTGCGAGTACATATTGTGGATTTCTTTATTTCTCTGTTTAGTTCTGTTTTTTGCTTCATTACCTTGTAGCTTTGTTTCTTGGGGCATATTCATTTAGGATTGCTTTGTCTTCTTGGTAAATTGACCCTTTTATCATTATATAATGTTCCTTTCTGTCTCTGGTCATTTTCTTTCTTTTTTAATTTTTTTTTTAAAGTATATTTTATTGATTTTTTACAGAGAGGAAGGGAGAGAGATAGAGAGCTAGAAACATCGATGAGAGAGAAACATCGATCAGCTGCCCCCTGCACATCTCCCACTGGGGATGTGCCCGCAACCCAGGTACATGCCCCTGACCGGAATCGAACCCGGGACCTTTCAGTCCGCAGGCCGACGCTCTATCCACTGAGCCAAACCGGTTTCGGCCATTTTCTTTATTTTGAAATCCATTTTATCTGATGCTATATAGCAACTCTGCTCTCCTTTGATCATTATTTGTGTGATGTATTTTTTCTTTTCAACCTATCTGTGAGTTTCTTATAGTTTGGTCTTTGTATAAAATCTGCTTTGTCAGTCTGTCTTTTAACTGGTGTACTTAGACCATTTATATATAATACTAGAGGCCTGGTGTACGAAATTCGTGCGGGGGGAGGGTGTGTGTCCCTCAGTCCAGCCTGCACCCTTTCCAGTCTGGGACCCCTTGAGGGATGTCCGACTGCCTGTTTAGGCCCGATCCCAGAATTGATCCCGGTGGGATTGGGCCTAAACGGGCAGTCGGACATTCCTCTCACAATCCAGGACTGCTGGCTCCCAACCGCTCGCCTGCCTGCCTGCCTGATTGCCCCTAACCGCTTCTGCCTGCCAGCCTGATCACCCCCTAACCACTCCCCCACCAGCCTGATTGATGCCTAACTGCTCCCCTGCAGGCCTGGTCACCCCTAACTGCCCTCCCTTGCCAACCTGGTCGCCCCCAACTGCCCTCCCCTGCAGACCTGGTCGCCCCCAACTGCCCTCCCCTGCAGACCTGGTCGCCCCCAACTGCCCTCCCCTGCAGACCTGGTCGCCCCCAACTGCCCTCCCCTGCAGACCTGGTCGCCCCCAACTGCCCTCCCCTGCAGGCCTGGTCCCCCCCCAACTGCCCTCCCCTACAGGCCTGGTCACCCCTAACTGCCCTCTCCTGCTGGCCTGGTCGCCCCCAACTGCCCTCCCCTGCCGGCCATTTTTGACCACATGGGGGTGGCCATCTTGTGTGTTGGAGTGATGATCAATTTGCATATTACCTCTTTATTATATAGGATAATCATTGCTATGTTAGGGTATAATTATTGTTTCCTGTTCTCTTTTATTTCTCTTCCTTCTTGAACTTCTTTTTTTATAATTTAATTTTTATGATAAATTTGATGACTTTTAGTGATTTTTTTCCAGTATAGTTTTTTTTTTTAGTGGTTGCTCTAGGCATGACATTATGTATACATAACTTATCACAGTCTATCATTGGTGGTGTAATTTTATCAGTTCAACTAAAAGGAAATACTCCCATAATATGCCTTTATCCTTTCCTATGTAAGTGCCTTAACTATTTTCTCTACACAGTTTAGAACATCAGACAGTGTTATTTATAATTTTTGCTTCAGTTGTCAAACATAATTTAGAAAACTGAAAAGAAGGGAAGCCTGATGACATGTATTTTTGCTTACTATGTTCTTGCTTCCTTTATGATGATCCAGGTTTTCTTTGATTGTTGTTTCCTTTTTGTTTAGAGAACTTTCTTTAGCCATATTTTAGAAAGGGTCTGTTAACAAATCTCTGAATTTTCCTTCATCTGAGAATATCTTGATTCCCTTTTATTCCTGAAAGATTTTTTCACTGGATATAGGATTCTGGGTTGACTATTGTTTTCTTTCAGCATCTGCAAAATATTGTATCACTTTCTTTAGGTCACCATAGTCCTTGATGAGAAATCCATTGTCATTATATTTGTTTTTCTCTTATCTATAGCTGTTGTTTTTCTCTGGCTGCTTTCAAGATTTTTTTCTTTATGTCTTTAGTTTTCAGAATTTAATTTTGATGTGTCTTGCTGTGGATTTTTTTTTTTTTCCCCAATCCTTTGGAGTCACTCAAGTTCTTGAATTTATGGGTTGTTACTCTGGCCAAATTTGGGAAGTTTTCAGCCATTCTTTCTTTAAGTGCTATTTCTGCCCAATCCTCCTCCTCTCCTTCTGAGACTCTGATGACACAAATGTTAGAACTTTTGTTACAGACCCACAGGTCTCTAAGATTCTATTCTTCTCTTATTTTTTCAGTCTGTTTTCTCTCTGTTGTCTGATTGGATAGTTTCTATTATTTTGTCTCACAGTTCACTGATTCTTCCCTTGGTTCCCATTATTTTGCTGTTGAGCCTATCTGTTGATCTTTTTATTTCAGTTATGTATTTTTCAGTTTAAAAATCTCCTTTTGGAAAAAAAAAGAGATAAATCATGGACATGGACAACAGTGTGGTTATTGTGGAGGTGGAGGGAGTTGGGAGGAGGTGGTAGAGGGCATAGAGGGGATAAAAGGTAATGGAAAAAATTTAAATTTAAAAATAAATAATAATTTCCTTTTGATTCTTCTATCTCCTGTTTCTTTGCTGAGGCTTTCTGTGGTTTAGTTTATTCTAAACATGTTCATAATTTCTTACTGAATCATTTTAGCATGGCTGCTTTAAAATTGTCATCAGATAACTCTGATACGTCTACATTGGTGTTAACCTCTGTTGAATGTTTTTGTTTATTCCATTTACAACTTTCATGATTCTTAGTATGACAGTGACTTTCTTCTTCTTCTTTTTCTTTCTTTTTTTTTTGGTTTATCCTCACCCGAGGATATTTTTCCATTGATTTTTAGGAAGAGGGGAAGGGAGAGGGAAAGACAGAAACATCGATGTGAGAGAAACACATCTATTGGTTGACTCCTGCACGTACCCTTGACCAGAATCGAACCCAGGACCCTTTGGTCCGCAGGCCAATGCTCTATCCACTGACCCAAACCAGCCAGGGCTGGCCGTTATTTTAGGTGACTCTGGATTGTGTTTGACCCTTCCCTTTCCGTTGGACTTTCCTGGCACTGCTTCAGTGGGGAAGGGGAGTCCCTGCCTTTTATTTTTAGGTGGAGGTGGAAGTGCAGGCCCCCCACTTGGCCATGATTGACACCTCAGGTGGGAAGTGCCTGTGTGGGGTGCAGGGGAGTTCAGCTTTCCATATGTCCCCCTCTGACATCGCCCCAACAGGGCGAGTGAGGAGGCCTATTACCTGCTGGGTGGGAATAGAAGTCCTAGCTCCCTGCCTGGCCTCCTGACACCTCCCTGGCCGGGTGCTGGGGCGCCTCTAGCGGGCGGGTGGAAGTGCAGCCTTTGTTGGCATGGTGGGAGTGGGCTCCATCTCTTCTGTGGTGTCTGGCTGGAGGAGGGTGGTTATTGTCTGAGAGTTTCTGTCTTGCCAGGCTGTTCCTTCCCTGGCTCTTTGGCTCGAGAAAGCAGGCTTTTTTCTTGGCCCGTTGGCATTTCCAGGTTGCCTGCTCCTCCAGTCCCCCGTCTGGGACAGGGAGGCAAAAAGAAAACCAGGGCATGCGCCTCCTTGTCATTTCTTGGGTCCTGAAGTGTCCATCCTGCCTGCCTTCTCTTCACTTTCAGAGTCTTCTCTGTTTCGTCTTCTATCCAATGCCCACGGTTTTATTTGTACTTAGAAGGATAGGGAAGTTATGTCTCCCATATTCCAGGAAGGAGAGGTTTCAGGGAACTGTTTGGGAAAGGCTTTGGGTTGAGTCCACCCCGACTCTTTCCAGAGAGGAGCCGGAAAGAGGCACAGCCTCTGCTGTATGGGCCGGTGAGGGAAGCTGTTGAAGCGGAAGGGAAGCAGGCCAGGGGTGCTTTCATGTGGTGGCTTTTCCATGGGGGTTAGGCCATGTGCTTTCTCCAGGGTCGCCTGCTTGAAACAGAGCTCAGTCCATCTTCAGTTCCATACAGCTCAGCTTGGATCCTCATATCCACAACAGATACCTGCTTCTCCTGCACGCCCCCCACCCCCCAAAAACACAAACAACCAAAAAACCAGCCACCCAGCCAGAGAACAGCACTAGCTGCATGAGTGATAGAGCATGTCCCCTGGGCTAGCTTCCTTGGGGGGTCTGCATTTCAAGTTGTTACGGGTTTTCAGGAAGGAAATGCCTTCCATCTGCCGGAGGCCTCGCCCAGGAAAGAAGGTGAGGATTGAGAGGGGTGACTGCTGCCTCACAGAACTGCTGGGAGCCTCCAGTCCGTGGGGACAGGCTCTGCTGGGTACTCCTAGGCCTACCAACCCGGCGGGCTCTGCTGGGTACTCCTAGGCCTACCGACCCGGCGGGCTCTGCTGGGTACTCCTAGGTCAGTGATGGCGAACCTATGACACGCGTGTCAGAGGTGACATGCGAACTCATTTTTTTTGGTTGATTTTTCTTTGTTAAATGGCATTTAAATATGTAAAATAAATATAAAAAATATAAGTCTTTGTTTTACTGTGGTTGCAAATATAAAAAAATTTCTATAGGTGACACGTCACCAGAGTTAAGTTTGGGTTTTTCAAAATGCTGACATGCCGAGCTCAAAAGGTTCGCCATCACTGACCTAGGCCTACCAACACAGTGGGCTCCGCTGTTGGCATTAGGTACTCTGAGAGGTATAGGGAGAAGCACTTGCTGAGCCAGGTGGCCGGGTCGGGATGACAGGTGCTCTGAGAGGGGTGTCCTGGTGTCTGGCTCTTCTGGCTGTGGACTGGGTTGCAGAATCTGGTGTTCTCAGTAGAGGCTGCTCTGCACTGCTAGGTTGGCTCCCCTATTTCCCCACACGTGCAGTCATTCCTGCCGCGTGCCTGTGCCCGCAGAGTCCTCCTGTCCCAGGCCATCCTCCTGTGTGTGGGAGGGGGTGGCAGGGGGGCTTACTTCCTTCACAGTCAGATCTGCTCCATCTGCTCCCTTGCTGTCGCCCAGCAGACGCCTGGTGGTTCTTATTGTCATTCAGCTGTGGGTACCAAGTCAACCCTTAGGTGCTTCTTGCTCCACCTCTTCTCTGTCAGGCCAGTGCCTGCTGCCTTTTGCTCCCCTCTGGCCTCTAGGTCATTCCACCTCCCTTCCTACAAACCAATGGACTGGGTTGTTACTGCCTTTTGAAACTTTGTTCTGGGTCTCTTTGAATTAAGTTTCCCAAATCTGGCGGGGTTGGGGAGGGGGGCAGGGTCACTTGAAAACTTTCCCAGATATGGCCTTCTCAGGTGCGAGAGACGGATTCATGAACTTACAATTCTTTTGGACTGTGAACCCACAAACATAGGAGCAGTTTCTTATTTATCTCTGCTTTCCCATCGCCTGACACAGGCCTTGGTAGAGTGCTTTGTTTAACATTTTTATTGCGATAACATTCACGTACTGTGTAACTGACCCATTTAAAGTGTACAATTTGATGATTTTCAGTATATTCCCAGAGGTGTGTACCCATCACCACAATTGATTTTAGAACATATTCATCATCCCAAAAAGAAGCCCTGTACCTTTTTGCTGTCACCCCCCAACTTCTATCCCCCAGCCCTAGGCACCCACTAATCCACCTCCTGTCACTGTGGATTTGCCTTGGTACATGTTCTTGATGGAAGGTTACCTGCCTCCCATCCTGTTCCTCCTCCCGGAGCGGGTGTTTCCTGCCCTGGTCCTCCATTGGCCCAGCCTTCCCATCTTTCAGGACAACCTGCACACCTGGAAAGGTACTCTTTGGGGTGCTCTGTAGAAGGAAGTCATAGCCAAGCAAGTGGATGCTGGCAGGCTCCCCGGTGTACAGCACATGGGGCTGTGCACACAGTAGGCCTGAGTAGACATTTGTTGAGTGAATAATGACACTGATGGTGGGCCGGGATGAAACAGTGGCTGGGTTCCGAGGGAATTGTGCCAGTCCTTCAGGGACAGGTCCAGTAAATATAGCAGATAGTGGGAAGGTACCTCAGAGCCCTGCACCCAGAGACTAGGAGGATGGTATACAATTAAAGCTAAGCAGAAATGGGAGATATGACTGTGGTCCAAGCTTCCGATGTTATAGATCAGAGAACTGTAGGCTGAGAGCAAAGTGGGGATTCACCGGGCCCAGGAGACCCACCCTAACGCTGACCTCTCCATCCTTCGTGCGGGCTGCCCTGGGTCTGCCAACTGCACACCTGAATGATGGGGAAGGCTGAGTGTGCTCACCTACTAGGGGATGGCTGTGTGCTCTGCTCTCCCAGGCAGATTTATTTCCTCACCCAGGTCATGGCCCTCCTGAGTTGTGTCCCTAACCCTGGTTCCCCGCCAGCACCCACTCCGTGTTTCATCAAAGCCAGCCTCTCAACTTCCTTCCTTCAGCCCACTCCATACCCCTTGCCCAAAGCCCCTTGTACCTGCTCTGTTTATGTCCATGGGGAAAAGCTAGTGTTTCCCTTAGGGGCCTTGAGGACCCTGCAGAAGCTAAGGAAAAAGAGTGTTCTTGTCTCATCCAGATGCTGTGTGACCTCTGGCAAGTGACCTTCCCTTTCTGAGTCACAGATTCCACAGCTCTAAGATGAGGTGGTGTGACAGGGCCTCCCAGTTTGGAGAGTATTAAATAAAAAGCATCTTAGGAGGGCCCCAAAGGCTCACCCAGAGATCAGTCCTTATATGTAAAGTAGAGGTGGGTTTTACTTTGTGTTACAGCCCTCCAAAGGGTAGTAGACAGATAGGCCTGCGCATGCCTTTTCCAACCCCTTCTCACTCTCTGTGGTGGCTAAGACGGGAGGCAGAGCCAGAGGATCTGTCTGGACCTTTTAGTTCATGTTGAACTCCTACTGCCAGGGTCTCAGATGAGGGGGACTCTTTGAATATAAAAATATAATAATAACTAACATTTATTAAGCACTTGGAGGCCAAACACTGTACTCAGTATTTTTTCCTCAGTTTTATTTATTTATTTTGTTTTTCAGAGAGGAAGGGAGAAGGAGAGAGAGATAGTAACATCAACGATGAGAGAGAATCATTGCTCGGCTGCTTCCTGAATGCCTCCTTCCCCCGACCGGGGATCGAGCCCACAACCCAGTCATGTGCCCTGACCAGGAATAGAACTGTGACCTCCTGGTTTATAGGTTGATGCTCCACTACTGAGCCAGGCCCAGCCAGGCTCAGATTTTTTCTTTTTTTTTAAATAGGATTCACACACCATAAGATTAAAGTGTACGATTCAGTAATTTGTAGCATATTCACAAGTTCACGCAATCGTCTACACTATCTAATTCCAGAACATTTTCATCACCACAAAAAGAAACCCATACGTGTTAGTGTTCACTCCCATCTCTTGTTTCCTCCATGCCCTAGCAACATTAACCTGCTTTCTGTTTTTATGGATTTACTTATTATTCATATGAATGGAATCATACAATATGTCTGTGGTCTTTTGTGTCTGTCTTCTCACACTTAGCATAATGTCTTCATGTTGTAATGTGTCAGCACTTCGTGCCTTTTTATTGCTGAATAATATTCTATTGCAGGGGTCCTCAAACTACGGCCCACGGGCCACATGCAAATACAAATATTGTATTTGTTCCCGTTTTGTTTTTTTACTTCAAAATAAGATATGTGCAGTGTGCATAGGAATTTGTTCATAGTTTTTTTTTAAACTATAGTCCGGCCCTCCAATGGTCTGAGGGACAGTGAACTGGCCCCCTGTTTAAAAAGTTTGAGGACCCCTGTTCTATTGTATGGATATACCAGGTTTGTTTATCCATTCATCTGTTGATAGTTATTAAAGTGATTTTACCTTTTGGTCATTGTTTGTAGTGCTGCTGTTAATATTCATGTCCAAGTTTTTATTTAAGCACCTGCTTTCAGTTTTCTTGGATGTGTATACTTAGGAATGGAATTCTGGGTTGCATGGAATTCTACGTTTAACCTTTTGAGGAACTGGCAGCCTGTTTTCCACAGTGGCTACACCATTTTACGCTCCTTTGCATTATCTCATCCATCCTCACATAAGTTTCATGGGGTCTAGATATAATTATTACACATCCCCCTCCCTTTCAAATGGGGCAATTGAGACTCAAAGGGTTTTCAGCCCAAGGTCATACAGCCACTAATTCGATGACTCTTTGGCCAGTGCTAGCTGTGATCACTAAAGCAGTGTCTCTTCTGCCAGACCCTGGTTTGACCATCAGAATGAGGGCTTTGACTCTGTTGTTCATGTGCTATAGCTAGTGCTGGCACACATTGGCACTCACATGGCTTTTGAAGAAAATGCCATTTTTTCCTGATCTTGGTAGCGTGATCGGGAACCGGAGAGAGGCATCTGTTTCTTAGGTGTTCCTAAACTCTGCACTTTCTCAGCTTCCTGCTGGGTGTTGTGCTCCACTCTTCATACCCGATGCTGTAGACTTCCTATGAGCCTCTGTGTCAAATATCTTTCTTGGAGACTCAGCCTGTGGCTGGGGGATAAGCTATGTGGAATGTGCTAAGCAGAGGTGACTTCTGTTTCTCCTAAGTGCTTGTCATTAATTTGACTGTTGAAACTTGTTTTCTCTCTCTCTCCCCCCCCCCCCCCCCCTTCCCCGGTCCAAGGCCACTGATGACCTGCCCTTTTCTCCTCTAGGCAAAACCCATTTATGGTGGCTGGCTGCTCTTGGCTCCAGATGGGACTGACTTTGACAATCCAGTACATCGGTCTCGGGTAAGGGAATCATGAACTCCTGGGGTGGGAGGGACCAGAGAGGGGCATACTGACAGAATGGGAGAGGGAGATGCAGAATTGACAGCAGGTTAGGGGGCGGTAGGGTCTGCAGGGAACCCCCATTTGGCAGACTTGGAGTACCCACAGGAAACGTCTCAATTACACGTAGTTAGATCTGGTGCTCCCTTCACAATGAGAAGCTCTCACATGGTGCTGCTTGCGTCATAGCTCAGCTTTGATTCTAGAAATAGTTCAAGGGAAAAGGAAAAGTCAGAAGGGCAGTTCAGCCAATGTTTGCAGGTCTGCTACGTAGGCGCCCAGTTCCTTCAGTGCCAAGGCCCTGCCTCCTGCAGCTCCCTCCTTTCCTCTCCTCCCTTCCTCCCTTGCCAGGGACTCGGCACATAGACACTAGGAAAGGGAGGAGGTCCAGCCCATTGGTCCCTGCTGTGCACAGGCTGCTGGAGCAGTGAGATGGTCAGACCAGCCTTGCCCCTGACCAGAGGTTTTTATTCCTCTGTCAGGGATCCCCATTGGATTTGACTTCAAATAAAATACCCTCTTTCCTCTTCCACATGCTTTTTCCCGGTGCTGCTGCCTGTACCCTATAAATTTCTCCAACTCTGCTCCCTCTTATCGCCTGCTCACTCAGAGAGCCTCTGGCCTGTCTCCGTCTCTGCTGCCCCAGCCTGAATGCTATAGTCCAGGGCAGGGCTTGTGGGCCCCACAGACCTCGTATTGTGTCTGGGTCCTTTGGGATTCCTTCTAGAATGGCTTTGTCTTTAGAGACTACAAATAGTGCCTTGGAAATGTTTCTCGGGAGGAGTTTCTCCCTGGACACGCAACGTGGATCAGTCCTCTACGGTCCTCTTTATAAGGCTCTGTGAGTGTCCTGTTCCTGCCACCAGGCGGGAGAGCTGTGCTTCAATGTCTGCAGCAACCATTTATATTGAGGTCATACAGAACTGCTTCTAATGGGAAGTCATTCATATAAATGATGTAATTCTGGCCCAAAGCAAAGAGACATGATGTTTTAGTTAGTTCTTATGGCCTTATTGCCGGTAAAAGTATGAATTATGTTGGGCTTTTTGAAATGTTGAAAACGGGTCATGGATCCTCATGAAGGAGGCACATACCCTTGTGGTCCTTTTTATTCCACTGTCAGTGCCATTGGACCACCCTTGTCCCTAGTGCCTGGCCTTTGGTTGGAGAGTGGAGAGGGCACCCTGCCAGTTGCATGCTCCCTGGACATCGGCGTTAGTTGTTCCCACTCGTCAGTTTTTGTTAGCTCACTTCTTAGTGAGTACTAGAGCTGGCTATCTCTTTCCCTGTCTCCCATTCCCTGTGGATCATTGGAACAACCTCTTATAGCAGTTTCCTATATTTTCTCAGAGGTGGGGGATCAGAGCTTGGTGTTCTCAGGTTATTCCATATCGTGTCAGATAATTCATAAAATAAATATTGACACATACCATGTGATAAGCTCTGTGCTGGGTACATAGAGAATGCAAAAGGTGATCAAGACATTTCTGCTCCTGAGGAGCTTGCAATTAAAATAAATCAGACATCTTGTTAATTCTCAGTAACTTGTATGGAAGCATACTGGGTGGTTTGGGCTTCTCTGGCCCGGTCCTGGATAATAAATCACTGTTCTTCCGCCTGAGATCCCTCCTTTCCTGCCATCTGCCTCAGAAATGGCAGCTGTGGAAGCAGCATTCTTTAAATACAGCTTTCTCAGATACCGGGGCTCAGCAAGGGGAGATCAGGGCCAGAACCCTCCTAAACACCCACTCCGTGTTCCTTTGCAGAAATGGCAGCGGCGGTTCTTTATCCTCTACGAGCATGGCCTCCTGCGCTACGCCCTGGATGAGATGGTGAGTGTCCTCCTTGGTCCATTCCTCGTCTCCAGCTTCGCCAGGCCACTTCATTGTGGCTGCATTTGCATCATCTATGAGCACAGCATCTGTGTGCTCTCACTTGGGCTTCTGTTTTGGAGCCTGGAATTTTTGAAGAACTTGTGGCAACGGTAGAGCTGACCCTTAAAACCTAGACCCTTTGGTTTGAGGCATCTTCAGTGGTCACGGGTGAGAGTTAGTAGTGTGGGAGGAAGTCACTTCTATCCACGGCTTCTAGGGGTTGGACTTGGCCAGAGCACTCCTAGTAGAAGTGGAGCAGGCTGTGGACCTGCAGGGCAGATGGGAGGCTGGCTGTGCTGTACAGGCATGTGGAAGTTGGGCACATGTGTTCACCTGCTGTAGTCCCAAGACTGCCCCTCAGTTCCATGGCTGTAATTGGTCTTGCTCATCCAACTGATCTGCAGAAGCTTCCTGGTTGTCATTGTTCTTCTAGTCACTAAGCCAGGGCATGCAGGTCCTTCTTGCCCTGTCACCCCCTGGTTTGCTTCCTGCTTCCTGGACTGGATGAGTGTTTATTACTCTTGGTCTAGAGGCAAACTCGAAAACCAACCAGGTAGAATGTTCTGGCTTTCCTTTTTCTACCCATTTTGTGTACTGATTTTTTTCTCTAAAGGAGATTGGTCTCCTGACTAAAGTATGACTGAATTCCAAGCTTTATAAAGGGTTGGAGATGGAGAATTTGAGCATCTTTTCCGGTTCCATTTGAGTATGTGAATGTGAGTGTATTCATTTGTACAGCATTTTTAAATTGGGATTACCCTAGAAAATCTGGTCACACCATGTAAAATAGATTAACCCCATCCCTTTGCAGGAAGGGTGAAAGCAGGGTCTAGAGGTGTGAGCAGAAATGACTGTCTACCCAAGGGCCTCAGACTATGTGGACACTTGGGTTTTAGGGTGGTTATTACAGCTAATTGGTGAATATAAGTGGGTTCAGTTCCACACGTGGGTCCCAATCTTTGTACTGTGATGCTTTCTCTATTTTGTTTCTGGGATGAATTAATAGGTATGATATCTAGTGTGGAATTAATAGGTATGACACTTAGTTCTTTATTGACTATCACCTCGTTGGTTCCTTCTTAAAAAGAACTTTCTTCCTTCTCATTCTTTCTGTGAGCATATTTGTACATTGTGGATGGGCCACCGAGGGTTTTTACCGTGGAAACATCTGTGATCCAGAGTGATTTGAGGTGACTGGGTTGGAGGTGAGTGCTAATGGGGTGGTGGGACTCGCTAGGGAGCAGGGAAACTGATTTCACTTAGACACTCGTTTCCTTTGAGGAAAGGAGGCAGGTGTGGAGGCAGAGCCAGTGCTCCCCATGAGTTCTCCCAACTTGGCTGTGGTGCCTGCAGGGGCGCTGGAGCGGGAGCTGGGCTGCTGAGAGCCTGGAGGTTCACGGTGTCCTCCCCTCTGCCCGTGACCTGTTCAGAAGCCCTGCGAAGACTAGCAATTAGAGAAGAGCCTCAGAGGTTACTGGGTTCTATTCAGACCGGGCTGGGCAAGAAGTTCGCTGGACTTTCCTTGCACATCGATGATTCTGGTCAGGAGCTCTTCCTGTGGGTCTACTGGAGTCCAGCACAATTCATTATTCCCTGCAGCTCAGAGGCACAGGCACCAAGAGGGTGGCTACTGGGGACGCCTTTGTGTGGGCACAAACGCAGAGCACATGCTGCATCCCAAGAGCTGTTGAGCCCTGAGGACTGACACCTTGCAGTACAATTTGGTCTCCCAGCAACCTGGATGCTGGTTGGGCAGAAGTGGAGCTGTGCTAGTGACGTGAGAAAAGAAAGAAGCCTCAACAAAAACTTGGACTGCAGGGAGGGCATTGGGGGAATGCCCAGAGTGGAGAGTTTTGGGCCATGGGCCCCTTTCTGGCAGATGATCTTGGAGCTTAAGACCCTGTGAGCCAGGTAGTGCTGATCTGCCCAAACTGTGGGCGGTACAGATACACTGCCTCTCCAGGGAAGAAACTGGCATTATTTCTATGAGTGAAGAAACAGCGTGGCAGTTGTTTTGAAATACCTTTACAGCTACATTTCACATGTAAGGATTTTCCCTTATGTATGGGCAAGGTTGCAAGGAAGCGTCTGGGTTGCACTTATGAAGAGGCTGAGTGAAGGGGCAGTCAGGTGCCAGCGGCCCGTGGTCAGCATCATCGGCCATTGCCATGGGGCTTCCAGGAGGGCTCCTGTTTCCCCGCGGTTTGTATCAGGCCTTGTTCTTCATGGCCACTTGCCGGATGAGCATGATCCAGAATCTCGGAGCTCCAGCCCAGAGGTCAGTTTCCCTGAAGCTTGGAGTCCCTGCCTCACCCGGCCAGCAGGAGCCCTGAGACCTGGAGCAGAGCTTTTCAGGCAGCATGTGTGTGCATGGATTCTAGCCATGCTGGAGGTCTTCTCAGCAGGGACCACAGTGCCTCTGAGGGCCCCCTGTCTGGAGTCATCTTTGATTTTCACAGCTGTGTGGAGAGAAGGGGTTGCTACTGGCCCTGGTAGGTAGAGGCCAGGGGTGCTGCTCCATGTGCTGTGATGCACAGAACAGCACCCCCCACAAGAGAGTGTCTGGTTCCAGAGGTCAGCAGTGCCAAGGCTTAGAAACTGTGAGATCTTGTCAATGACTTACTTAAATTTTTAAAAATGAAAACATGAATTGTTGTCATCCCTGTTCTTAAAAGGTACAGAAGGACTCAGCCATCAGATTTTCTGGGAATGAGAGAGGTGATGGGGCAGGGTTAGCCTGCTGGCTGGTATGGTAAGTGCCAGGCAAGGAATAGGGGTGGGCCTGTTTCTGGTATGAAGGGGTTTCTGTGAAGTGTCCCTGTACATCAGGTGACCACAGGGCTAGCAGAACTGCATAGGTGTGGCTTTTACCCAGGGAGCATAGGTACCACTTCCTGTGGCATGCTCAGGCCCTCCTGCCTGGACAGTGGCCCCACTCAGTGTGGTCTCCAAGCCTAGCAGCTCTGAGCAGCCAGTAGCCCCCATTGATGCTACCACTTCTGCCAAGCTTCGCTCCATAGACCCCGGCCCCCTGGACCTCCATAGTTAATCTGCATGTGTTAGCTTTTGTACCATTTTATGGCTGGGCTGTTCCCTTAACACTTAGTCACAATCTCTTTCAAATTGTCACTTGACTTTTATACAATATTACTATTTGTTTTAATTTGTTTAAATGTTATCTTACCAACTAGATTGTGACGTGTGTGTGTTTTTCTTCATTGTTGGGCCCTAATTCTTTTTATTTTTTATTGATTTCAGAGAGGAAGGGAGAGGGAGAGATAGAAACATCAATGATGAGAGAGAATCATTGATTGGCTGCCTCCTGCACGCCCACACTGGGGATCGAGCTCACAACTCGGACATGTGCCCTGACCGGGAATCGAACCCTGACCTCTCAGTTGCACTTGGGAAATTTCTTTTCCTTTTTTGGGAAAATTGTCTCAACCACTGAGCCACACCAGCTGGGCTTGGGCCCTAATTCTTGGTATCTTTCTGCATTGTCTGGCCTGAGGTTTATATGGTAGAGACCAGTAAATATTTGTTGAGTTGAACTAGCCCCCTTTGTAAACGCATTGTTGCAGAATTTCTGCTTTCAGTTTGAGAAGGTAGGAGCTGGGGTGTGTTTGGGAGAGGGGTTAGGTGTGTTGTGTGTGCAGCTCTTAATGGTTCCTTAGCAGAAGGAAGAACGCCCTCCAGAGGGCTCCAGAGAACCAACGGCAGGGGGCGGGGGAGGGCTGGTCTGGGCCCCTCACTGGGACCAAGAGGGACCCAGCAGTCCCAGGCAGAGGAGGGGGGCTCAGTCCCTGGGTGGTGTCGGCCTCGGCGCTGCTCCGAGCGGCCTTTCTGCTGGACTGGGCCCTCAGGACTGGCTGCTGCCTTTCTCTGCTGGTGGCTCTGAGTTGGGACTAACGTTCGGGAATCACTTTTTCTTATTTGGGAAGTTTTTTCTGACTGCACCCACATACCCTGTGATTCGGTGTGGAGGAGGCAATCTTCCCAAAAGGAAAAGAAAGTTCCCAAATGCAAGCTGAGGTGAGGTGGGGGGCTGGGCCTCTGGTTTTTCAGGAGTGGACACAGTGAAGAATCTAGAAACCCCAAACTACTGCCTCTCTCCTCCACTTTTGTTTTCCTCCTGTAATCCGTCCATTATTGTACCAAATTCTGCCACTTCTTTTTTAAAAAATATATTTTTATTGACTTCAGAGAGGACGAGAGAGAGAGAGAGATAGAAACATCAATGATGAGAAAGAATCATTGATTGGCTGCCTCCTGCACTCCCCATACTGGGAATTGAGCCTGCAACCCAGGCGTGTGCCCTGACTGGGAGTCGAACCGTAATCTCCTGGTTCATAGGTCGACGCTCAACCACTGCGCCACACTGGCCGGGCTGCCCCTTCTTTTTGGCTTTTGGGGCCTGGTGTAAGGCTAAGTTGCTGGCCTCATCAGAACTCAAAGGTCATTTTGGAAGGCTTTTCTTGAGAAGGACCAAGTCCAGAAGGAAAGCAGGCTGGGTGTTAGGCAGAGCACACTGAGCAGGGAAGCTCTGGCTCTTGCTTTCATGTTCTCTTCCTTTTCCATTTGGAAGCAGGCAAAACGATGGTCTCCGCTTTGTTTGTTTTTAATTATGGTAAAATATCTGTAACAAAATTTACCATTTTAACCATTTTTAAGAGTACAGTTCTGCGGCATTAAGCACATTCACATTGTTGTGCAACCATCACCCCATCCATCTGCAGAATTCTTTTCATCTTGCAAAACGGAAATACTGTTTCTGATAAATACTAACTCCTCAGTTCCCCTCCCCCCAGCCCCTGGCAGTCCCATTCTGCTTTCTAAATCTGAATATTTTCTCTGTGTTCTTCATATAAGTGGCACCATACAGTATTTGTTCTTCTGTGTCTGGCTAATTTCACTTAGTATGAAATTAGCCAGATTGGGTTGACCCAGGTTGGAGCGTGTATCATAATCTTCTTCCTTAAAAAAATGAAAGCGATGGGTCTAATGCTCCTGAACCCTGTCTGCTGAAACAAATGGGCCCTGGTCTCTCCCATATGGAAACTGACCAGATTGTACCCAGGCCTCTGTGGCAGGTGTGTGGTAGTGAGGGCCACCTCTTGCTGTGCGAGGCTCCTCTTTCTCCTCTAGAGTCCTTCAGAGTTTGGATAGACCGGAGGGAGCTGCATGACTTTGCAGGTGCCATGCTGCCAAGGACTTAAGCTCAGCTCACGTCCCTAGACATACGAGGGAAACACTTAGCTCTCGGGGTCTGCTTTTCCTGGGGGCAGCTGTGGGTTTGTCAATTCCATAGGATGCGAAGATCTAGCCAGAGAAGTTACTCTGGGATTCTGTGCTGTGTGTAAAGCCAGGGCTTGGTCTGCATGCTCTTCAGAGGACACCAAGTGCTCACAGGTTAGGTTTCTGGCTCCTTTATAGTTTGCTTCCTGAAGGACAGAGTCCTGGAGGCTGCTTTGACCTCAGGAACTTTGCCCACTTTACTCTTGACAAATTTAGGCCACTTCTGGTGTTGAGTCAAAGCCCTGAGTAGGACACCAATGACCAAGGCCTAGGGGAGTGGGCAGGGGGTCTCCCAGCTCAGCCCTGCTGCTTTCAGGGCCTGCCTGAGGTCCTCTTGCTCCTCTGCAGCTGAGCCCTCTATCCCTCATCCATCATTTTGCAGACATTCTCCTGCATGAGAATCTCCTGAGAGCAAGACCCAGGTATCCACAGTTTAAATAACCACCTCCCGTGACTTTTAGGAAGTGCTAATATTTGAGAACCCCTGCTTTAAGCTCTGTCGTTGTTTCCCCCCACTGGGAGCTTTCCTAGACAGGCTGAGGATGTGATTCACTGGTAACCATGGTGATTGTTGTGTCCATAGCAAAGCGCTGCAGGGGAAGGACTCAGGGCCAAAGAAGGCCCCTCTCGTGGTGAAGCTCACAGGCTGTTGAGACCCACGTGAACATGTGAAGATTAACTACCAGACGAAACCATAACATGCATGTTATTCAAGGCATTGTGTGGCCTGGGAGTCAGAGGTGTCTTCTGGGAGGAAAGGCAGGGTCTTGGCCTCCTTCCCGCTTGTCATGGAGATTGAGGAGGAGCGGCCAGTGCTCTGTGCTGGCTCTTCAGGAAGAGTCTTTACTGTGGTTCTCACAGCAACATGGATGGATGATACGTCATTTCACAGATGAAAACTGAGGCCCAGCGAGGTCGTGGGGTCGTTAAACTCATGAGTGACAGAGCTTGGATTTGAGACATCTTCTGGGAGAATGATGGTGTCTTTTCTCAGTGGTCCTGTTCTTTGCTGTGTCCAGGTACGGGAGCAAAGGGGCACAGTGGCACTGCTGAGGGCAGGCGGGCTCTCAGCATCTTGCCCACCCTTGGTTTTATCAGTAGCCACAGACTGGCAGTTACAGTAATCTCCCTGTGTCTTCAAGCGCGTTGAGCTGCGCTGACTTCAGACCTGCAGTCTGGGTCTTGAACATGGATTCAGAGGTGTGTGGAAATCAGTAAGATGAAGTAGCCCTGTGCCTGTGTGTGAGGCAGAGAAGCTTCCTCAGACGCGGGCCTCTTCGTGTTCAAAGGATGCGGTCGAGATGGGGATCAGAGATCTGTTACAGGTTAGACTCATGTTTTTTAGGTTTACTTTAAAATCTGTCATGTGTTGGCCCTTGCTTTGGCCTTCATGCCTTTTCCACATGGTTTCGGCCTCCAGGGGATGGAGGCAGGCCTGTTGGATTAGGTGCTGACAGCTCGGGGAGTGTAGGAAGAGTGTCGGTTCAGGAGTCCAGGAAATGTGGGTGTTTTTTGTGTTTTTGTTTTTTGTTTTTAATTCTCACCCAAGGATATGTTTATTGATTTTAGAGGGAGAGGAAGGGGGAGAGAGAAACATCAATGTGAGAGAGATGTTTGCATAGGTTGCATCCCCTTTGTGCCCCAACTGGGGGTTAATCTTGCAAAATTTTGGTTCATGGGACGACACTCCAACTGACTGAGCCACCTGGCCAGGGCAGAAAGGTGGGTTGTAATCCAGTTCCTCTGTTTCTGGCTGAGTGGCCGTGAGCAAGGTCCTCTCTCTGCCTGGTTTCCCTCCATAGGAGCCGTGCAGCGTTACTGAGCCTGCACTGAGCTTCCCTGCTCATCAGCTGTTCTTCTCCAGCCCTTTGCTTGCTGTGATATAATGGTGGTTTTAAAAATTAACTTTGAACTTAGAAGTGTTGTCATCCTTACACTAGCCCGTGGGCAGGTTGGGGACTGGTGAAGAGGGACAGCCCCCCAGGCCCTGCGGGTGCCCACGCTCCCCGAGGGCTCTGGGTGCTGTCACACGCAGGCTGGGGACTGTCCAGTGGGCTCTGCACAGAACCTTGATACAAATTTTTAAACCGATACAACCTGGTGCTACTGGAGTGGAAGCTGTGGAATGTTTGCAGCCTCTGTCCCAGCCGCAGTGAGGGTGTGCCCTGGCTGAAGGGTGTCCTCCTGCAGCCGAGACACCCATGTGCCTGCACAGGCGAGGTGCCTCTTCTTGTTGATCATTCCGCTAACTCACTTTCCCAAAATAATTAACTTGTTTTTGAACCTTTTAAGAGTAGTAAATGCTTGCCAGTGTGGGCTCATGTGTGAAAAAAATCCTTCTAGGTAAACTTTGAGGCCAGTGCAGGGGCTGATGTTTGTGAGGAAAAGTGGAGAGCAGCTGGGAGGTAGGCTGGCGGCCACTGGCAACTCAGTGGGCCAGGGCCCAGCGTGCTGGCTGTCAAGGTTGGCAAAACCTGGGCGTGCTCAGGAGCTGTGGACCGGCCGGCCAGGGTGTGCTGAGGAGTTTACCCCTCCCCACTTTAGTTTTCTGGACCTGGGGCCTTAGATCTGAGGCCCTTGTCCCATCTTCCTTAATCGTGACAAGTAAAAGTAGTTCTCACCTCTTTGGGAGGGATGTTGTGATGAATCGCTTTGTGAGTCTTTATGTTCATGATAACATGTGATCTGTACAAGTCTGTGCTCCGCCTGCCAGGCTTCCCAGCTGGAGGGCGAGGTGCTGTGCAGTCCAGTGGTGCTGGTGTCATCTCCCAGTGGCAGGCAGGAGGTGACTGGGGCCCTGTGCTCAGTGGCTGCCTGCAGGCCACTTCGCCTTAGAGCATCTTTAGGCCAACTTTTAGTTACTTTGAAATGTTAAAGTGAGCGAGCAAGGTGGGATGAACCCAGGTGGGATGGGAAACTCTTCCCCACTGGCAGTGAAGTCCTGTCGTCAAAAGGCCAGGGCTCAGCGGTGAAGCTTACAGGTGCTACCTGTCTTTTTGCCTTAAATTTTATTCACGACGATGGATGAAACTTCACCCATTAGAATGAACGTTGCTGATGCAGGGGCATTGTCTGTGTGTTTCTCTGGAATTT
Organism: Myotis brandtii; assembly: GCF_000412655.1. Taxonomy (NCBI): domain Eukaryota; kingdom Metazoa; phylum Chordata; class Mammalia; order Chiroptera; family Vespertilionidae; genus Myotis; species Myotis brandtii. Next base: position 521,961 of record NW_005362033.1, read on the forward strand.
TTATTTTATATTTTTATTTATTTCAGAGAGGAAGGGAGAAAGAGATTGAAACATCAATGATGAGAGAGAATCACTGATTGGCTGCCTCCTGCACGCCCCTCACTGGGGATCAAGCCGGCAACCTGGGCATGTGCTCTGATCGGGAATTGAACACGACCTCCTGGTTCATAGGTCGACGCTCAACCACTGAGCCATGCCGGCCAGGCATCTCTAGGATTTTCAGTGCAGATGTTGTTCTCTAGAAACTGGGAGCTGAACTTTAAGTTTCTCCCCTTCCCTACTTTTAACTTAAGTTGGGGAGGAGCTTGGAGACACAGGCCTGTTAAGCTGTGTGAAAGTGCACCATGCTGCCTCTGGTAGATTTCTCTTGTCATTTACAACTCTGCATGCTGGCCCTGGTGACATGCTCCACACATGGAACAGCTGGGACATGGAAGCCATCAGGGGCGAATCATGGGGCTGTTTGGAGGAAGAACAGAGCAGACTTCTGGAGGTTAGAGTAAGAGGGGTTTCTAGAGATGACCTCGGTCTAGATCTTTGTTTTATTGGTGGGGAGACACAGACTGGCAGCTGTGGGGGTCACAGACTGGCAAATGGGGCTCAACTGGTAAGTGTGGGGTGATAGCTGGGTTCCCTGGCTGCCTGGTCCCGATCTGGGGAGTGGGTGGGAATAGAAGGGCTCACTGTTTTACAGATGGGGCCTGGTCTGGGGCGGTGCAAACATTTGTACCTAGAGTGGTGGGCTCCTTTACATGGATAGCCTAAGCTTGGAGAGGAAAGAATTAGAGAACATATAGGAATGAGCAACTAAAGAGGGTCAGGTGAAAGGGGCAAGTAAACACCTGACAGGTGTGGTAGGAAGGCTCTGCAGAAACCCTCAGTCATTGTCAAGAACCAAGAGAAGGCATAGGTCAGACATGGTTTCCTTCCTCTGTCCCTGTCGCCAGGATTCTCTTTTCCATGTGGGCCTCCCGCACAGGACAGTGAGCACCTGGAGCAGGACCTGCTATTGGCCTGCCTAGACAGGACGGTGGATAACATGTCCCGGTGGGGAAGAAGCTCTGTGCGTCAGTTGGTCTGCCATCGTCCTTGACTCTGGTGATTGAGTCTGTTGTAAATGTTTTAAGGAGCTCCCCCCTCCCCCCCTCCCGAGAACCCACCTTCTTTGACTTATAGACCACACTGTGAGGACTTGGCGACTCAGTGAATGCCTTCTGTCTTACTGGGACCATGTGCTTGCCTTTCTTCCCAGTTACATGAGTGGTGAGTCAAGGAGAGCAAAGTAGTAATTACCTGCTTGCTTCTGTTCAGCGCCCTGAGCCATGATGAGATCCTGTTCTTCTCTCCTCGCTGTCTTCCCCAGGGCGCCTGCAGCTACTGAGCGGGGAGGCGTGTGGTCGCCCACAATTAGTTAACAGGGAAGGCTGACGATGGTTTACGTGTTGTTTTCCACTTGGGCGCCATCTGTCTAGCGCTTGGAGTGTGTGCAGCTCTTTCAGGGATGGAAGGAGGTGAGGGGTGGTTGGCGCAGCAGTCCCATTGGGCTGGTGGCGGGGTTTCTGTGGCGCTTGCTGTGCACCCTTGTGAGATCTGCAGAGCTGTGAGTGGACCCCTCTGGCTGCAGGGCGAGTGTTTTGTGAGAATGGGCTGGGCGGCTCCCTCTCCTCAGAGAGAGAAATGACTTCGGGTTTTAGGAAAGTGAGCAGCTTGGAATAATTGGTTAGAAAACGAATTAAGTAGCAGCAGGGAAAGAACTGTTGAAAAAGTCATTTTATGGAAATTAGCAATGGAAAATATTTGGGCTGAAAAACAAAGCCAAGTAACTAGTACCTGGTGTGTTCATGTGTGTGCATAACGTGCTCGCACTCTCACACACACACACGTCTTGGCAACACGAAGCCAGGCTGCAGTCTTCCAGGAGCAGAGTCCCTGCACCTTGCTTCTCAGCCTTTGTACTCCACCGCCTCCTCAGGACCCCACCCTTGGTGCACTGAGCTCCTCCTCCCTGGACACGGCTTTTGCTTTGGATCTTCTAAACGGGCCAAGTGTGATAAGCCGATCCACTTATGGTATTAATTGTGAATAGTCAGTTTAATGTGTTCGTGTCTTAATCTCTCCTGCCCTCCTTTCCACTCCAGAAACCAGTTTTCACAAGAATCCTTTCCTTAGCGGGTGGGAAAGAGGTGTTCTTTATGGTGGGAAAGCTCTCCAAGCCCAGGAAAGGGTTCCACTGGTGGAATCTCAGAAACGGGTGAGCAAGTCGGGGAGACTCAGGAAGAGGGTGTCTCACGACCTATCCGGAGTGCTGACCCTGCCCACATACACGTGCGCATTGATGATTCATTCATTTACAAATGCCTGTGGAGTGCCTCCAGTGTGTCCGAGGCGAACTTCAGGGTGTCTTCATTTGGGGAGCAGGGTACTGGTAACACACAGTGTGGGTGTCCACGCCCCTGTGGCTGCCACGGCAACCTACCGCCCCCAGAGACTGGAGCAGCACCGCTGTTCTCGGACAGTCTGGAGCGCAGTTGCCAACCTTTCGGACCTCACAGGCCACCAGTAGTCCGCGGACCACCGGTTGGCGACCGCTGGCCTGGAGGAAGGAGGGCAGAACCAGTCTCCCGGGTGGGGCTGAGTCCAGTGCCGCAGGGGCAGGGCCGGTTCCTCGGGAGGCTCCGGGAGCATCTGTGTCCTCGCCTGCAGGTGGAGTCGGGCTGCCTGCACCCTCCACTCGTGGCCCCTTTTTAGCATCACTGCAGCCTCTCACCTCCCTCGTGCCTCTCCTTCCCTTCTGTGCCGACTCTCCCTTTGCCTCTCTCATGAGGACACGTGTGTTCCATGTAGGGCCTCCCCGGCTCAGCCAGGCTAACCTCCCATCTCCAGATTCTCACCTTAGTCACATCTGCCACTCCCTTTGCCAGCGAAGGTCACACTCACGGATTCCGGGGCTGGGGAGTGGGGGTCTTTGGGGCCATTTTCAGCTGACATAGAGGTATGATCAGAGGGAGCTATGCAGAGTGCACTAGGGCGAGCAGACTCTGCTAGAAGTTTCCATGGGAGACATGAGCTGGGCTAGGTCTGAAGGGCAGAGTGGCATTGCCTTAGACCGACAGGGAGATCAGTGAGAAGGGCCTGCCACCTTCCTGGGAGGGTTAAGCAGTGCTCCTGGATGCCACTGCCAGGCAGGAGATGTAGGCACCAGAAACAGGAAAAGCAGTGCATAGGAGAGGGAAGGGAAGAAGCTGGGGCCACCAGAGATGTCCCTGATGGCATCGTCCCACTGGGTGCCACATGTCCCTCCTTCCACAGCTGTCTGTGTCTTCAGAGTATGCCCGTCATGGGATATCAGTGTGGGAAAGGGCCTGAGAGGCCACCCTCGTGCTGATCAGGGTGATAGAGAAGTAAGTTGGCCCCCGTCATGCACCGTGGAGATGGCATCACGGAGCGCTGACGCCACTGCGACTCAAGTCAGCTTGTCCTTGAGACAAGCCCCTCAAAGTGAAAGGAGCGGCAGGTCGTACAGCTGCCTTCATTTCACACGCCCACAGGGAGTGAGGGAGGAAGAGGCCCATGCTGCCCCTGAGGAGTCTGCTGTCCCCTGGTGAGAGTGGTGTTGCTACCGAGCTTGTGGGCATGAAGGTGGATGAGTAGGACAGTGTAGGTGGAGGAGCACAGGAACTCTTAAAGGACTCGGTACAGTCCCGGCTGTGACCCCTCCAGCCCCGGCACACCCTTTCCCGAGCAGAGGAGAGGGTGTTGGAGGCACGATTCTGAGGCCGGGTTCCAGCACTCTTGCACCTGCACTCCGTCCCTCCTCAGGGACCTTCCTTTTGGGCTTCCTGGATGGGAGGGCAGTGGACAGACTGCTTGTCAGAGTCTGATATAAGGGATTTGTTTTCTTCCTCTGAACCCATGGAGAGGGATTGTGCCTGTCTGCCTGCCAGCCAGTGAGGATCAGGTGGCCCCGCAGTGCCTTGAGGTGCCCACGTCCCAGCAGGAAAGCAGTGGATGAGATGCTTAGTGGTGACATCAGGCCGTCTGTCCAAGGCTTTGGTGGCTGCAGCAGGGGCAGAAACCTGAGGTTCCCGTCCTCCAGGGAACCATGTACATGGCTTGGAACCAGCTTGCCTATTTGATAAATGTAGAGGTAAAAAGAAATGATGCACCAGTCATAGTGCTGGCTGCTCTCACTGGGCTCCATTCCATCTGTAAAATGGCCTTGTGCGGGGAGCACAACTGCCCAAAGAGAAGGTTTTCCGCACAGAGCTGGCTTCTGGCATCAGGCCATGGGCTTCAGGGCTTGGAGGGGGAGCTGCTGGGCTAAGGCCCCACTCTGTGCCCTGGGCTCAGGCATCCCACTCGCTCAAGGATTAATGGGCCTTTGTGTGGTTAACATTTGAAGAGCTCTCATGTGATGGAATAAACCAGTGGTTCTCAACCTTGGCTGCACATTAGAATCACCTGGGAATCTTTTTAAAATCCTGATTTCTGGGCCTCATCCTCCGGAAATTCTGTTTCTTTGTTATGGGGTGGGGCGCCCCACCCCATAACAAAGAAACAGAATTTCCGGAGGATGAGGCCCAGAAATCAGGATTTTAAAAAGATTCCCAGGTGATTCTAATGTGCAGCCAAGGTTGAGAACCACTGGAATAAACCATAGCAGAAGTCTTTACACCTTGTTGGTGCGATTGGTGCTCAATCTTTTGGATTGCTGACACCTGCTGAGTCCACAGAGTGGCCACCGCATAACCAGCTGGCACAGAGAAGTGACAAGCAGCAGTTAAAGGGATAGGCCGCCTCTTTTCCTCATTCCTCGAGGGTGGGGTGAGGTTTGACTGACACCTGAGTGTGGGGACATGCCCAGCACTAACTTCCAGTGCATTCTCAGGAGACCCAATCAGTACCGCCACATACTAGCATTCTGGTCCCAGTGATGTAGGCGGCCGCCCTGGCTGCACGTGAAGGGACCAGGGGAAGGGTGGATGCAGTGTGGTGTGGGGAGGGTCCTTGGAGACAGATGAGGAGAGGAGGGGTCTCCCCAGTCATCTGCCAGTAGGTTTCAGAGGCACATCTCCCTCTCTACACAGTGGCTCTCTGCCTGGTGTTGGGATTGTGTGCATAGGGCAGTGTCCTTTCTCGGTGAGCTGTGAGTTCCAGAGAACACACTCCCCTGCTTTCCGTAGCAGCAGATCCTCATGTCTGTATAAGCCAGTGATGGCGAACCTTTTGAGCTTGACGTGTCAGCATTTTGAAAAACCCTAACTTAACTCTGGTGCCGTGTCACCTATAGAAATTTTTTTATATTTGCAACCATAGTAAAACAAAGACTTATATTTTTGATATTTATTTTATATATTTAAATGCCATTTAACAAAGAAAAATCAACCAAAAAAATGAGTTTGCGTGTCACCTCTGATGCGCGTGTCATAGGTTCGCCATCACTGGTATAGGCACTCAGTAATGTGAGTGGATTAGAACTGTGTTGTTTGGGGTCACGCAGCAGTGGCTGCAGCACATGCCAGATAGCCTGTCTCGTCAGGGCGGCCTCACCGTGTCCCCGTGGCTCACAGACCTCTTCTGGCTTAGGACGGTGGGAAAGCGGAGGGCGTGAGACATGGAGGGGAAAGTGAGAGGCTGTGGTGGTGGGTGTGGACGGGGACAGGAGAGGTGGCATGTGTGTTACAAGAATGTATCGGGTTTCTTATCTTTTGGCTGCCTCCATTCCAAGATGAAGAAGAGAGCACACTCATGCCCTATGAGAAAGGGTTAGGGAAACAGTCAGCCCGGCCCACGTGCACCTGGCATGGTTGCTGGTTGCTGCGTAAACAGTCACATTTGGGAGAGTGACGTGCAGTCAGAGTGTCATTGTAAATGGAGTTTACACGATGGCGGCTCACACTGGAAGAGGGCAGGTGCTGGGCTGAGCTTCGTATGAGAGCCCTTAGCAGGAAATAGTCTGGCACATGCTTGCCCTCTCCTGTCCTCTCCCCCTCCCCCCCCCCCCCCTCTTTGATATTCTATTTTTTTTTCCTTTTTTTTTTCC
>NW_005362033.1:528112-541223 GCF_000412655.1 Myotis brandtii
GTGGTATTTTGTGGAAGAGCCACACTCAAGGGGCCGCAGTTTGCCGACCACTGCTCTAAGGCATCCTCTCTCCCTCCTCCAAGCAAGGCACTGCTACAATGCAAAGTGTGGCAAACATAGAGTCACTGTTTTCAACTAAACTTATTTCATCCATGTAGCCAGACTCAACTTCCTCTGCTTCATATCCTGAGACTTGTTATAATAGTGGGGAATGCTTGTGTTAAATGTGTAGAAAAAGAGTAACTATTGTGAGTGAGTCTGTGTCAGTCAGATACACACACTGGTTGTTATTTATTCAACACAAACAACAGCCCTGTCCTCAAAGATTGGAAAAGGTTACGTCCGCATCCTTTGTCTTCTCTTTCCTACCAGGTGGGAGTGGGGGCAGAAAGGCTAGAACAGCCGTGGGCAAACTACGGCCAGCGGGCCAGATCCGGCCCGTTTGAAATGAATAAAACTGAAAAAAAAAAAAAAGACCGTACCCTTTTATGTAATGATGTTTACTTTGAATTTATATTAGTTCATACAAACACTCCATCCATGCTTTTGTTCCGGCCCTCCGATCCAGTTTAAGAACCCATTGTGGCCCTCGAGTCAAAAAGTTTGCCCACCCCTGGGCTAGAACATGGCTGGTGGGAATTCTTGATGGTTCCCGTGATGCTCCATTCTTCTCATTTGCTTCTCTTGGCCTACTGGACCTGACCACTGCTTTTGCTAAAATAAACACAGTTCTGCCTTTCTAAAGCAGGAAAAGAGGAGTAGAAGTTTCTCTTGGGGTCACTCAGCATTTTCATATATTTTTTTGCAGAGGCCCTGTAGGGAAAGACACAGCTCATGTAGGTGATGTTGATGGACATGGCAATGTTCTTGGAAGGGACCCCTCCTCCTATGACTGTGGCCTCTGTGGGTACAGTGAGCACAGTGTAGGGGCGGGCATCACTGCTGCCCAGGGGAAAGGAAGGCCATTAACCCAGAAAGGAATGTGTGTGGAAACACATACCTGTGTGTTCATGCAGCCACTCGCTAACTGTTTGAGAGATCACAGGTGTTTGTTCCTAAAGGACGCTGTGGGGATGGCCCGTGCAGCGACTGGAAGAATGAAGAGGGGAGAGGTCTGCTGTGTGGGCCTGTGGATGAGTGGTACATATGAACATCTGATCGCCTGGGGGCCATTTTGGTCATGCTGGTTTCCTCCATATATTGTTAGCCTTTTCCTGTCTGGGGAAAAAGCATTTGCCTAACTTCAGAACACATTCAGTTATTTGATTTCAACTTTGTATTGAACCCCAAAGTCAAGTGTTCAAACTGTAACAACCTTAGAAATGATCTTTTCATAACTCCTTCAGGCAACACACAAACATTCCTGGCTGAGGGGAACATTCTTATTTCTAACTAGAGGCCCAGTGCATGAAATTCGTGCACTTGGGGGCGGAGGGGGGGGGCATCCCTCAGCCTGACTGCACCCTCACACAGTTTGAGAGCCCTCAGGGGATGTCCAACTGACAGCTTAGGCCCGCTCTCCCCAGGGAGCAAGCCTAAGCCGTCAGTTGGACATCCCTAGCACTACCGCGGAGGCGGGAGAGGCTCCCGCCACCACCGCTGCCTGTGCCAGCTGTGAGTCCAGCTTCTGGCTCAGCGGCACTCCCCCTGAGAGATTGGGCCGAAACTGGCTCTCCGACATCCTCCGAGGGGTCCCAGATTGTGAGAGGGCACAGGCCAGGCCAAGAGACCCACTGGTGCATGATCGGGGCTGGGGAGAGATGTGGGAGGTTGGCCAGTCGGGAAGGGACCACGGAAGGGCTCCAGGGCGTGTCCAGCCCATCTCGCTCAGTCCTGATCAGCCGGACCCCAACAGCAAGCTAACCTACCAGTCAGGTCGACTGCCCCCTGGTGGTCAGTGCACATCATAGCAACTGGTCGACTGGTCAACTGTCTGCCCCCTGGTGGTCAGTGCATGTCATAGCCAGTGGTTGAGCGGCCTTAGCATATCATTAGCATATTACGCTTTGATTGGTTGAACGGACAACCAGACACTTAGCATATTAGGCCAGTGATGGCGAACCTTTTGAGCTTGACGTGTCAGCATTTTGAAAAACCCTAACTTAACTCTGGTGCCGTGTCACATATAGAAATTTTTTTATATTTGCAACCATAGTAAAACAAAGACATATTTTTGATATTTATTTTATATATTTAAGTGCCATTTTTCTTTGTTAAATGCCATTTAACAAAGAAAAATCAACCAAAAAAATGTGTCATAGGTTCGCCATCACTGTATTAGGCTTTGATTATATAGGACTAGAGGCCCGGTGCACGAAATTCGTGTTATGGGAGGGGTCCCTCAACCCGGCCTGCATCCTCTCCAATCTGGGACCTCCCTCTCACAATCCAGGACCACTGGCTCCTAACCGCTCACCTGCCTTCCTGCCTGCCTGATCTCCCCTAACCACTCTGCCTGCCTGCCTAGTCGCCCCTAACCCCTCTGCCTGCCAGCCTGGTCGCCCCTAACTGCCCTCCTCTGCCAGCCTTGTCGCCCCCAACTGCCCTCTCCTGCCAGCCTGGTCGCCCCTAACTGCCCTCCCCTGCCGGCCTGATCCCCCTAACTACTCTCCCTTGCTTGCCTGATTGCATTTAACTGCCTCTGTCTCGGCCCCACCACCATGGCTTTGTCCGGAAGATGTCCGGTCTAATTAGCATATTACCCTTTTATTAGTATAGATGGCCTTGCCCATGAAGAAGGTAATGCATGAACACGTCCTGAAGAGAAGTAGCATCCATAACTAACTGTCTGAGGGCACAGGAGGTCAGTCTTTCAGACTGTGGAAGTTATTTTATGTCCTCATTGGCATGACAGTGGACAGTGTTTTGGAGGATGATGTAATATGTGTTCATTTCTCCAAACACAAAGGCTGAAAATTGGCCACATGGGAATTTTAAAAGCATTGTTGGGGGCCTTTTGCCCCCCAAAGTAATATACGTACATATTTTACAGTCGAATATGTAACCAGAGTCTTGTAATACCAGAGTCCACTGCCTTGTTCCTTCTGCCTCCTCCTCAGCCTGCTCCCAGAGGAGGCCATTTCCAGCTCCTGGAGCTCGGGTTCCAGTTCTCTGTGTTTGTAATCACATGTTAATACTGCTACTTCTTGAGTTTTAAAAGATACTCTTGTACACCATAAGATAGGAATTAGTTTTCATCTGCACAGCTTTGCCATATAACACACATGTACATAGGTGCAGGCACATTCATATTCTTGCATATCTCTCACTCTTCCTCTATCCTACCAATATAGTTAAACTAAATTAAATATTAGGGTTAAATTAGTAGTGTTTAGATCATTATGACAATGTAGAAAGTGTGCACATTCAAGGCATGTAGGAAACTATGATTATAATTATTTTCCTATTTGGTTTCTCTTGCGGTTAATAATCACCTCTCCCCCTTCATTGTTTGTGTATTTAACTCACCTTAATTGAACTAATAACTTTCTGACAACTATAACACTGCTCTTCGTGGGGGCAGGTCCTAGTGCATGGCTCCTTTTTCTCATGATAGCATCTCTCATGGAGCCTCTGTCCCCTGTTCCAATCGGACTGGCTTTTCTCCAGGCCTGCTGCACACCTCTTGGCCTGGGGTTTGCCTTCCATTGCCCTGGAAATTCCCTTTCTCCTTCTCCTGGGTGTCTCAGGTTGATTTTTGTTAGTTTATGTTTCCATTTGGTGAAACCAGTGACAAAGGCACATGGGAAGAAAAAGTGTTGAGACCTTGCATGACTGAAGTGCCTTTCCTCCCCACACTCTTGACTGGTTATAGAATGTTAGATTGGCAAGAATTTTCCTTGGAATTTTAAAGCCATTGTTTGTTTGTTTGTTTGTTAATCCTCATCCGAGGGTATTTTTCCCCTATTGATTTTTAGAGAGAGAGTGGGGGGGGGGGGGGAGAAAGAGAGAAATATCGATGTGAGAGAGACACATGGATTGGTTGTCTCCCCCCGTTCCCCCACAGACACACCCCAACCGAGGCTGAGGATTGAGCCTACAACTGAGGTACGTGCCCTTGACTGGAATCGAACCTGGTCAGTCCTCAGGCCAGTGCTCTAACCGCTGAGCCAAACTGGCTAGGGCTAAAGGCATTATTTTTTGTTTTTCTTTCACCATCTCTGTTGAGAGAAGTTCATCTGCAAAAGATCTGATTCCTGATCCTTTGTAAATGAATGGAATTTTTTCTCTGAAAACTTGTAGGAGCTTCTTAAATTGAGTTCTGAAATTTCATGAAGATATGCCCTGGCCTGGATCTCCTTTCTTACATTGAGCTAGAAGCCTGTGTATCTTCCAGTGTGGAAAGTTCTGTCCTGGTAAAAAAGCTTTCTTGCATTTTTTCCCCTCTGGTAATTCCCTTTGCTTCATTTTCTTACAACTCCTATTATGTGGCTGTCAGTTCTTTTGGACAGAGCCTCTAATTTTTATTGTTTTTGCATTGTTCTTTCATGCCTGAGATTTCATTCACCTTACGTTAAACCCTCTGTTTCTTATTCCAGCTACCATATTTTGATATTTTTATTCCGATTCTTATGCCAGTGATCATATTTTTAATTTTTTAGAGCTCATATTTTGTTTTTTATGTGTCTCTTTTCATAGCATCCTATTGATGTTTTATGGATGCAATGCTTTTAATTTTTTTTTTTAAGAGAGGAAGGGAGAGGGAGGGAGAGAAACATCGATGAGAGAGAAACATTGATTGGCTGCCTCCTACTGGGGATGGAGCCCACAACCTGGGCATGTGAATCTAACTGGCAACCTTTTTGTGCACGGGACAATGCCCCAACCAACTGAGTCACACCGGCCAGGCAATACTTTCTCTTTTAATTCCACTTATTTTGAAGTTTTATTGTCTCTGGTATGATTTGCTTTCTTCTTAGTTCCCTTTCTGCTGAATTTGGCCTTGGGCTTTCTGAAATGGGTGGTGACCCTTGGCTAAGAGCTTGCATTTAAGAATGAGACTGTATGAGCAGGGTGTATGTTGGGGGTATTGACTGCTTGGCCTTGCCTTAGAGGGACAGTCAGACAGGGAACTGGTGACTTTGGGGAGACCCTCAGCTGTTCCAGATACAAATCCTCTCACCTCTAGGCTATGGAGAATGCCAGTTTAAGGGGTCTTTCTGTTGGGCTGGCTGGTTCCCCCAGATAAGGCCATCTCATCTCCAGTCTAGGGGGATCTATGGGCAGCAAAAGGATTTGGAGTTGGAGGGACCAACTCCAAGTTGCGGACTTTCACGGAATTTCTGCCCTTCCTCCCACAGCAGTGCCTGCTGCCCCCTAGTCCAGAGCCTCTCCAGAGACCTACCCTTTTGTTGCCTTTGGGGAGAGCTGAGCCCCTGGAGGCTGATGCTCCTTTGATAGGTGTTGACCAATAGTCAGAGATGCCTGGGGCTCCAGACCCTAATCTTTCTGGTGTTCCGGGAAGTGCCAGCCTGTCTCTTCCTGGTTTCCCTCTGGGAGCTTTACTTGTTCTGTCTGGTCACTTCCTATGCACGCAGCCACTTTCTGTGGTCTAGAATTTAATCGATATTCCCATATCTACTGCTGTTTCCTCTCCAGTTTTTGTGTCCGTTAGAATTTATATCTTTTAAAAATTCATTTGTGGTCATTTTTATTAGGGTTTTAGCAGGGACTTGAGCATGCTGCTATGTTCATTCAGCTATGCTTACCTGGAGGTCGGCTTCATGCATTTCATGAATCGGTCTGTACTCTGAGGGTGCGTGCTGGGTTTCCAGTGTGGGCAAGTCTTCTGTCTGCCTTCCCGCCCGTTTTTATGCTCTGTTCTCTTCTGCCCTCTGTCCTTGTTTTGTCCTGTGTGGTTCATGTTCCTCTGGGTCTGTATAGCTCTTTGTGTGTAACTGTTGCTGCTACTGCTGCTGGTGCTGCTGGTGCTGCTGTGTGTGTGTGTGTGTGTGTGTGTGTGTGTGTGTGAGAGAGAGAGAGAGAGAGAGAGAGAGAGAGAGAGAGAGAGAGAGAAAGAGAATGCATGCATGCCAGGAGATGTGTGTATTTACAGCTCCTAAATTAAATGTATTGTCTGTAACTTGCTTTAACACCTTTTATGAGGAATTACAGATTTTTCTGGTTGGAACCCAAGGGTTCATGATGACTGCTGTTCCAAAAAGGTTAGAGAGAGACAGTTTATCTAATTTCCTCTGGTGAATAAGGCCATTTACTGATGGGGCCCAGTCACCTACTTCACCAACAATAAGACCCTTGTTATGGACCGGGCAGGTTCTGCAGCTGATATTCTGGCTGCCTGGAGAAATGCCATCAGGGAGATCTGTGGCTTGCGCCTGTCCTTATCCCAGGGCCACACAGGCAGGCCCACATAGTGCTATTGTATTTTCCTTTTCCCCACACCAAATGTTTTCCCAATAACTGTCTCCTGGGGACCTTTGAAAACCATGAGAGAGGTTGAATTCATTCATTCATTCATTCATTCATTTGCTTGCTGTGTGCCATGGACTGGCTGAGCTGGGAGTTGGGAAAATAAAGTTGAAAACAGGTCCTTGCCCTCCAGGATCTAATAATCTTATAGTTAGGAAAATGGAGGAGTCAGCCATCATGGGGTACATAAGTGCTGAGAGAGAGGGAGAGGGAGAGGTAAAGGTAGAGGTAGAGGTAGAGGTAGAGGTAGAGGGGGAGAGGAGGAGAGGGAGAGAGGGAGAGGGGAGGAGGGAGGGAAGGAAGGAGGGTAGAGAGAGAGAGAGAGAGAGAGAGAGAGAGAGACCGGCTCACAGACCCAACCCTACCCAGCTACCAGAGCCAGAGCCAGGCTGGCAAACTCTGGGGCTCCCCCTGGAGGAGCAAGTTGGGAATAATATGGAGGTGGAGAGGGAGGTGCTCTAGGTAGAGCGTGTCTGATACTGAAGGTGGGGTTGGTCAAAGCACTGAGGTGGTGGTAGAAGATGGGGCTAAGGAAATAGTGATTTCTAACCCCTAATGCTAGAAATAAAGTGTGTTCATGGTGGATATTTTGGAAACAAAAAAGCCTGCAGAAAACAAAGTGCCCATATATTCCCCAGAGATAAAAATCTGTTAATATCGTGGTATATGTCTTCTTAGGGTGTTGTATACTTATATGAGACCTAAAATTAAGAATTTAAAAAATAAATCTGTTGCCCTGACCGGTTTGGCTCAGTGGATAGAGCGTTGGCCTGTGGACTCAAGGGTCCCAGGTTCGATTCTGGTCAAGAGCATGTACCTTGGTTGCGGGCTCATCCCCAGTGGGGGATGTGTAGGAGGCAGCTGATTGATGTTTCTCTCTCATCAATGTTTCTAACTCTCTATCCCTCTCCCCTCCTCTCTGTAAAAAATCAATAAAATATATTTTAAAAAAATAAATAAAAATAAACTTGTTAGCCCTGGCCGGTGTGATTCAGTGGTTAGAGTGCCGGCCCACACACCCAAGGGTCTTGGGTTCGATTCCAGTCAAGGGCACATACCTGGGTTGCAGGTTCAATCCCTGGCCCTGGTCAGGGCGCATGCGGGAGGCAACCAATCGATGTGTCTTTCTCACATCAGTGTTTCTTTCTCTCTCCCCACCCTCTCCCTCCCTTCCACTCTCTAAAAATCAATGGAAAAATATCATTGGGCAGGGATTAAGTAGAAGAATAAACCTGTTATTTTTAACGTTAAGTTCCATGTCAGTCATTGGTGACTGACACTATACTTTCCGTCCGGAAGACAAAACAGGCTTGGCGCTTAATGTGTTAATAGAAATGTTCTATCCAACAGTTTCCATGTCACCCTTTGAAGCATAGTCTTTAATAGCTACATACTCTTCCATCAAATGGCTGTTTAGTCTATTCCATGCTGTTGGTCATTACAGTTGTTTTCAGGTTTTTCCTTTGTTTTAATGTAATGCTTCAGCAGACATCCACAGAAGTAGCATCGCTGGGTCCAGGGTGTGTTCGTTTTGGAGGCATTTGACAGTTCCTGCCAGGTCGTGTTCCAGAAGCCCTGCATCCATCAGCAAAGGAGGGCGTTGAGGCCACCCACTCTCTCCATCCTCCTTCCTCGGGCCCCGCACCCTGTTGTGCAGCCTTAGAGAGGCGCTTCTTGAGGGAGGCCCCACAGACATTGGAGACCGTGTTTTTGGTTCTAAAGCCGTGGTCGGCAAACTGCGGCCCCTCGAGTGTGGCTCTTCCACAAATACCATGTGTGGGCGCGCACGTACAGTGCGATTGAAACTTCGTGGCCACACTCAAGGGGCCAAAGAGCTGCATGTGGCTCGCGAGCCGCAGTTTGCCGACCACTGGCCTAAAGGACTGAGAGAACCTGACTCGTTGGACACCTGCAGTGGCAGAAAAGTTGTAGTTTAGATTGCATTTGATCATTCCCGTCAGCCAGAGTCAGCAGCGAAGGCGTCTGGGTAACAGTGCCTGCCCTCACCGCCTTGTTACCTCCCACACTTCTGAGAGTTGGGAAGGCTGAGAGCAGGCAGCAGAGGACTGGCCAGCCCTACAGGGTTGGGGGGTGGGGAGTTGCACCCACTGTCTTGCTCTAACTCAGTGCCACCCAGCGCTGCTGTGAGGGAGTGACATTTGCCCAGCTTTCTTAAAGGCAGAACCTGGCCAGACAGTAGTAGCAGAGAGGGCAGTGGCCTGCAGGGAGCTCGGCGCTCCGCTTCCTCCCTCCTGGAGGCTTACCCTTCCTTGCCACCCAGGCACCTGCTCTCGCACCACCCACTTGGCCTTTCAGAATTGGGATTGAACCAGTCATTTCTGGCCCCAGAAGGTCCCTGTGTGCTGAATTCCCATGTCTCTAAAAATATCTGAACCACTTCCTGCCCAGTCTCCTCCCTACAGAATTGGATTCTCTCCCCACCCTCCGCTTGGGGGAGGAAATGAGATCTCCCTCTCAGTGCTCTCTCCAGGCTCAGGATGGAGTAAATCAGAAACGCCGAGTTTCCACAGCTACGAGCGGGGCTGCTGTTGCTCCATCTGGAGGGCTGCACGCCCGGCCTCCTGCTCTGAGAAGGGAATCAGGGAGGATGAGAGGGGGATGAGAGCGAGGAGCCCTCTTCCTTCTGTGTGGGGTGGCTGAGGGCTTGGTGTGGGAATGAAGCTGGGCTCCTAGGCCCCTGGCTGTGTGCCTGCTCAGCACAGACCAGAAAGAGTCTGTGGGAAGCCTCTGACCTCGAGCGGCTGCTCCCAGAGCCTTCTCAGCATGCTGCCTTGGGACCGCCTCAGACCCCGCCCTCCACCCCCAGTCCTTGGCTGCTTGCCTAATTGAGGCTTTATTTATTCCCACATTTCCCCACTCTGTATAAAGCCTTTCTAGGGTGAGGCCTGCAGATACTCCACGGGTATGGGGCGGGGAGGGGGGGGCTGGGGGAGAGGAGGACTCAGGGTCTGCTTCCTTCTTTCAGGAGAGCATGGAAGGAGGGAGAGGAAGAGGGAGCCAGGGCAGAGGAGCCAGCTGCCAAGTCAGCAGCTGTGGGAAGACTCCCCCACTCAGAACCCAGAATAGCCATGTCAACGGCAGAAACCTTGCAAACGGGGATCCAGCTGACAGCCATTTGCTTCTCAGTCCCTCCCCCCTCTTCTCCTCCCCCTTCCCTCCAGGCCCCTCTTTCTAAGCTCTTGCCCAGTCAGAGAAGGAATGGGCTGCCCAGTACTGGGCCCTCACTGGTTCCGGAGAGAACTCCCAGTATAACCGAGTCACATCTGCCAGCACCGTGTCCTCATGTGAAAAGCCATCTCTTTATCTGTTTTTCTTGTAACTTTGAATTTTCTTATTCAGGTTTCTTAAAGTGATGCAGACCGGCAGCTAAAATGTAGACAATAAAAAATACATAAAGACTGGATTGAATTTTGAAACTAAGGGGAGCACTTGTATGCAAGAGAGCAAATGCCATGAGAACTGCTGTTTTTTCTAATTATAAAATCAACATATTTATTGTACAAATTTTATAAAATCATGAAAGCATAAAGATAAACATAAACTGACAATCCAGAGAAATCTCTCTGGTGTGAACATTTATAGTTTAAATGACAACAGGCCCTTTTTTGGTTTGCTTGTTTAAAGTTATTCCCAAGGGAGAAATCCTTTCAGGCATCGGGTATCAGCCTGTCACAGGGCAGTCAGCAGGGCTTGCAGGAGGGGCCTTGGAGGGCGGCGTGCCTGCTCCTCTGGGGGTGCTGGGGTTGGAAGGCTGACTCTTGGAAGCTGGGTTAGTTCATTTGGGCTTCTATAATAAGGGCCATAGACTGAGTGGCTTATAAACAATAGCAGTTATTTTCAGAGTCCGGGGGTCTGGGAGTCGCAAATCAGATGGCGCATGGTCCAGTTCTGGCGAGGGGCTTCTACCAGGTCGCAGGCGGCCCACTCGTAGCCTCACATGGCAGAAAGCAGGGAGGATGCACACTCTCTCCTGGCTCCTAGAAGGGCACTAATCCTCATACGGCTCATTTAAGGCCCCACCTCCTAATACCTGGGTAAGGTTTCAGCATAAGAATTTTGGGGAGATACAAACATTCAGTATGTAATCGAGGCCTTTGGTGACTGTCCAGGTCTCACATCTGCACAGCAGCAGTCCCAGGCAGAGGGGTGCATAGATGGACACAGGTGTGGGTGATGACCAGTTACCCTGCACACTTACAGCTCACCATCCCAAAGGGACTCTGACTTGAGACACAGGTTAGCCAGAGTGCCTTGTGCCCCGCCTGAATGCCAGGTGAGTGGAGAGGATGAGTCCAGTCTGCACACATGGTTGTGGGGAGACAGCACCACTGCTTGGGCAGTCCGTGTGCACAGACTCAAGCTGGGCTTCCCCATTGGGGAGCCAGTCAAAGGGAAACTAAACCCAATGAGTCTTTCCTCAAGCCATCTATAGAAAATACACGGACTGAGACATGTGTAGGTTTGAATTTCAACTGGACCACTGCTAGCTGACCTTGAACACTTATTGTAACCTTGCCAAACCTAAATTTGCTCCTCTGTGGAATGGGGAGAGTAATAACAGCTTTTTAGGATGATTATGGACATTGAACGAGAACTGAGTGGAGTTCGTCTCAGTGCGAGGGAGAGGGGAGCGAAACCTGGCTGTGGACAGCTCTGCTCCTCTTGAGCCTCGAGCAGTGAGGCATGCTTCACCCTGAAGGGGGGGCCCTTCCTCTCAGGCCCAGGGATGCCTGCTAGCTGCTGCACAAGCAGAGCTTAACATTTTGTTAGTATTATATCAGGTTTTTTAAAAAAATACATATTTTTCATGTTTTTTAAAAGGAAAATCTTCAGAAATATTTGACAATAGCTTAGACAACAGCAAGGACTCCAATTGTGCATATATTATTTTTTGGAATTATTTCTTGAGGATAAACTTCTAGAAATAGAACTTAAGACGACAAAGGCTGTGGATGCTTAAGAATTTTGTTGCAAGTTTGCAGACTGCTCGGGCAGTGCAGTCTGGGTTTTTCTGGGAGGGCCCTTCCAGGCTGTGCGCTCTCACAGCTGTGCCTGGATAGCCTGTGGCCGTGCTTCCCCTGCTGACCCCCAGCAGGTTGGGGGCCTGGCCTCGACAAGGCTTGGTTTGCCGGTGATATGAGTGGCAGTCTTAGGAAGATGATGGCTGCAAAGGAGTGAACTTCTGATTGAGGATAATCACCTGAGAGGTCTCCCCTCCCTGTTGTAAGGGCTATTGCTGTTCAAGATAGCCCTGTAGTTAAGATCAGGCCTTGGGGTAGGAAGGTGATAGCCATCAAGGGCCCCTTCTGTCCTTTGACCTTCACAAGGACCTGCTTTGTGTTCTGTTCTGTGTCCAACATTACAGGTGACCCCAGGGAATTACCAACCATCTGATGCTGCCCGCTGCCTGGCCGCCAAAATGCCTGGGCCTCCAGAGGCGGCTATCTGGCTCTGCCTCCTTTCCATGTCTTTAGGATTGGGGCCAGGGAACGGCCAGGGTGGAGGCCTCACACATCTGCCCTGCGGTGAGGAGGAAGGGCATGCAGAAGAGGTGTGAGTTTTCCACGAGTCACTCTCTTCTCATCTGTGCACTGTGACAGCCTCTACTTAGGGTCATGAGGAGCCAATGAGGTAGCCGGATGGAGTGCCCGCATGCTGCGGTGCACACCTCTGTTGTCAAGGTGGCATCTGCTGGTGGCATGCCCATCCCAGCTCACGGGCCCCTCTTCCTGGGGAGCTGTGGCACACCAACTCTCTGAGAAACTTGTCCAGGGTTGTTTGGGCGAACCTTCTGTGCTGTTTGTTCTGGGCTTTTATGGAAAACTAGTGGTCCAGTGCACGGATTCGTGCACATTGAAAGAAAATGAATTAGAAGAAATATTTTAATATCGCTATTCACTCTTTCTCTATAATAGAAGTGTCAACCAAATTCACGATTGACAATGACAGATCGAAACACGTGTGTACGATTGGCGCCAGTGAGAATTTAATATGTATTGCGCATGCGCGTGTCAACTTAGCCTTTTATAGATATAGAATAAACTTGCTTAATTAGACCTTTCTGAGGTAGCTAAACTTTTTCCAGCCCAGTGAAGCACCCCAACTTCTCTTTCAGGTAATTGTCAGCAACACGGCAGTAAATATCAACACGAAGCACATTATTATTGTAGATCACGCAGGGAGAACAAAGGGTAAAATATTTAACTGCAGCAGTGTTTGACTATATTCTGTGCAGTGAGAAAACCTGAAGTAGTTTTCAAGGTCCACCATTTCTTACTTCTTTTCAGTTGGGTCAAGTTTCTAAGCTTTCTAAATCTCCGTTTTCCGGCTAATGAAAAGAAAATAGGATTCCACTGAATCTCCTATCTACCTATTCCAGGACTTCTGTGAGGATCAAATGAGATGAAGGAAAATGCTTCACAGACATTTGGTTAAAGTGTGAAATTTTTGCATCTGGCTATAAAGCAAGTCCTGTTTCTGGGCTGAAGAAACTGCAGGGAGGCTAGTCGTCGCTAGGGAGAGGAAGCCAGGCGTTGCTACGTGACGTCATTACCCATTGCCCACAGCGACCATTCCGGGCTGGGCTGGGCTGGGCTGTGGGCTGCATTTTGTACCATGGGGTCTCGGCAGCGTTGGCTGCGATTTGGTGGGCTGTCACTCT
>NW_005362033.1:541293-550678 GCF_000412655.1 Myotis brandtii
AGGGGGGCCTGTGTCCCACTTAGGGGAAGCCTAGTGTGCACGCTAGGTCCGTGGTGCCAGTGCGTGTCATAGCAGCTCCCGTGTTGAGCATCTGCCCCCTGGTGGTCAATGTGGTCATAGTGACCAGTCAGATGGTTGGACACTTAGCATATTAGCCTTTTATATATATAGATTGTATGGGCATCTCCTTCCTGCCCTTATCCCCCCAAACCCCATGTTCTTCTGTGGCTCGACCTCATTTACTTACTCTTTTGTAACCACTCTGTCTGGCATGCACCCCTAGAGCTGATACTGCCTGTGGGCCTTGTACACTTGACGCAGCATATGTCCATAATGCACGCGTGGGTGTCCATGGTTTGGAGTGTGCTCAACTCCAGGTCTGTCCACCTCTCGTGTTCAGTTTCCTGTGGGGCATCATGTTCCGTTCTTTCTGTGGCTGCCTCCTCTCTCCTTGTCCTACCCATCGATGTTCCATCTGTTCCCTGCATCCCCTGGGTCTTGTCTCCCTTGAGGCATGTGGTGTGGCCGAGCAACTACTGGACCGAGAGGCAGAAGGCAGGTTACTCCAGGCAGTCACTTCACTTCTACTTCCTGACGCTTGGGTGAAAGTCTCAAGTAGAAGTTTTGGCAAAGTGTAGAGCTAAGGAGGCCTCCCTGCCTCCTCTGATCCAGTCAGTTGCCCTGCCCTGTCCTTGGCCCCGCCGGCTCTGGGGCCTGTGCTCTCCACCCCTCTCCTGCACGGAAGCTCAGACGGGGGACATGCGGCCCCGGGACAGCAGCGACATCCTCGCAGGTGCCCTGGCTGTTCTGGAAGGGTGGCCTCTACTTGGGCTAAGTTGCCTAATTGGAGGCCTTTCTGAAGCTTAAGCAGCTCACCTTCTGCTTCAATATAACTGTCTGTCCTCATTTTATGTAGAAAGAGTTGATGTTCATCCCCAACCAAAATAAAAATCTGTTTTTTGCTTGAAACAAAGGCTCTTGCTGTTGAAACCCTGCCCCTTCCCTGGCTCTGCTCTGTTTCTTAAGTAGTTTCCAGTGGGCTGTCAGCATTGATGCTGGCTCCTTCCTGTGGGGACCCCTGTTGGTAAGGGAGGGTCCCCCTCTCCCGGCTGCTGTGTCAGGACAGCATGGAGTGAAAGGGTATTGGAAAAGATGGGAGCATAATTTTCTGCAGAAAACAGATTGATTTCACATGTGCTCTCCTGACATCCTGCCTCGGACAATGGCCCTTGCTCACCATTTCCCTTTGCTCTGAGGCCCTCCGTTTATTTTAAGCTGAAGAATCAGATCTTTGAGGAAAGCTTCTTTGTTCCTTTTTAGCAACAGGACATCTCATACGATGTTTTCTTGGGAACAGTCATCATTTAGCTTTTCCCCCCAAAAAAGGAACTTTTGATGACTCTGGCAGCTATAAGAATGTAGAATATATTCATATCCTGAGTGAAAGGTTTCATCCTGTGACCCCAACACCATCTGGAATTGTAGGCCAATGTTTCAGAGACAATTGAGGTCATCCAGTAAATTCCTCTGGCCTCTTGGCTCATCCCAAGTACAGAAATCCTGAGACTAAAGTTAACTCAAGGCATTTAATTAGCTTCAGAGGAGAGGTAGGTAGCCCAGGTATCATGCTGGGGAGGAGTGCTGGACATGTGTGCCTGGGAGGGTCATCAGGAGGCAAGAAGAACCTCCATGGCACCAAGCTGGGAGAGGTTCCTCGGCTGCCGCCAGTGGTTCAGCCTATCCTGACTGCTCCTCTTCATCCTCACGTAGGAGTCGTGCTCGCTCTGTATGGTTTTGTGAGGAGTGAATTTGAAAAGTCTCCAGGCATAGCTTCCTTGCTACGATGTGCTGGGCTGCATGCTCCATCATGGTGACAAGGACCTGCTCCTTTTTGGGCCGGGGTGTCCCAGAAGTTTGGAGAAATGAATGATCCTGCAGTGGTTCTCAACCTTCTGGCCCTTTAAATACAGTTCCTCATGTTGTGACCCAACCATAAAATTATTTTCGTTGCTACTTCATAACTGTAATGTCGCTACTGTTATGAATCGTAATGTAAATATCTGGTTGCAGGATGGTCTTAAGCGACCCCTGTGAAAGGGTCTTTCAATTGCCAAAGGGGTCGCGACCCACAGGTTGAGAACCGCTGGGTAGACCTAGCACACTGGCCTGGGTGTCTTAGCGCTCAGCCTCTTCCTAAGGGGCATTGTCTGGAAAGTGACGCTCTCTGGCCATTCTGTTGGTGCCATGTTTTTTGACAACTGCCCTGACCAGCACTCTATAATAGACCATGAGCTGAGCCCTCAGGACTTCCACTTTTCTGTTGGAAAGGACGTACCTTGCTGTTTGCTCGCTCGTTCTTTCATTGCATGATCGATACGCACCTACTTTGTTTCTGCTGTTAATCTAGGAAATAGGAGAGGCACTTCCTTCTGCTCTCAGGGAGCTCCAGGCCTTGCTGAGGGGCAGGCACATGGACACTTGCAAAGGGAAATGCTGCAGCCCACTCCCAGGTACCGGGGGGGGGGGGCAAAGTGGGGAGAGCTGGAGCAGCCTGTGGGGATCCCTGAGGAGGGGAGGTCCGAGAGGCATGCATGGAGAAGGAAAGTCCTCAGAGGAGGCAGAGCTTTCACTTCCGCAAGGTGCAGCGTCTAGCCTGTCTAGGAGCCTTGGGGTCACACCGTCTATGTGAGGGGGGAAGGAAGTGGAAACTCCTTCCCGCCCCTGTTGCCCACATCCCAGACATTGCTGGCTCAGCCCATGGTGGAGGAGTGTGAGTGTGTGGCTTACACCTCCCTCCTTCCTGCCACACGCCCTAGCTGAGAACCTGGTTATGCTTTTATGGAGAGGGTGCTGGTCCGAGGCCTTGTGTATGGGATGGCTCTGCTGAAGCTTTCAGGGATAGGAATGAGATTGGATGGAGCAGTTTGAGGTCAGGATGGTAGGTTTGGTTGTTAATATAAAATCTCCTTGTAGCAAACATAACATTTTTTTACTTTCTTTTTGGCATGGGCTGCATGAGTTCTTACACATTCTGATGCATGGAGATATTAGAAAAGTGATGGCCAGGGTGCCCAATACACCCAGGAATGAGGCCTGTGAGAGGCCGCAGAGGAGGGGCCGAGGCTGTGCAGTGCGCAGGGACGTACTTCCAGACCTTGACTCAGCACCTGGCTAATTGTATAACTTCAAGTAAAAAAACACATTGTTGGTAGCAGTTTTATTGAGATGTAATTTGTACAGTTTATCCATTTAAAGCAGACAAGTCAATGGTTTTTAGTACATGGACAGAGTCATGCACCATCATCACAGCCAATTATGGAGCATTTTCATCACTCCAAAGAGAAACCAAACCCCATGCCCTAGGGCAGTCACCCCGTGTTCCTCTAATGCCACCCAGCCCCAGGCAGCTCTCTACTCTATGGGCTTGCCTGTTCTGGACATCGCAGATAACTGGCGTTTTGTGATATGTGGCCTTTGGTGTCTGACGTCTTTCACTAAGCGTAGTGTTTTCAAGGTTCTCCCATGTGGTAGCATGTATTAGGGTTTCATTCCTTTTTAAGGCTGAACAGTATTCTATCATGTGGATAAACCACATTTTGTTTCTCCATTTACATGTTGGTGGGCTTTGGGGTTGTTTCCACTTTCTGGCCATTTTGAATAGTGCTACTATGAACTTGGTACAAGTTTTGTGAGGACATTTGCATTTGCAGTTCTCTTGGATATGTGCCTGGGAGTGGGATTGCTAAGCCACATGGTAGCTCTATGTTTGACATTTTGAGGAACTGCCAAACTGTCTTCCAAAATGGCTGTACCATTTTACTTTCCCTCCAGCAATGTATGTTCTAATTTCTGCACATCCCCCCCCAAAAGTTGTCACTGTCCATCTTTTTCATTATAACCCTAATGGGTGTGAAGTGGTATCTCATGATTTTGACTTGCATTTCCTTGATGGCCGGAAACATTTTTTAACCTCGCAATGTGTTTTACCATGGGTAAAACTAGGGTGATAATGAAGAATGTCAAATATTCTTACAGCACTGGGTGCCAGCTGCTGTTCTTAAGTGCTCTGTAACCATTAGTTCATTTAGTCCTGTGGCGGCCTTTATGATGTAGGCACTATTTTAACCTCCGTTTTATAGATGAGTAAAGCGAGGCCTAGAGAGCTTACGTAACTTGCCCAAGGTCACATTGTGAGGCCACCTTAGTTGGAAGAATGACCAAACACTGTGCCTGGCATTGCCCGGCATGTTAGCAGCATTTTTTCCCAGGTGCACATAGTGAGATATACTGGGCATGATCCTGCTTGGGCCACGTGTTCATCGGTTTTGCTGCTGTTTATGAGCCTTTGACCATATGAACTAGTGGTGATGAATCACCAGAATTTATTTTTCCTTACCTGATAGTTACTTACGTGTCCCCAGTAGAGGAGATGTGCCATGAAGGTGTTCCCAGTCTGCTAGTGGTTGTGTATGTCATCTTTCCTTTCTGTGGAACAGCTCCAAGCCCTCATTCTGTTCTTTCCCAGAGACATTCAGGGCCCCGCTGGGGGCATTAAATAAGTCTTCTGTCTCTAGAGAAGCCGGCTCTGTTGGGGCTCTGCCTGGTTTGGGGAGTGGTTGGCATATGGCGCTGAGAGGGACCTTGCTTGTTGCTTTCAGCTCCGTCTGTGGAACAGCCCCAGATTTCTACGTGTTTTGGTGCTTTCTTCTATATTTCATCTCATACAGGTTTTCCTCACTTTAAGGTTACCTAAGCCTCACACACCAAAGCCTAGAAACAGACTTCTGTTGTTCACCCTCAAGTGGACATGACTCTGTGTAACCGAGACGGCATCGTCTTCCTCCTGGTGTCGCGGAGCTGCCTTCTGGCCAGTGGCACGGCGGGGACCGCCCTCCTGGTAGGAGCGGGCCGAGGTGGGCAGGATGCTGCTTTCAGGCCATTTCACCTGCAGATCCAAGCTAGCACCCAGTGCTTCCCGCTGGCACCCAGTGCCTCCCACTGGCACCCAGTGCCTCCCGCTGCCCTTTCCTATCTAGCCATCTCCTGAGTCTCAGGGTGCCCATCGATGTCTGTGGCAGACACAGGTAGGGAGGGTTGCTCTTGAAACTGCCCAGGAGCCCACCCCGTACCGCTCTGACTGGGGCAGGATGGCTCTGACCTTCTGAGAACAGGGCAGGAGGAAGAGGTCCCCATCCGAAGCAGGACAGCCTGTACCCCTAGAGCTGCCGGCAGACTCCCTCAATCACCTCCATCCCCACAGAGGGGCCGGTTACTTGGGGAGGAGGGCGGGAGGGTGGCCCTGACACGAAAGAGGCTGTTTCTATCTGAAGGGGAGATGCCTTCAAGCCACGGGCTAGTCTCCAGGTACGGCTCCCAGAAGGGAAGATGCTCTGGGACCTGGTCAGGGCCTTTTTATTATTATTTTAAATAATTTTATTTATGAGAGAGAGAGAGAGAGAGAGAACAATTTGTTATTCCACTTATTTGTGCATCCATTGTTTGATTCTTGTATGTGCCGTGACTGGGGATCAGACCCACAACCTTGGTGTATCAGGACAATGCTTTAACCAACTGAGGCACCCAGCTGGTGGGGCCTTTTAAATACACTTTAGTTTCTTGATTTTTAAAACCATGATTCCGCCTCCATACAGGACATCTCCCACCCAAGGGAGGCTTTAAAAAACCTTTTATTAAAGTAAACCAGACTTGCCAAAAAGCACACACACCACAGGACAGCGCCTGATGCATTTTCCCAAACCAAGCCTGTCTGTGTAGCCAGCACCTGGAGCAGGAGCACAGCAGCTCCCGGTGGGTTTAGGGGAGCTGGTCTGGGGTGTAAATGTCTGTGGTTCGACCCTGGGCCACCATGTCTCCTTTAGGCCGACACAGTGGAGGTGCTCAGGACAGCTTCCTCAGTATCCATGGGGATTGAAGTGCTCAAGTCCGTTAGAGAAAATGGCATAGGATTTGCATATAACATGTACATCTTCCTTTACTCTTTAAATCATCTCTACGTTACTTCTAATGCCTAATGCAATGTGAATGCCCTTGAAATAGTTGTTATACTGTATTGTTTAGGGCCGTGGTCGGCAAACTGCGGCTCGCGAGCCACATGTGGCTCTTTGGCCCCTTGAGTGTGACTATTCCACAAAATCCCATGTGCAGGCACGCACGTACAGTGTGATTGAAACTTCGTGGCCCATGTGCAGAAGTCGGTATTTTGTGGAAAAGCCGGTATTTTGTGGAAGAGCCACACTCAAGGGGCCAAAGAGCCGCATGTGGCTTGTGAGCCGCAGTTTGCCGAGCCGCAGTTTGCCAACCACTGGAACTTTAGGGGATACTGACCAGAAAAAAGCCTATACATCTTCAGTACAGACATAATCATTGGAGGCTAACTACATAGTGCACTTCACCAACAAATCAACAACTTCTTTTCATGTATTATTTTCAACTAAAGGCTGGGTACACGAAATTCGCGTCCCTAGGCCTAGCCAACGATCAGGGCCAATCAGGGCCTTCCTTCATTCCACGCTGCCCCCTGGTGGTCAGCGCACATCATAGCGAGCAATTGAACTGGTCAGTTGAACTCCCAGTCGAACTCCCGAGGGGACAATCTGCATATTAGCCTTTTATTATAGAGGTTGGTAGTTGAATCCACAGATGTGGAACCTGTGGAAACAGAGGACCAACTGTACTTACTAGTCCATTGATGGCTGGATGAGTGAAAGGAAACTTGGTTCTCACACTCTGGGTATTTCCTATTGAGCCGATGGTTGTTTCTGGGCATTAATGCTTCTTGGCCCTTGGCGATCGACTTGCAGCAGAGGGAGCCAGTGTGAGCAGAGCCTGTGATCTCAGAGGAGTTGAGATGTGACCGTTTCTGAGAGGGGGTGCCAAGAACACTTCTGGAGCCCACTTTCCCAAATACCCACCCCCTCCCCTGAGCCTGTTAGAAGTCCCCCAGGGCCGGAAAGGCCCTCTCTCTTCCCATGCAGGGTGCTTGGGGGCTGGACATGGCCTCCACAGGATGGTGCTGGTCCAGTGCTGGGTCTTCCTGAGCGCTTCAGTGTCTCCGACCAGTTGAAGGCTTTGGTCAGGCCAGTTGGAGAGGTTTAGGACGGAGAGCTCTTTCCTGAGAGGCAGGTCAGCCTCTGTTATGAGCCAGACTTCTGTTACCTCAGAGGCTGGGTCTTCATGAGGGTAGAGGAGCATCATGAGAAAAGTGCCCCCTGCATGCACAGACATTCCTGAAGGCTTTGTAACTGACAGCTCGTATGTTTTCTCAGCTGTGGAGGACATGTTGGGAGTGGCTAATTATACCGATGGATCTTAAAACATCACCGTGTCAGCGTAGAGCCTCAGGAAGTGTCAGTGTGGGTGTTCCGGTCGGGAAGGGAGTGAGAACACCCGCAGGGCCTCTTCCTCACATTCAGGCCTCCCTGTAAAGCTCGCAGAGGGCCTCAGAGCTTACCATGCTCTTCGCTGGAGCCCTGGCGTCTTTGGCAGCAGGGGAACGTGACACCTTCTCTCTGAGGTTTTGTATCTTCCACGCATTTTGGTTACTTCTTCGTTCCTGTTCCTGCCACTTGGAAGTTTAACCCGAGGGCATTAGGTTTTGGTGTCCTCCAGCATCCCTGCCCTGAAAGGGAGGCTGCTGGTGCTTTTACTGTAAATTTAGGAGAAACACTGGGGTCTGGAAGAAAAGGGTGCTTTTTCCAAGGCTCTAGACCAGCCGTGGGCAAACTACGGCCCGCGGGCCGGATCCGGCCCGTTTGAAATGAATAAAACTAAAAAAAAAAGACCGTACCCTTTTATGTAATGATGTTTACTTTGAATTTATATTAGTTCACACAAACACTCCATCCATGCTTTTGTTCCGGCCCTCCGGTCCAGTTTAAGAACCCATTGTGGCCCTCGAGTCAAAAAGTTTGCCCACCCCTGCTCTAGACTGATACCAGGGGCTCCAGCTCCTCCCAGTGAGAAACCCCCAGGATCCTTGGGAAGGCGTCTAGGACCCCGTGCAGGACAGGGACTCGGTTCTGCTGCCAGCTGTGGTTCGGATGGGGAGTGGAACCCAGATGGGCTGGGCACTGTTTGGGTTGTTCCTGTCTCCCTGGCATTTGGCACAGGGCCTGTCCTGAGAGGAGTTTAGGGGTTCTTAGTCTCAAGCCAGTTTTCTCCAGCCAGGCAACAGGAGCGGGGGCCCAGCAGGTGCTCCCTGAGCCTGGCACTGTTGGTGCAGGTAAACGCCTGGGTCCCATGGAGCAGGTTCCCTCTCTCTCCCCTCTGTCCTGGGTTCCCTAGTTTCCCTGGAATCTGGTGTCTCCAGGGGCAAAGGGAAAGGCCTGGCCTATATTCAGGGAGACTTGGTATATAGGCCCCAGGCCCAGGTTATCCTGGGGGTCCCCTACCTTTTTCTTTTTCTTTTTAAAAAATATGTTTTTATTGATTTTTAGTGAGAGAGGAAGGAATGGGGGGGTGGAGAGAAACATTGATGTGAGAAACATCAATCAGCTGCCTCCTGCACACACCCCAAACAGGGTTCAAACCTGAAACCTGGGCATGTGCCCCAACCAGGAATCAAACTAGCAACCCTTTGGTGCATGGGACGATGCTCACCCAACTGAACCACACTGACCAGGGCTCACTTGCCTTTTCTTATCCTCTCTGTCCTTCAATGCTTCAGAGTCTGAACAGCTGGGGGAGCCCAGTGATTCCTGATACTCACAAGCTCAGTCTCAAGTTTCTTTTTCTCTAGCTTGTTTGGATTCTTGGAATAAATCTGAGTTTTCCCCCAAAGGGTGATTTGAATTCCTTTGGGCTTCCAGCTCTTGCTGGCCCTGCTAAACATGATCTGTGGTGGCCCCAGGTTGTAAGGCTCGACCTGCTTGCCTCTGGGTCTGTACGTAGTTGCCAGGAAGAGGGAGTGTGTTCGTGAACCACTGGTGCCCTTCGGGTCAGCACTGCCCCTGCGTTGGCAAGGAGCTCCCCCACACATGCTGTGCTCCATTCAGATGCTTGCACGGACCAGAGCTCAGGGCAGGGCTGCCGAGGTGGGAGTCTGCTTCCCACATTGCTTGGGCTTTACCCCTCTCATCGTACAGAAATGCAGCAGCCCTGGCCATATTTCCTCACCTCTCAAGTCTCTCTTGTAGGTGGTACAGTTGCCTGATAGGGTCTTTCTCTTTCCACTTTCCCAAGGTTCTCACAGTGTCACTAGAGGGGTGAGGACTGCCTCCCTCCCCTTTCCCTCAGGCTGCCCAAGGGGTTACTTTTATTCACTGATGTGGCTGACAGGGCCTTTGGGGTGCTAATTCAAGCACTGGGTGCTGGGGCACCTTATGAAATCACATTTTCGGTTATATCCACTCTATGTACCCTCTTG
>NW_005362033.1:550741-595955 GCF_000412655.1 Myotis brandtii
CTTAACAGCAAGCTCTTTACAGATGCGTTGTGCCCTCCTCTCCCTCTGTTACTGGGGCCTCTGGAGCCCAGCCAGAAGCTGTTCATGACCTGATACAGCTGATGGCCAGGCAGGGACCACAGCCAGGCTTCAGAGATGCCTGCTGTGCCGTTGTCCTCCACCTTGCCTGGACGTTAGCAGCACTGGGAGGCCTTTTAGTAATTTCAGTGCCAAGCCCTACCCCAGAAACTTTGAGTCAGAGTCTCTGGGAATGGAACCTCTATTTAAAAATCTCGCCCGGTGATCCCATTATTCAGCAAAAGCTGAAAATCGTTGCTTTAAGCTCTAAAACCTTCTAGTTAAAGACCACTTGCCTTCTTTCAGCCTTGCTTGTGAGGCTCTGTCTCCCTCAAGCCTCTCCTCCCGGCTTCAGACCCAGGACAGGAGGGCGAGTGGGAAGGCCTGCAGCGGGGCTGGTGGGCGTGATGGCCCCACAGCTGTACTGCTTTCAGTCTCACTGAGGCCAACAGCAGCTTGTTCTTTCTTCATCTCTCTGCTGCCCTTTAGGCAGGAAAGCAGTTGATTCATGTGGAACAGCAGCCCTCTCTCCCTCCTAGGAGGGGTGGCAGCAGCTGAAGGCCTGGGGAGCCAGAAAGTGAAAATCTCCATATAAGGCCGGGACTGCTCCAGCCTGCACGCCCTGCCGCCACCGCTGCCTCCTCCCCAGCGCTCTCCTCCCACCTGGGCCTGGTCTCCCAAGCGACAGCTCTGACGGGGCTGAAAGCACAGCTTCTGCCAGAAAGTACCTTTAGCCCCCTTTCTTTTTCTTCCTTCGTCTTCTTACTGCCTCCAGTTTCTCCCATCCCTCCTACCAAACTGCCTTCAGAGGGAGGCTCAAACACTCAGGCTTAAGTACAAAATAGTCACCTACTGTTTACTCCTCCTGTTGCTGAGCACTGGGAGCCGGGAGCCAGGAGCTGGGACAGTGGCTGCTCTGCAGTTCCTGGGGAGGGATCGGTGGGAAAGGAAATGTGCGCTTGGAAATGAGTGGAATCTGCGGGACTAAGGGCAGAAGGACTGCAGTCAGCACTGTGCGCCCGCTGAGCAGGTGCTTCCCACGGGCACTGGCTAACAGGCAGCCACCACGCATATGTATTGGGTTCGGCAGTTCAGTAACTAATGGCGCTGTGGGAGTGCAGGTTACAGGCAAGCAAGGGAGAGGCTAGGATTATCCATGTGACACTGGATTAAGAGTTGAAGACAATATGTTTAGCTTAATAGAGACATAGTAGTATGAAGAGCTATAGATCGAGGGAGGTATGTGTATATACAGGGTTATATACACCTATTTTCCTTGTTCTGTCAGCTGAGGCCTACAGACTGCACAACGCCAACTGCAACAAGCACACCTAGTATCCAGATCTTGGTTTCTACTTTTGTTCCCCAGTAGAAGGAACGAGGGCTCTTTGGAGAAATGGCCAGTTCTAGGACTGGGAAATGAAGTGCCATTGGCGTTGCCCTTGAAGGGGTGGGAAGGACCCTGTCCCTGGCCAGGAAGCCCAGGCTGGTGCCAGCCATAGAACAAGGGGAACTGGGATCACGGGAGTGAAGCTACAAAGTGGGTGGCCTGGGGTCCTGGTCAGAACGTTACCAAGGGACTTCCTCTCCAAGGCCCTGGGCACTCTGCCGCTGTGGCCGGTTGTCCTGGAAACTCCTCTTCCGCCTCTGCAGTGAGGAGGCTGGGTGATGCAGCCAGTGAGTGGCCGGCCAGGGGGATGGCTGTCGAGGCTTCAACTAGAATTCTTCTCAGGGCTAGTTATACTGGAGTTACAAGACTCCTTGTCAGACTGTTCTGTTGGTTAACCCAAGGCAGCAGGACTAAAACGGGACTTGAGGAATGAGCCATTCACCAGCAGTTTCATCAGCACCTTGAGGGCTGGCAGCTTTCCACTGCCCCCTCCCTTCTGTCCTGAGCTTGATGTGAGGCCAGACGCTTGCTTTAGGCCTCCTCCTTCAGGGTTCTCCTCCCCTTCCTGTGCCTCACTCCCTTACCTTCTGCCCACCTGGCCCCGGGGAAGTGTTTCTTACCTGACCTGTTCAAAACGGCTTCCCACCCCAAGCTCCATTTCCCACTCCGGCTTCATTTTTCACCGTGGCACCCACCACCACCACCTCACAAGTACACTCTATTTATGTTACTTGCCTGACTCTAGACTGGAAGGTCAGCTTCGTAAAGTCAGATTTTTGTCAGTTTTGTTCATTACTGTATTCCTAATACCTAGGATGGTGCCCAGCACATAGTAGGTGCTCAGTAAATACCTGCTGAATGGACGAGTGCTGCTGGTAGCAGCCACTTTGCTTTCCTGAGTGTTTTTCATGTGTCTACAATGGAGATGATGCCAGCCCCAGGCTTAGGGGAGCAAGATGTTTATTGATGGAGAAACCCTTCATAAAGTGCTGTCCCGTCTCCCGTGGAACTGTCTTCCCCTCCAGAACTCCCCAGACAGATCTGACCCTGTGCCATAAGGAGCCTTTAGGACACTTGGCGTCTCTGTCTCTGGCCGCTGTGAGCTGTGCTGTCCACAGCAATGTTCATACCTGCACTGCAGTGCTGATGGCACCAAAGTGGGTGCCATGTCTCACTCATCCCTGTGTCCCCAGGGCCTGGCATCCAGTGTATGTTTGTTAAATGAATGATTTTTGGAGACAGTGATTTTGTCTTGTATCCCCAGCCCCTCCTCAGTTAGTCAGCCCTCATTCTAAGAGGAAACAGCCCTGGCTCCTTCAGTCCACCCTGCAGGACTCGATTTTGGACCCTTCTCTCCACTGCTTGTTGTTCCTGTGAGCCAAGCTCTGTTTATTTCTGGCCTCCATTGAGTGCTGACTGTGTGTACCCTCTCCCAAGCCGCCTTCTCTGTGTTCCTCTGTGGCAAGCCCCATTCTGCTGGAGGAGGATGGTCCCCTTGGGCTGGAGTTGGGGCTTCATGGAGAGGCACTTCAGAGCAGTAGATAGAGCCTGGAAGGAAACGGAGAGAGGCTGTCTCCAGGTTGTGTGTGAGCTGCCAGTACCTGCTCCACCCCCACCCAGAGGGACACAGGCCTCAGAAAATACTGGGCATTTCTGTTGGTGGCACAAGCACTAACCTCCCACTCCCAACCCACCATGTCCTTGCTTCCCTGGCTCCAGGAAGCCACTTGGGGGCCTGTGCCCATGGATACCTGTGTGTCCATAGGCCCTGTGACCCCTCTGGCTCTGCTTCCTTACCTGCTGGGCACCTGAGGCTGTTTCAGGCCCTCCAGTTGTGATGGACATGATTCTCGGCCAAAAAGGAAGTGTTTTTGTTGAGAGGTCACATAAGACCGTCAGCACAACACACTGTTCCATGCTCGAGAATAACGCTGAGTTCAAGTCCTTCTAGATCCCCACTCTTTCACCCTCCCTCATTCCTCAGACTCTGCCCTGTGGGACTGCTCCTGTCCTGTCCTGCCCTGGACCATCCCCTCCCCTGGCCCACACACCTCTCAGCCCGAGCCATCTCCAGCAGGCCACCTCCGCTCCGCCAAGTGGGTCTCATCTCAGGTTCTCTGTCTCTGTAGCTCCCATGATTTGGGGACATCCCAGGGTTGCTGCTGGAACTGTTTGGTGCACCAGGGTTAGCTGCAGCCCAGGCTTGAGGGTGGCCGCTGCCTTTCTTCACATAGCCAGTTTGTGACCCTGCCTTCCAGGTGGCCACTGGCTTCTGTCTCTGTCCTCTTTCTGTCTCTGCTGCTTTCCTTCTTGTCCTGCCTAAGTCCCATCACTTGTGGTATCAGCCTAAAAGGATCTGTTTTCTATGAAGACAGAGGCATAGAAATGCCAGAGAATGGTAGCTGGAATATAGGCCAAGTACAGAAAAAATAAAGGAAATTTAGTTTAGTTTGGCACCTGTTCTACCTGAGTCACTGAGATCCAAATCCTAGGAGTCATCCCTGTCTACTCTTTTTCTCTTCCACCACACACCTGAAGTCCGCTTGGCTCTACCTTCAGTATATCCCAAACCCCACCACTCTTCACCCACGTGCCATTAGCATTCTGGCCCAACCATGTTCCTCTGCCTGCCTCACTTGTCGGGGTCAGAGTGCTCTGTGAGCTACAGTCAGGCTCCTTCCCTGACTCACCTCCTTTGCAGATTACACCCTCTGGCCCAGCAGGCTGTGGCCTCCAAGGGCTCCCTTTATCCTACCAGCAGGTTGGCCTGCCACCTTCTGCAGGCCAGACCCAGTCATCCCGAATCCGGGGCCTCAGAACTTTCTTCTCCATTGGGCCTCTGCTTGGACTCTGGGTGAATCCACCTCCCAGGCATTTTCTAGCCTCCTACCTGCTTTCCTTTCATTCCTATCACTTATCACTCCCTGAAATTGGATGGTTCTTTGTTTTTTCTCTTATTTTTTTCTTCATCACCATAAGAATAAAGTGAGCTTTTCTTGGGGGCGAAGGGGGCGGCACTTTGTCCTGTTCTCACCTCTCTTCCCAGCACCAACCAAGAACAGTACCACCACCACCCCCCCCCAAAAAATACATGCTCAGTAAATGGCTCCAGTCTGTACCTAAACAATTGCCTAGGGAGTCCTGAGGTGATTATGTGGTCTTCTAGGCAGGGCCCTGAACACTTCTCCTCCTCCTGTTTTCAGTGGATGTGATAATCAATGTGAAGGGGAAGGAGCCAGGCTCGAGGTCCAGATGTACTTCCTCCAGGAGTCTTCTAGGTCAGCTCTCAAATGTGTGACTCACCAGGAGCACAGGCTGAGACCAGGGACTGAAGGGCCAGGGAGGAAGAAAGGGCCCCGGGGCCAGGTAGAAACCAGGACAGGCTAAACTATGAAGGTGGGGTTTAGTGTTTTGGCTGATGGGGAAAAAGATCAATTTACTTCCAGGGCTGGGGCTAAGGAAATAAGCTTTCTGGGTCTGGGGTAAACCAGGCCAGTGTGCTAAAGTGTACCAGTCCTCTCTAAGGCAGGAGGCTCACACCTATTAACAGGTGCTCATGTGTATGTAGCATGCACCTGAGATCACCACACCTTCTGTTAGCATAGGTAACCAGATATTAATAAAGGAAGGGAGCAAAGGAAGTCAGACATTATTAAGCATAGTAAATGAGGGAGCATACGCCTGCTTAACCAGGAAGCAACAGCTTCACCCACTCCAAGGGATAGCAGCATTGCCCAGCCAAAGGGATTAGCACACCCCTCCCTACACCGCCCCACCCTCCGATTGTGGGGAGAGTGGGGGGAGGTAAGCATGCACATGCGCAGCGGAAGCCAAAATGGCCACTGTCTAGCCTGGAAAAAGGATTGGATTAGACAAGGGGCATAGAACCCATCCAGATCTAGGGAATAGATTGGTTAGGGGTGGGGCCATCAGAAGCTCAGGAAAGCTTGGGAATTTGATTGATTAGTTAAAAGAATCACCTGGTCTGTCCCAAGTCTGAGATCATATAATCAGCCTAACAAAGAAGCTTTCTCTCACACTCAGTGACACGTGCTATGTAACATGTGCCCCGCCCCCCTTCCTGGGGTGGGGGTTGGGGGGGCGACCAAGTGCAGGCCTGGGCACAGTGCCAGTCGAGGACAGGCTGCACTAGCTGGATGGGGACAGGTGGGAGCTAAGCTTCAGCGTGGCACAGCACTTTTGGACACTGGGTTGATGATGGAGTCAGGACACCACAAACGCAGAGGCAGTCCTTTGATTTTGCTTCTGTGATGAGTTTTACCACCAAGCCTCAGTCTTCATACGTGGGTCTCCAGTTCTTTTATCGTTCAGGTGCAGCTGTGGTGTGGGGTATTGGCATCCTATAGCAGAGGAGAGCAGCAGGATTGGTGGGGTGGGGGGGCTCATGCTCTGGGCTCCCACGCTTTTCTGTATCTGGCAGGATATTGTTCCTACCTTTGCGCTGAGGGTAGAACTGGGGAGAGGTAGGAAGCTGGGGAGGGTCGGTGCCCACTGAGGACTCTGTTCTATGCCTGCTGGGAGGACCTCACACAGGCCACAAGGAGTTGGGCCAGAGTTGGCCAGGCTTCCTCTGTAGAATGACCACTTCCACACAAGGAGCATGTTGGCCTAAATGAGGCACTTCTTTCTGCCTAGAATCCCAAGTTGCCCTGTTTGTGCGTGCGTGTGTGTGTGTGTGTGTGTGTGTGTGTTTTCAAATATATGTAACATAAAATTTACCATCTTAGCCATTTTTAAGTGTATAGTTAAATGGCATGAAGTACATTTACATTATTGTGCTGCCGTCACAACCATCCGTCTCTCGTCTTCTCAAACAAACTCCATAGCAGTTCTACAATAATATTTGCCCTTTTGTGTCTGGTGTATTTCATTTAACACAATGTTTTCAAGATTCATCCATAGCATATGTCAGAATTTCCTTCCTTTTTACGGCTGAGGAATATTTCATTGTATGCATAGACCACATTTTGTTTATCCATTTAGCCCTTTGTCCTTTCTGTGTCATATCCAAGTGAACCCTTGGGTTGCTTCCACCTTTTGGCTGTTGTGAATTTGCTGCTATGAACATGGTGTACAAATATCTGTTTGATACCCTGATTTCAATTCTTCTGGGTGTATACCTAGAAGTGGCATTGCTAGATGATACGGTAATTCTATGTTTAAGTTTTTGAGGAACTGCCAAACTGTTTTGCACAGCAGCTGTACCATTTTGTCTTCCTACCAGCAATACACAGGGTTCTAATTTCTTCATATCCTCGTCAACACATATTTTCAGCATTTTTATTATAACCAACGTAGTAAGTATGAAGTGCTTCATATCTCATCGTTGTTTTAATCTGCATCTCCCTAATAACTAATGATGCCAAGTGTCTTTTCATGTGCTTATTGGCCATTTGTATATCTTCTTTGGAGAAATGCTTATTTGAGTCTCTTAAATTGTTTTTTCTTATTTATTTTTTGCTGTTGAGTTGTAGGAATTCTTTTTATATTCTGTATATTAATCCTTTATCACATATGTGATTCGCAGATATTTTCTCCCATTCTGTGGATTGCCTTTTCACACTGTTGATAGTGTCTTTAAATGTACAAAAGTATTTAATTTTGACAAAGTCCAGTTTATCCCACTTTTTCTTGTTGCTTGTGCTTACATTGTCATATCCAGTCATTGTCAAATCCAATGTTATGAAGCCATCGCCCTTGGTCTTCTAAGAGTTTTATTGTTTTGCTCTTAGATTTAGGTTTCTGATCTGGTTGAGTTCATTGCTGTGGTGGGCACTTGGTTCTTGTGGAGTTCTGCTCCCATGCTGGTTGGGTGGAATGAGGAGGTTGTAAACAATTCTTCCCTCCGTTCCTCGCCCCCGGTCTTAGGGTGAGGTAGGCCTTGCATGGGTGGTGATGGCTTCCCAAGGAAACTCCCCTGGCGGACAGCCCTTTGTCATTTAGTGGGAGCCTGGGTGTCTTGCTGCCCAGCCAGCAGCCTGGGTCAGCAGGCAAGTCTGACACAGCAGGTGGGAGAAGGAACTTCTTGGCCTTGGCAATAAGTAAAAAGGGTCTTTGTTGTGTTCTTTTCTCCTTTAAAAAAAAAGTTTAGCTGACCCTGACAGTGCCCCAGGAATGCAGGGAAGTTTGGCTGATCCACAGAACCCTGAATGGGTCCCTTCTGCAGCCCCCACCAGCTCCACCAGAACACCTCAGCATGTACAGTATCGGCCCACTCGTCCTTCTTCCCACAGCTCTGAGGTTGCAGGCCCAGCGTGGGCACTGTGCTGGACACAGCTCCTGTTGCTGCCTGGGATTAGCAAATGCTCCCCTGTGTCATGGGTCTTTTCTGCTGAATCCATAAGAGCCCCAACTGCTCAGAAAGCCCACCTGCTCCTGGATGGGCCCGAGCGGAATCCTGAAAGAGGGGCCTCCTAGGGACAGGAGTGTTGTCTCTAGCAGAGCTGAGCTCCTTGGGGATGGCCTGCCCATGCTGCTGTGGTCTCTTCCTTCTCCTGGGCCAAGGGTAGTAACGTGCTCAGGTGGGTTGGGAGTCGGACACCTGGACTCCGCCCTCGTACCTCTCTGGCCTGTCTCCATGTCTGGAGTGTGGGGCAGAGGGAGGGTGTCAAGCACCGTCCAGCCCTGGGTTGGAGGCAGCAGCGAGTGTTCTTCCCGCAGGAATCTGAGTGGAGCTGCACAGGTTTTCTGCAGGGCCTGGTCCACTGGCCGCCACACCCACCTCGTTATTTTCTATATCTCTGCAATATTTTGTTTTATTTTTAAGTGTACAAGTCATTAAGTGTATTCACAGGGTTGTACAGTCATCACTACCATCTAATTTTAGAACATTTTTATTCCCCCTCCCCCAAAGAAATTCTGCACCCCTTAGTTATCACCCCCAATTCTCCATCAGCCCCAAATAACCACTAATTAATCTACTTTCTGTTTCCATCGATTTACCTATTTTGGACATTTTATATAATTGGAATTATGCGTATTGCTATACCCACCTCTTGCCTTTCAGCTTTATCGTCTTCTGGTTGCTATAGTGCTGGCCCCAGGGGTGGTGGCTGCAGAGCAGCACCATGAGCCCCTGGAAGTGGAAGTCTCTTTCTGGGCCCGGGATCTCCTTCAGGCCCTCCATCTCATGCCCCTCAAGCAGTGGGAGACTATTACTGTCCGTCCTTTCCACGTGCATCACCCACTATTCGCTTGACAACCATGGGGTTTGGTAAGGCTGGGTATTCCTATTTTATAAATAAAGCATATTTATAAATAGAATATATATTGTATGTTATAAATAAACCTGCAATATAATTTTAGAGGGTTGGTTTGTTCCATATAGCATTCAAAAATATATACTGAAGTTCATTTGGGGCAGAGCCAACATAGGTATATGTAGTAAAATCTATATATAGTATAGTTTTATCAAAGACCTCACAGTCTAGCATGGAGAACAGATGGGCAGGCTCATAAGTGGACTAGGGGCTACATGTAGGGTCATCCCCTTCAGAGAGGACAGGGTGACCGTCCAGGAGGGGGAGAAGTGAGGCAGATGGTCGGCCTGTTTAGCAAATAGCTGTGGGTCTCCCAGGCCTGTGAACAGGGGCAGGAGGTGAGGCCAGGGTGGTTGAGGGCCCCAAACACAGGGCAGAGAGCTTGGGCTTGAGGCCCTTGGAGCAATTGAGGCAGAGTGTGACTGGGCCATATCTATACTTGTGAATGGTCTTTCTGGGGCCACTACTGGTGACTACAGGGAGACCATTATAAGCAAGGCTGGCGTTGCTCCGTTTTCTTCCTGTCTGAATGGCGCTGAGGATCCAGGTGCTGGGCCTGGGGGATTAGCATCCGCAGACTTCGCCGCTCCTGCCGCAGAACAGATCCCAGGGTTGAGGCTCCCATCTCCCTGACTGGGTTTGGATCAGGGAGGAGTGGGATGAGTAGATGGCCACACCTAGACCTGGGCATGGTGTGCCCAGGAGCTGTGGGAGGCGGGCCAGAGACTCATGGCAGGTGAGCAGTCTGGTGCTCCAGAGGACAGACACCCCCTCACGCCTTTCCCATCTGCCGGAGTGTGACCAGACTGATCTTCCCAGGGTCTCGAGGGGGGAGCCAGCAAGGCCTGGAGAGTGTATGCCAGCTGCTTACCCTTGGATAAGCTTCTTGGTTTGACCCGGCATTTACAAGAGCCTACTGTTAGCCATGTTAGGGCAGCAGCTGGCCTCCAGTGTCGGCACGGAGACCTGCTCTCCCTCCCCTCCCAGGGGCTCAGTGACGCCTAGAGTATCTTCCAGTCCCCCCAGGCCAGTCCTCTCGTCCCCCTGCCAGCCTCCTTTCTGTCCTGGGGTAGGAGAGAACTGTGCCCTACGCTTTCTTCCCATCTTCCTGGGGCAAGCTCCAGATGGAAATTCCGTGCCCATTAAGCAGCCACTCCTCACCCCCACTCCCACCCAGCCCCTAGCAACCATGAATCTGTTTCCTGTCTGTGGATTTGCCCATTCTGGGTGCCGGGAACAGGGTGCAGTGCTCAGCAGATGCTCCCTAAGGGCCGCTTCCTTCCATAGAGAACTCAGGTTCAGCTTCCTCAGTCCCAAAGAAGGGATGTGGGCTCTCCTTGGACCTGACTTGAGTGGCCTAACCAAGCCTCCAGCACAGCTGCCCACCAGGCCTGTCTGTAAGGGAGCTCTTGGGCACCATTGTCATGGCCTTTGGGGCGGGCAGGGAAGTTGCGTTCCTGCCCGGGCCCCATGTGATCCCATTGTGAGCACCACAAGCTCAGCAAGCCCCTCACTAGATTAGGCCTGGTGGCGTGCCCACTGGTTCTGCCAGTAACCTTGAACATGACTGTGCAAATGGTTGCAAGGACCAGGGAGAAAAGGCATAAGGAGGGGAGGGGCAGACTTGTTCCAAGTGGCTCCACGGGGCACCAGGTCCCTTCCCCACTGATCCCCAGCCTAGATATCTGCAAATCGGGCCTATCAGCGCCTGCCTCCTGAGGCTGTCGACAGGGTAAATGAGGCATCCCTGTAACTCCTGTTTAGAGCCCTGCCCAGCCCCGTAAATTACTACTATTCTTGCTGCCAGGGCTTTCACTGAAAGGTAGATTTTTCTTCATGCCTTACCTGGAGCGTGGAGAGCACTGCTCCTCACAGTGTCAGATGTGCTGGCTGGCTGCTGTCACCAGTGTTTTTCCTCCTCTTTAAGTCAGCTTTGGTGAATACGACAGAATAATACAAAATAATACATGCAGTAAAATTGTTTCATAATTTTCAATTCACATGTGTGTGCATGCACATATGTGTGTGTTCATCCCAGCATGAAATGTACAGTTCTGTCAGTCATGGTCAGATGAGTTTGAGAAATACATGAACTATTGCAGGAACTCAGTGGATGGGCTTGGGCTTCACCTTGAAAGGCTCTTTCTGACCTTGAGATTTTGTGAGTGCTTCTTTGCCAAGGGAAGCCTTTGTTTTTGTGGGACTCTTGTTTTCCCACCGAATGGGGAGCAAAATGGACGATTCCCATTCCATCCAGGCCTTGCATATGAGCCGCCCCCAGTTCTAGAAGCACAGTTGCCTGAAGGAAAGCCTCCCCCCCCCCCCACCTCCTTGATAGCTCTAAATGGCCCCTCTGTATTTCTGTCCCACTTTCCTTTTCTTTCCCCCTGGCTCAGAGAAGCTCACCTTCTCAAGCTTCCAGGGTTTTCCCTAAAGCACAGCTCCTTGGGTCTGGGGTGGGCATGGAGGATCCCAAGGTGGTGAAGCTACCGTAGCAGGATTGTCCTAAGCGGGCCTCTGACAGGTGCCACCTGCAATGGGCAGAGGTTCCCTTGGCCTCTTGTGGACCAACAGGCAGAGGCTCAGTAGGAAGGCTGGTTCTCAGTAGGGGGGTCATATCCCTGGAAAAAGGCCCAGGTCTTGTGCCCTCCTGCTTGGTCACCTCCTGCTTAAACCATCCGCAGCTCTCTAACAGCTCTGCCGTCTTAGCTGGTGGTGTGGAGGCAGAAGAGGACCTGAGTTCCCCAGATGGCTGAGGGCTGTCGGTGCCATTGCTGGGCATGGACTGAACCCATACTGGCAGTATAGCAGAGTTGGATGCCCTGAAGACAGCCAGCCCTTTTTTGGGAAATGAACTAGCAAAAGTAGGTAATGCTCAGCCTTGTAGGAGGCCTGGATTTCTAACCTCTGGAGGTGCAGAATGAGGGCAGGGAGATTGTTGGACAGAGCTGGCTTCTCTGCTGACAGCATTGCGGTGAGGGGTTCCCTCTCGCTGGATTCGGGTCACAGCCTAGATATTTGCCCTGGCTCTCCCAGCAGGAGGTCTCAGTGTAGCTGGGAAATGGATTGTTCAGGAGCAGTTCTCTCTCCTCAGAGTGCTGAGAATGCAGAGCGGTGTGGCCCCTCCTGGACAGAGGTGGGGGGCCGGGGGCTCTCTGGAGACCCTGGTGGAATCTTCCCCAGCTCTGTGGGTGCGGGAGACACAGCTACGTGTGGAGTAGGGGCAAGTGGGTGACAGCGTTGCCAGCCTCAAAGGTGGTGGGAGTCGTCGGTGAGAGGATGCGAGGGGCCAGGGCACAGCATGGGAAGCACACACACACAGCAGAGGCATCGCGCGTGCTGCTGGGAGACTCAGGCACCGTTTCCATGGCAGGTGCCAGTGCTTTTCCTTCGTTTCTGACTGGTTTACTCTCTGCTCCCTTTTCTGTGAGTGTAATAGGACTAGATGGTGCCTGCTGTGTAAGTAATATTTAAGGAGGCACGAAGAGGCTGTAATTGTGAAATCCTGACACCTAGGTAGTAAATAAACATTCATTCCTTCAGTCCTGGCTTGTTATGCCTTTGCCTGTTATTGGCACTTCTGGAAGAAGGTAGATCCCTCATTTACACACAAAGACACTGAGGCCCAGAGGAGTCTGGCAGTGCAATTGGTGACAGAGTCCCATGACCACTTCCAGCTTCAGGGCTGGCTGGGAAATCTTGTCTGTAGCGTGGCCATGTGCCCAGTGAAAACAATTACTGGCAAGAGGGGATGGTGAATAGTTTGGTAAGTTTGAGCCCGGGAACATAGTATTTAAAGAGGAGTGTATGCCTCCCGGGGGCCCACTAGATCAGCGGTTGCCAACCGGTGGTCTCTGGACCACCAGTGGTCCGTGAGGTTCGAAAGGTTGGTGACCACTGCACTAGATGCTCCCGAAAAAATAAAATATTAGTATTTCTGTTGATGTCTTATTGTCCCCACTTAACTCACCTGTGTGTGTTATACATGTGTTACAGTTGATAAGTTATTGGTTCCATGGTGGAGTTAGATACCTTATCTAACCCGGGCATCTGTGTCGTAGGTGATATATCCCAGCAGCATTGTGAGACCACAGGCCAGGGGTTAGGGTGGGCACCGAGGCCAAGTGAGGACATTGCCTTGGGAAAGCCCCTCTGCCAGCCCCTCTCTCCACTCTGCTCTTGCTCCTGGCTCACTCTGGAAACAAGGCCATGACGTGCCCACACCTCACAGCTCCTGGCCTAATCCTCACAATGGTCCACGGCACCAGTGGCCTTTCCTCACTACAAGAGGCCCCACCTCAGAGACACTGAGCCTTGTCAGTGCCAGTGTCTTTGTGCACTTCGGGGGGGGGGGGGGCGGAGCTCTCAGAGGGCAGAGGCTGCCACCCTTAGTTTGCCCAAAGAGAGCATGATGCCAGAGAAGGCCTGGGATTAGAACTTGCGAAGAGAGAAGGGGCTGGAGCCAGAGCAAGGAGTAGGGAATGCTGGGAGGACCGTGCAGGCCCTGCCCCGGGCTGGATGCTGTGTTCTCGTGGCTGCCGTCATCTGGGGAGGGGAGCCCAGGCCTTAGATGCATGTGGTTCTCCCCAGCCAAAGGCAGATGGGTGGGTCCCAGGCCACCTTCTTTGCTCTCTGCTCCTAAGGACCTCCCAGACCCCCCTGTTTGGTTACAGGACAACCCACCAAGCTCCTCTTTCCAGCCCAAGGAACCCTCCAGGAATGCCTGGGAGAGGTACTGCGAGGCTGCTTCCCTCCTGAGAGCGCTTGCTTTATGTGGTTATGGCCCACCCTTAGAAGAGGGACTCTTGCCCCTCCTGTTCCTACCTGGGGGCATTTCTGAGGCAGGATGTTCTTTGAACACATAGCTGAGGGTAAAAGCTCTTTCCCCACCTGAAGGTGGAGGCCTGCCTGCAAGCCCATGGCCAGTCCTCGGACCCGGCCACCTCCATCCTGAGCTGGACCCAAGGATGACTGGCTGAGCCAGGGGCCCCATAAGAAAGGCAGTGGGAACCAGGGAGCTGACTCCTTCCACCTCCTAAGGGCCAGAGAGCGGGCAGCCGAGTCGGAGCAAGAGTTCTGGGAACCCAGCCCAGCCCCAGTGATGAGGGAGGTGGCGGTGGTCAGAGGAGCTCCTAGGGCAGCCTGGGAGCCACAGGGAGAGCACCTGAGCTCAGACTGGAGGCCTGGGAACTCCCCTTCCTTCTGGGGACACAGAGGCCGTTTCCAATGGCAGGGAGTCCGCCAGACCCAGCGTCCTGATGCTCAGACCAGGCCCTTCCCTCGGTCCTGGCTCAGGGAGCTCCCAGCTGGGTGGGCAAAACCTACTCGGAGCTCCAGGAGGGAGGCTCGCAGTGCAGCACCCCAGATGGCTGCCATTGGCTTTCTCCCACTGCTCTCTTGCCAGGAACCGGACTGGGGATATGCCAAACTCTTGGGGCCACTCAGTGGAGAAGCTGACAGCTGCCCTGGAGCCCCCCATCATCCATTCCGGTTTCTGAGCCATGGCAACCTGTCTCCTTTCCCAAAGCATCGTCATGTGGGGGGAGTGAGAGGCCAGAGGGTGGGGCTGACAGATCATCTTAGGAAGGACCTCTCAGTTAAGTCTTCACCTCAGTGGGGATTTTTTAAAGCCTTCTTTTCTTGTTTTTGGTTTTCTGTCCCTAATTTCAATGTCTAACAGCTTTGCTGTCCGAAAAGGAGAAGTTGTTATTTGTTGTTAGGCTCTGGGCAGCCTTGCCACGCTCCTCACGGGCATTCCTGGACGTGGTGGTAGTGCACATGCCTCTGGCGGCCTTGGCCTCGCAGCCCCACACCTACCTTCAAGGATGTGGCTTCTCTCTGGCCCCATTCTTGCCTCTAAAAATAACCTTGCTATTTTGAAGCCACCTGCTCTAGAGCTTTTCTCACTGCTTTCTTGGATAAGTAACCCCTCTAAGATGAGGGCTTGGCTGCCTCTGCCATCCCAGCTGTCCTCAGGGAGTGAGCTCCTTCCTGCCTCCCCCTCCCCCATGCCAGCTGGGCTATTGTTTTCCAGCAAGAAAGGAATGTCCAGCTGGGGAGCCTCTGAGAAGAGCCAGCCTGTCACCCTCCTCCTTGGGGGGTTAGGGGCAGGTAGGAAGTGGAGGTCCGGGGGCCAGGGTGAGGCAGAGCCCCCTGTGCCTCTTGTCGTTGGGGTCATGCAGCTGCCAGAGGTGCAGGTGCCTGTCATGAAGCCACAGGTCAGACAGGGCTTGGGGACGTGGGGATGGTCTGTGCTGCCTTCCTGTTCCCCTAGAGCTGGCCCTGAGTGTCCCTACCTCCTCTTCTTGCAGCCCACAACCCTCCCTCAGGGCACCATCAACATGAACCAGTGCACAGACGTGGTGGACGGAGAGGGCCGGACAGGCCAGAAGTTCTCCCTGTGCATTCTGACCCCTGAGAAGGAGCATTTCATCCGGGCAGAGACCAAGGAGATCATCAGCGGGTGAGTCTGCTCCGTGCATTTTGGGAGTTGGTGCTCCCTGCCCACAAGCAGGTTTCTAGACCGGGTCCCTTTGGCATAAATGAGCAGCATTGCCATCATTTCTTCCCTAAGTGTGTCCGCTCTTCTGAGCCCCTTTCTCCATTCACAGCGCTACTATGTGCCCACTTCACCCCCCATTGCCTTTGCTTCATCCCGTGTCCACACATTCACCAAGGCTACCCGCCTCAGTCCTGCTGATTCGAGGCCTTCTTCTGCTGGTGCTGC
Source organism: Myotis brandtii (assembly GCF_000412655.1). NCBI lineage: Eukaryota > Metazoa > Chordata > Mammalia > Chiroptera > Vespertilionidae > Myotis > Myotis brandtii. The sequence goes on from NW_005362033.1 coordinate 566,196, forward strand.
CCTGGTTCTGGGGCTGCCAAATCTTCCAAAGCCTCTCACTGGCCTCCTCTGTTCTCACACCCTACCTTCTGCCACTCCACCACAAGGGCTCAGTCCCCAAAGCACTGTCACTTTCCTCTCTCCTACCTGAAACCCCATCACCTGGAGGTCAAGTCCAAGTTCTTGGGCTGCCTGGGGCTCCTTCCCAGCCTTCCAGCCTCACTCCCACCACCCTGAGCCTGAGTGCTGGTTGCTGTACATTTCTCAGCTGTCCCCGCCTCTGTGCCTTCACTCTGGCCCTCCCTCAGTCTGAAACAACCCCTGGACTTCAGACTGTTAAAGTCGGCCTGCGTGTTCCCTCTGCCAGGAAGCCCTCCCCGAGGAGGTGCTGGGCTCCCTCTGCTGGCCCTTACAGAAGATGGAGATGGTCTGTGTGACGTCTGGCTTCCTCAGCCAATGGCGGGCTCTTAACAGTGGAGGCTCTGTCTCACTCCTCGCGCCCACACGAGTCTCCAGGGCTGCTGTGTGCCCTGGCTTCTCTGTCCAAGTGGAAGGAACAGAAAGTCTCTGGGTCGCGCAGAGGTTTAGGGGAAACCCGAGGAAGGGGAAGGTGGGCCCAGGTTTTCAGGTAGCCGACAGCCAAGAGGGGCTGAGCTCCTGCTCCTGAACCCATGCAGTATCTGCCTTCCAGGAGCCCCTGCTAATGGGGCATCTGCTATCCGCTCTGTAAGGCCCAGCCGCACGTGGTGCGTGCACAGCGAGCATACGTGGCCGGAGCTCAGGCCCTGGGTCTTGGAGAATCCCACTCATCCTTTAAGGTAGAGAAGGAAGCCGATGAGGCTGAGAAGGCTTTTGGAGGAGTAAATCTGGGGTTTAGGAGGACCAGGCTGATTACTGCAAAGTAGCAGGGATTAGAAAGTGAAGCCCTCTGGTTTCAACCACTGAACGACTTCTGTGAGCAGGGTCTGTGGGCTTCAGTACCTCAGCTATACCCTGGCCAAGGCTGCTGCTTGAGGAAACAAGAGCCAGGTTCAGATCTACACGTGGTAGGCGGGGAGCAGAAGGGCCAGGTGGCCCTCTGCTAGGGGTGCCAGCTCACCCCAAATCCTCCTCCCCTGGAGAGAGGCAGGTTTGTGTTTCTAACCCCTGGGGCAAACAGGAGGACACTTTGACTCTGCGGCTCCCTGATCTTAACCCTACAGCCATACGATTTAAGGGTGTGAAGGGCTTTTACAGAGTCTTGTTACAGTTGGGAGACTGAGGCTCTGGGAATAAGGGAACCTAAGGGCACCTTCCAGGTATGAGTGACAGTATGGGGTAGTTTGCACTTCCTGGTTCACACTTGCTATCTTGGTCTTGTCTGGCAAGCATACCTGAGCCAGGGTTCCACTGCCCAACTGGATTCCTTGGGAGATCTAGCCCCTCCCCTTGGGAGCTGGGTTCCAGAGACGGGTCTGGGTGACAGGCAGGATAAGAAAGGGGGCTGTCAGGTCTCCAGGTTAGGCTGGGGAGTGTGATTTGGGGAGCAGGTCAGTGAGGTAGTGGTGTGCCACCTGGCATTGGGGTGATGACGGTGTTTGGCATTTGATCGTGTCTCTGGCAGGCAGCCTACGTCCTGCTGTCAGACACTTGGCATAGGTCAGGGGTCCTTGGCTCTGCCCTGAGTCACCCTCTCGTGGTCACTTCTGTCTGTGTATACGGGGCCTGCCATTTCCATGCAGCTTGGGTAGCCAAGGTGAATTGGGTGCCCAGACCCAACTCTAATATGGCCGGGGGAACGCCCCATACCAGCAAACAATTCCTGGACACCAGCACAGTGTCTAAGAGTTCACGCCTCTTCTGACACCTCTACTGGGGATAGATAGCATCAGATCCCACAGGGTGAGGGCTCAGTCCCACAAGACTGCTCCCCACCCACCACACTCCTACGACTGGCTATGCATGGAGGGTCCCACGACCCCTCCTTGTGTTCAGTTCATTTGCTAGAATGGCTCACAAATTCAGAAAAAATGGTGGACTCACTAAATTATACTTATTACCAAGGATAGTAAAGGATCCACGCCCACAGCCTGATGAAGAGATGTGTAGGGCGAGGTCTCAAAGGAGTTTCTGTCCTCATGGAGCTTGGGACCCACATGGCGGCATGGAACACGTTCTGGCTCCCAGCTGGCAAGCACTCTGAACCCTGTCCTTTTGGGTTTATGAAGACTATTACACAGACCTGTTCTAGTTATTGATTCAACCTCCAGCCCCTCCCCCCTCCGTAAAGGTGGGGGTGTGAGACTGAAAGTGCCAACTCGCTAATCATGTGGCTGGTTCTCCTGACAACCAGACCCATCCATAGGCGTTGCCAAGTCGCCCCACTAACATAACACAAGGCACCTTTATAGCCCTTTCACTTAGGATATCCCATAGGTTTTGAGAGTGGTGAGCTAGCTAGGCATTGTGGACATAAACTAAATACTCTTGAGAAATCTATTTTCATCATCTGAGTGACCAAATATATATTTGTTATAAATCACAATGATGCACAAGGTCATTAGCAGGGCCACGGCACCAGGCGTGTATGCCCTCAGGGTCCCCAGTGTAGCCATTTGTACACCATAAGCATCTATAGATGCAAGCAGTGGACCTTTTTCAATTAAATTCAAAATATCGTGGCAGTTAACTGGGTAGTCTGGTCAGTCCTAAGGGCAGGGGGCTTGGGAGGTGGCTCAGTGGCATATCCAGGGCCAAAATAACTCGTGACTGCTTTCCCCCTTCTGGTCCTAGGCCTTGACCTCTCCTTCTTGTCCAATGGGCAGGGCTCTCTCCAAGGCAGCCTGCCCCAGCCCCTGCAGGCCCTCGTAACTCTGGGCAGTATCTTCATCTTTCCCACCCTCTGGGACACTCAGGCCTCCTTTAGAGTCAGGTGGGCGTGTGCCTGGAGATGGACTTTGGCACCCATCTTCTCTCCCTTCTCTGCCTCTCTCCTTCCAGAGGGACCCTCTTCCTTTGGTTTCCTCTCTGGCCTCCTGGGTCTTGCGACCTGTCAGGGCTCCTTTGCTGGGTAACGTCATCTGTGGGCTCGGGGCCCTACAACTGGTCTAAGTCAGGGGTGGGCAAACTTTTTGACTCGAGGGCCACAATGGGTTCTTAAACTGGACCGGAGGGCCGGAACAAAAGCATGGATGGAGTGTTTGTGTGAACTAATATAAATTCAAAGTAAACATCATTACATAAAAGGGTACGGTCTTTTTTTTTTTTTTAGTTTTATTCATTTCAAACGGGCCGGATCCGGCCCGCGGGCCGTAGTTTGCCCACGACTGGTCTAAGTGTTTGGGTCCCTAAAGAGGTGCAGACACTTGCTTCTGGCTGGTGAGAGGAGCCGATGGCCCTTCAGCTTCTTTCCTGGTCTCCTCTGAGATGGGGCCTCCTGGACACCTGAGGCAGCCAGGTCTTGCCTGGACTGGATGGCGGGTGGCCGTTCTTTCCCAGCTTCCTCATGCTGGGAGGGGACCTCCAGGGTGTTTGAGGCACTGTTTCACACAGCTCTCTTAGAGGTGGGATTTATTTAGGTGGGAATAGGCAAGGTAGGGGCAGAGGTAGGGTTAGGGTTAGGGTTCCAGTTCCTCTGTGCCCTCCAGCGGTGTCAGGACTTTCTCTTCTCACCTATCTCTGCCTTCGAAGTTGGGGACCACCTATGTCCCTGGTGCCCACATCCACCACTAATCCCATGTCCACATTCCCCCGTCATCTCTCTTCCCTGGATATATTTTAACATTCATAACCTATCTGGATAATGTTGGACACATTAGCCTACTGGGCTTCCCTGAGAAATCTGAGTGCAAAGAACATATCTCATCATTTGTTTCAGGGCCAGGCATCTATTAACCTCTAGTCACAGCACCACCAACCAGGGACTGAGGTGCCTGGTGACCCTGGCCACCCTCACTTCGTGCTCACCTGAGTCTCTGCCTCATTCAGGTTGGCAGGAGCTGCAGGCGCTCTGTTTAGTCAGCAGTGCAACCATAGTGCCCACCTCTCCTCTTCCCTCAAGGCCCTGTCCTGCAAGACTCACATTTGCCCAGTTCCATGGTGTTGCCAGTTGACAGCAGCTGGGCCAGTGTGCAGGGGCTCAGGGCACCCCAAAGGGCCTGCACCTCCCTGCCATGTTCTCTGCACTCCAGTCGACGTTTCTGAGCAGCCTGTCCTCCCTCCTAGGTTCAGCTAGGAGAGGGCCTTAGAGTGCCCCAAAGAGCTTTCAGCCCCCGGGCAGCCTAGAAACCCCACAAGCATGTTAGCTGCTCAGGCTACCTGAGTGAGGCCCTTTGAGTCTGCCCTTCTGCTGGCTTTGCAGATGCAGCCATGGCCTCCTTTCTTGCTTTGGAGCTCACAGAAAAGTGACCTGCAGGGCCTGTGCCTCAGGCTCGAGGGCACAGGCAAGTGTGGATTCTCTCAACAAATCAAATATTGCCTGCTCTGGGCTGAGTTGGGGTGAGGGGAGTCCCTCAGCTCAGATGCTGGGATTCCTCACACCCAAGCCTAAGCCCACTCTCCTGGCAGCAGCACACCTCCCAGAAGTCCACTGACTTGACTAGCCTCCCTGCACCCCAAATTAAAGAAGTGCCTCTGAGTGCTGAGACACCAGCCCTTCCCCCGGCCCCAGGCTTGGGGTGCTGGTCGTCACAGCAGCCTCCAGCCAGGTGCTGCCAGTGCAGACTTAACACGGACCCTAGTGTTCTGGGAGGAAGTGGACCAGTTTCCTCTGGTGCCATCTCCGCCAGTTCTCCTCTTGACCTCCGCTCCTCCTGTCCCCCTTCCTCCAACCCTCCCAAATGTTGCAAAGCTCCAATGAGGCAAGTCGTGGTCATATCGTGGCCTAATCTAGGCCCTGGTTTCAAAGATAATGGCTGAAGCTTAGAGGGCTGGGAGCCATGCAAGGTTATGGCTAGAGGGTAGCAGATCCAGATCTAAGCCCTCTGCTCTTCCTACTCTCCCCTGCTACCTTTCTTGATGCTGATCCAGCGTGGACTTTTTAGCATGGGGATCTTGCTGTGGGTCCCTGGGTGGCCCTGCCAGGGTTCCCAAAGCCGAGGGGTCCAGCGCTCTCACTGTATAGGTGGGGCCAGAAGTGAGTGAATGGTCTGGGAGGTCAGTGGCCTGATGTGGGGAACTTTGGTTGCAAGATTCCTTGTTTCCCGCTTTGAGAACCGTGAGTGGCCCCCAGTCATAACAAATATGGGCGCTAACCAAATCCATTCTAGAGGGTAGTTATAGAGCCAAGCTAAGCACTGAAGGGAGGGCACTGATGGAAACGGTGACGTGCCCTGCACTCTGAGGCCAGTGGTCCGCCTGCCGCTCTGCCACGGTGGCACTCACGTCCTCCCTGGGCCACCTGCACTGTGGCCGTTGCAGGGTCAGCACCCGAGCCTGGTCCGCACAGTCTGTGCTTGTCCTGGGCTGCGCTGCTGGCACTCTCTGCCCCGGCAATGGCAGGCTCTGACCCTGTTCAGGTGCTCGGAGGCCTGGCCACTGAGTGAAGCATGGGACCTGCTTGGACCACTCAACAAGGCAGGGTCCTAATCTCCGAGAACAGGGATCTGACCTGCTCTGTTCTCTTTTCTCCCCAGATGGCTAGAAATGCTCATGGTCTATCCCAGGACCAACAAGCAGAACCAGAAGAAGAAGCGGAAAGTGGAGCCTCCCACGCCACAGGTAGGCAATGGGTTTGCCAGGTGGCGTCTCCCCGGTGGAGCTGGGGAGCAGGAAGAGCACCTGGAAAGTGAGAGGGCTTCGGGCCCCAGCCTAAAACTGGAGGTGGAGGAAGGAGTCAGGTCAGGGCTGAGGCGGTCATCAGCCCAGTCTGTCTCCCTCCTTCCTTCTGATGACTTGGGGCTCCTCTCTGAGCCACAGGCAGGACCCACTACAGGGACAGGGCGGCCTGCTTGTGTGGTCGGGGCTTCCCCAGGAGTTTCCAGCCAGGAGGCAGGTGCTGAGGAGCAGCAGCACAGCATGTCCCTTTTCCTGGCTGTCCTGCCGGCTGCTGGGAACAGAGAGCATGCTCGGAGCGGCTGCTTGCCGCACAACATTCCTCAGGGCCTCAGCTCAGTTCCACTTTCCACATGGAGAGGAGCCTGAAGACATCAGGCTGGGAACGGGGGCTGGGCAGGGAGGTCCTGGAGTGTCCTGGCCAAGTGAGGGGCTCTCAGGGGACCTTACTCCTGCTCTGGGCTTTGACCATAAATGGAAAAAACTGACGCTAGCCTTGATTTGAGTGCCCCTGCCCCACTCCCATGTGACCAGAGTGGGAGGGGCTGGGGTGTTTCACCAGTTCCAGTCCTTCCGCAGAGGTCACTGTCCTCCTCCTTCCCTCCCATCCACAGGGGCCCCAGGCCATGCTCCACACTCCTGAGGCCCTGGTGCAGCACATTCATCTTCCTGAGCCTCTGTGAATGGATTTGCACATGGGACTGTTGAAATCTAGTTAGACTGTTAGTGTGACCATGAAAGGAAGTACTGGGCCCATTTTAGGTGTTCGGTAAATGTTCTTCTTTTCCTCTCTGCTCCAAACCTGACCATTACCAAGTGCTCTTGCCTTGCCTGATCGAGCCTTACAGTGACCCTAAGTGTGGGCAGGATGGAGAATGGGATCCCTTGGCATCTAGCAAGGCTCAGAGCCTGGCAGAGAGCCAGCCCATGGCAGAACCAGGCTACCCCTGAGGTTAGTAGTCCTCACTGTCTGCTCTCTGCTTCACCGAGTGACAGAAGTGGGCCTGGGCAGGACCAGGAGGTGTGTGCTGGCCTGGGTCCCTTTCTCCTCCATAATCCCCACACCTTGTGGGTTCCCCTGAACATGCATGACCTGGCTTCCTGCTGATGGAGTGCGCCGGGGCCTGCCCTCCATTCATCCTCCCCAAGGAGTCCCAGGCCAGCATCCCCTGGAAGTAATGTTGCTGGGGAAAAATTGGCAAGATGCCATCAGTCATTCCTGGACTGAAAGTGGAGCTTCCTGCTGGGGAGTAGCAGGTATACACTCAAATCCCCCAACGCTGCCGGGTTTGAGAGAAAAAATCCCAGGCAGAATAAGTGTCTAGGCTCTGCAGCATTCCCAAGGTAAGCCGCCATCTCCAAATAAGGCACTTACGTGTGCAGAAGACACTAAGGCCAGCCCTGGGAATTCAGTTGTGTTCTTGTTCCCTAGCTGTTTCTCGCCCCTCCCCCAATGTTATCTCCACCCCAAATACTGCCAAGCTTCACCTTTTCAGTTGGTAGCAGGAGCCATGTGATCAGAGCTTGGGGAAGTGACCCAGTTTCCTGAGGATCTCTTAGAGCCTGGGGCTCCTGGGGTCCAGTCTTCTCACTCAGCCCCTCTTGAGCCCTGGCAGAAGCCAACTGGGGTGATTTCTTCCTTCTGCCGCTTGCTTTCCAGAGCATCACTTTTGAGGCCACTGGTTTCTGGAAGCTGTGAACATTCATCAGGGCCAGGCCCTGGAGGCAGTTCCATGGGGGATGTGGGGCCTCTCCAGAGGAGAGTTGGGGGATCTCTGGGCAGGTTTTTCCTCCACAGCCTGATGCTGAAGGTATTCTAGGGACCCAGATGGGACTGTGGGGAAAGCCTAAGCCATTAGGGCCTCATAGAGACAAGGACCCAGGGGCCTGGCCTCTCTCTCTATGGCCCGGGATAGTTTCAGGTCAGACCAGCGCGGAGCTGGAAACATTGCTCCGTTGCACCCTGCCCTCTGGCTACTGAGGCAGGAGCCCGGGGCTCCCCTCAAGAAGAGGGTCTCAGGCAATTGGGAGTTGGGGCCATGGAATGTAGGCACCGAGGGATTTGCTGAGAACATCAGAGGGAGAGAGAGGGAGAGGCCCAAGCCCGGCCCTGAGGGAGGATGAGGATTAGGCTGCAAGAAGGGCACACACCTTCTCGGCCAGGGCCCAGGGCAAGAGGAGGAACAGGCTTGCCCTGACCAGAGCCTTCGAAGCCTGGGGCCTAATAGGCATGGGCTCCCAGGAACTGCTTCTTACTCAGGCCCTGTTCACTCCAAGAGGAATTCTCATGGTGCTGAGACACCTGGAGAAGGGACAGTAATCTACTCTGGGTATGACAGGGCAGGAAGGATGGAGGTTTTACTGCCCTCACCCCAAGTCCCAGAGTTGTGAGGCCAAGGGACACGTCTCCCAGCCAGGTGTGCGGGGCTCGCTTTGTCAAGTGGAGCTTTGGGAGGCTGGTCCTTCAACTCCCAAGCCCCCAGGCTCTTGGTCCTTGCTCCTGCCTTCAGAGACCATATGAAATGTTCCAAAAGGAATGGCCCTCTTGGTCTAGCCCTCCAGCCCATCCAGGGCCACATGTGTGCTGTGAGTTGCCACCTCTGCTTCTTAGGCATCTTGTTTTCTACTTGGGAGCCTGCTCCTACGCCCTGCCCCAGCCAGAACCCTTCTTCCCACTCACTCTCCGTGCCCAGGAAGCGGAGAGGAAGGCTTTCTATGAAACCGCCTCCAAAGAGGGGTCTGCCCAGCCGTGCGGAGACAGAGGCCCTGGCTGGGCCCGCCTTCCTCCCTGCTAGGGAACCCTCTAAGCAGCCAGGTACACAGCACAGACTGTCCTAGTGCTGACGTCCTGAGCACACAGCTGTCCAGCCACACAGGGACCAGTACCTGGAAAACTAGTACTTCCACTCCTGCCTCTTGTCCTGGCAGCCGGGCTCTGGGTCAGCGTGAGCCCAGCGCCCTCTGCCACAACGGTGACAGTGTGGGGAGCAGAGGTTGGTGCCATGCAGCCCTGGCCTGGCTTGTGCACGGTCTCAACTCTCTGAAGAAGAAAAGCGACTTCACCTGGAATCCGGGCTTCCCCACCGTCCACCCTCTCCTGGAAGCCAGCGTGGCTTTGTGCCTGCTGCACCTGCCCCCTGTCCCTGCTCACTTGGCACAGAGGCAGGAGAAAGCACCGCTGCCGAAGGAGGGAGAGAGCTCCGTGTGGGCCTTGGCCACTGCCAGGGCCCTGTGCTCCCGGAGAGCCCCCAGAAGTGGGAGCTCAGGCAGGGAGTGCAGCTGCCACCTGCGCTGCGCAAGTTGGGAGGCCCAGACCAGGAGACGGGTCTGTAGCTGCTTAGTGCTGGGAAATGCATGTTCCCCGAGTTCCCAGACAGGGCCCCTCATATCTCAGGCCTGGAATTTTCTCTGTCTTAGGGATTCCTGCCACTCCACCCCCTCCCCAGTGCTAGGGTCACGGCCCCAAACATCAAAGGGCTGCCTGTGTGTCACAGGCACTTCACCCACAGGATGGGGCGGAGGGCACTGGCAGTCAGGGCCACTTCCCTCGTGAGCACTGTCGCCTGTTCCTTACCCTTGGGCCCTTTTTGACAACCTCTGCCTGCCCTGGTCTTGCACCCCCTCCATAGAGGGGAGCGATTCACCAAGGAGGGCCCTCCCCTCACCGCACCCAGCTCTGCGGGAGGAATCTAGCTCCACCGAGCCCGTCAGCGCTGGTGCAGCCCTGGCCTGTGGCCCTTCAGCAGGAGCCCCTGGGTGGTGGCGAGGGGACTCAGAGTGGCATCTCCTTTAGAGAAGCTGGGCTGCGGGGCATGAAGCGAGGGCTGGGTGCTGGCTGAGGGGACAGGGAGCCCTGGAGTCGGGTCTCCTTAGGTCAGTGGAGCCTCAGGAACTGTCAGAAACCATCCCTCCTTCCGAGAAGGACCCTTCTTTTGAAGGAGTCAAAGTCTTGGGCATCTCCAGCCCAGGAATTGGGTCTGCTGGTAGTTCTGACTCAATGGGAGGTCATGTGCTTCCTGGGTCTGCGGGGAAAGCCATCCTGGCTTGATCCTTCCCGTGAGGATGGTGCCTAGGCCTCTCAGTGGGGCCTCCAGGATACCCAGCCAAGGCACCGCCCCTAATCCTGGGCCTTTCTCCTGCTCCTAGGGTGCCTGGAACCTCACTTTTCCCTTATTGGCTGAGCAAGCCTCCTCCCCCTCCCCTGTGAGGGGATTAGGGTGGACTGGATGTGGCGGTGCCGAGCCAGAGCCCAGCACGTAGTCGACACAAGTAGCTGTGGATAATGACCACTGGTGGTTTCCTGTGGCTGCATGTGCACACATCCAGCCCGTGTCAGCCATCTGTAACCCTCGCAAGAGCCCCAAGTCAGAGACGGGTTGAAGTAGGTTTTTAAGAATGAGGCTTGGCCACCAGCATGGGAGTCGGAGAGTGGCCATTTGTACTTTATTGCCCATGTTTTGGGGGAGACAGTTAAGATATACCTCACTTTTGATAGGGCCCAAAGCCATCTAACCCTTCAGCAGCTGGCCCCCAGGACCATGGGCTGGGCAGGGGGCGTGGCCAGGATGTGAGCTGGCACTGCAGGGTGCCACCCTGGTCTCAGCTCCACCCTGGTCTCAGCTCTGGTTTGCAGTGTTGTGTGAAGGTTCTCTGTGTGGTCCCTGTGTCGGCTCCCCCTCCCTTGTCTAGGCTCTCGGTTGCGGCCTGGAAGTTCCCTGTGGGCTCTGGAATGGACCCCCTGTGTCTAATGCATCCCATACGCATGCTTCCCCCACAGCAGCACCACTCCCGACAACGTGGGAGCGATGGGATGAGACTGTTCCCATTTGGGCTCTAGGTTCCCATCAAACTTGTACGGCGGGCTGGGCTGGGCAGGAGGTTGTGAGCAGGTTTATGTTTGCATCTAATGACTTCTTCCTTTAAACCAGTGGTTCTCAACCTTCCTAATGCCGCGACCCTTTAATACAGTTCCTCATGTTGTGGTGACCCCCAACCATAAAATTATTTTCGTTGCTACTTCATAACTGTAATTTTGCTACTGTTATGAATCGTAATGTAAATATCTGATATGCAGGATGTATTTTCATTGTTACAAATTGAACATAATTAAAGCATAGTGATTAATCACAAAAAACAATATGTAATTATTATGTGTTTTCCGATGGTCTTAGGCGACCCCTGTGAAAGGGTCGTTCGACCCCCAAAGGGGTCGCGACCCACAGGTTGAGAACCGCTGCTTTAAACGGTATCCCAGGTTCATTTTAGCGTCCTAGGATCAAAAAGAAGAGGTAGGTGAGGCGAAGAGCGGGCCCTGGTGTGGATGCTGTGTGAACACATGCTTTTCATTCACCAGTGGGCCCATCTCAACGGTGTGTTCTTTCCTCACCTCGTCTCAGCTCCCCTCACTCTACCCTGAGCACCTGGAAGTCTGGGAATGACCGACTCTGAACCAGTCACTTGGGGTCTGGTCTCTAATGCCTGGTCTGCTGCTCTGGGCTGTCTGGTACTGTGGGCAGGGAGAACTTGCATGTGTTTGGCGTTGAGGATATGAGCAGAAACCCTAAGCCTTTGCGCCATGCATTTGCCAACCCTGGCCTGAGGCCCAGGCGGCCGAGCACTTGGGGAGAAAAGGCCATATCGCCATCCAGAAGGAGCTTCTCCCCTGACCAAGACACCTTTCTTTTGTGAGCCTTTCCTTTGGGGAATTCTGGGCCTCTGACATTGTGTCGTTGGTCGTGGTGTCCCCTTAGCCAGACACCCAGGCCCCCAGGCCCTCTGCACTAGCTCGGCTGTGTGCTCTCTCCCCAGGAGCCAGGGCCAGCCAAGATGGCTGTCACCAGCAGCAGCAGCATCCCCAGCGCCGAGAAAGTCCCCACCACCAAGTCTACACTCTGGCAGGAAGAAATGAGGGCCAAGGACCAGCCAGAGGAGAGCAGCCTGAGTCCAGCTCAGAGTCCCAGCCAGAGCCAGCCTCCTGCTACCAGCGCCCTGAGGGAACCTGGGCTGGAGGGTGAAGATGGTAAGTGGTGGCCAGGTTGGCGCAAGTGCCCGCCTGTCCTGGTGCCCTCCTCACAGTGCTGGAAGGCCTCTGTACAGCGCTGCCCTGCTCAGTTCAGCCGTGAGTCCCACCTTCAGGCTCTCTCACCTCCTATGTCCATCAGCCCTGGCAGGGCCTGACCTGGTGTGGGACTGGGAGCCCTGGGCTCCAGCCTTGCCTTTGCCCATCCAGCTCGGGAGGCCTGTCTGTAAAGGAGGATAGCACGTGCTGCGTTAGCCCCGGGTGGGTGTTGTGAGAGTCAAAATGCTCTGTCAGGAGGTCTGTATGTGAGGAGGCCTGTTTCCTGCCCCTTGTGCTGCTTTGTCTTCATGGCAAGTTAACCCCAGAAGTCCACTGTGTCCCTGAGAGCAGCAGCAGTAAGGGTTGTCTTCTCCTCCTCACCATCCCCGTGCTGCCAGGACCCGGGGAAGCAGGGGAGAGGGTGCTGGGGAAGAAGCCGTTGGCCTCCCATGCTTTCTCCACTTAACACTTGGCCTGAGCAAAGCAAGGCAGCGGCCTCTGCCTCCTTGTGCAAGCCCTGGACGGCTCTGGAGGACGCAGGCTGGCTCTTCCTATTTGTGCTTGTCCTGATCAGTAAAGACAAGTGGGCAGTTGGGACTGACCCAGATCTGAGCAGAAGTTGCCTCCATTCTCATTTGGTAGCACACACCCGGTCTGTCTAAATTCCTTCACTCCTCTGGTTTCTCTACAAGCCTTTTGCCCCTTCCCTCCCCAAATATACTAGTATGCTAAAAGACGAAATGGCTAGTTGGTTCCTCCTTAATATTTGCTAAGAAATCCTTGTTGATGGGACATCTTTGGGGTGGGGGGGCAGGGGGAGGGTCCTGCTCTCCCAGTCAAGCTCCCAGGCTGGAAGGGAAGAGCCTCCCTGGCCGTCTGCCACGAGGCAGCCAGGCAGGGGGAGGACGAGGCACAGCGGGAAGGAGCTGTATCCCCACCGCCTCCTTGGGGAGCCACATGGGCCTTGGGAGGTGAAAGCAAAGAGGCCCCTGTTTGGACCTGTGTGGGCTTGGAGAAAACATCCTCAGGAACCCAGCGTGGCAGCAGGCTGAGTGTGTCTCCTACCCCCTCGCTTCCAGAGGAGAGCGCCATGAGCAGCGACCGCATGGACTGTGGCCGCAAAGTCCGGGTGGAGAGTGGCTACTTCTCCCTGGAGAAGACCAAGCAGGACTTGAAGGCCGAGGAGCATCCACTGCCCCAGCCGGTCTCCCCTCCCAGCCCCAGCACCCCCAACAACAGGTACAGTGGCCCTGGACCGCCCTCCCAGGAGCTTGGTCATCCCTTTCCTTCTCCAGGTTCTCAGCCCTTGCGTCGAATGGTCTGCAGCAGCTCCCTCGGCTCTCTGGATGTGGCCAGCCAGCCTCCCGCTCATGTGGACTCCAGCAGCCCGGGGGGGCGGGGAGCAGAGAGACTGGGGTGCACCTTTGCCTTTAAAGCCAGCAGGCAGTATGCCGCCCTGGCCGACGTCCCTAAGGCCATCAGGATCAGCCACCGAGAAGCCTTCCAGGTGGAGAGAAGGCGGTTGGAGCGTAGGACTCGGGCCCGGAGCCCTGGCAGGGAAGAGGTGGCCCGTCTGTTTGGCTACGAGCGGAGGTAAGGAGGGAATTGGAGGGCTGAATGCGTGTGCACACAGAGGCACACAGACCCCCTCCCCCCCACACACACAGACACATGTCTCTCCTGCACACTCTCACATTTTCTCTTACACACGTCCTCACACCTAGTCTCACACTCACATACTCTTACGCACTCATGCAGTCTTCTCACACAGTTTCTTTCACATGTCCTCTCCCTCCCTGCCTCCCCTCCGCATACACACCCCTGTTTCCTGAGCACACTCAGAGCATGTGGGGAGCCTTTCCCTCCTGACCCTGCGCTCTGGTTCCAGAACTCAGCTCCTGGGGGTTAGAATGTAGGATCTCTGGGTACCCAGAGGCTGAGGCCAGGAGCCAGCTGCTCCCCATGAGTGCTGCTTAGCCTGGGACCTTGAGGCCTCTGGGAGGGTCCTCAGCTGCCAGGCCTTGTGTGGCTGGATCTTTTCTTTCCTGGCCCAATTCTGATCTCTAAAGAGACAGTGGAGGCAGGAAGACCACAGAGGTGCAGGTGGTAGCAAGAACTCTCCTTGCCATTCCCAGGTGCAGGTGTGGAGGAAGGGCAGGGAAGGGGGCCATGCCCAGGGGGTGGGGTGGCAGCATAGTTCTTCCCTGCAGCACTTGCTTGATGCCATCTCTGAGGCCACACCCCTGTCTGCACCAGCGCGCCCGAGTGCCCCTCCCATATGAGAGCTTCCACCTACGTCTGTAAGGAGGAGCCTTTGCCTCTCTGTTTGCCCAACAACAGGGTTCTCACCCAGATCACTGTTAGGATGCTGGTGCTCACGGACCCTCTAAACCAGCCGTGGGCAAACTACGGCCCGCGGGCCGGATCCGGCCCGTTTGAAATGAATAAAACTAAAAAAAAAAAAAACCGTACCCTTTTATGTAATGATGTTTACTTTGAATTTATATTAGTTCACACAAACACTCCATCCATGCTTTTGTCCCGGCCCTCCGGTCCAGTTTAAGAACCCATTGTGGCCCTCGAGTCAAAAAGTTTGCCCACCCCTGCTCTAAACTATTTGAAAGTCTGTGAAAAAAATGTTTCCCAGTGAAAAAAATCCATAGTTTTTATTAGGTTCCCAAAGAAGTTCACTTTCCAGAAAAGTTCCAGAAGTGTTTACAGTGTCCTCACTGTCCCACCAAAGCCTAAGTGAGGCTCAGAGTTGAGGCCTGCTGTGGGGACAGGCCAGGGTGGCAGTGGGCTCCCCTAAGAGGCTGGACCGGAATAGGGTGTCTTTCTCTTGTGCTCCCTTCTCTTTTTCACACCGCCGCACTCTCCACATGCACCAGGGAGAAAGGACCTGTGCACCTGTGGGTTAACCCCCAGAATAAAGAAAAGACACCCAGAGTGGTTGGTCTTGAAAGAGAAGAAAACAGAATATTCCTAATTCCAAGAGACAGTTGGCTGGCTTCCTGTTTCATTAGTAACCCCATGAGGTGCCTGTGCCAGCATCCCCGTGTGTAGATGGAGAGAGAGGGGCTCAGAAGCAGGTGACTCCCCTGGGAACAGCTGGAGCAGTGGACCACACCCACTGGAACCTGAGCTGGGAAGGCCCTGCTCCCATGGCATGCCTGGGGCTGTCCTTTAAGCAGTTAAGGAAATACATAACTGAAGGGACTTGTCAGGGGTTTAGGAGGCCAACCGCCAGGGTGGGAGTGGCTCCGCGCTGACCTGTGGGCAGGCTGCGAGTTGGGAAGGCGCTCGTGGGGCAGCCACGCCCTGGTTCAGTGGCAGACCAGAGAATTAACATTCAGCTCACCTGCTTGGCTTTGAACTCATTCTGATCTAGAGGCCTGGGGTTGACAGCATCTCTGGGGCTTTGCTTTTTGCATGCTCTTTGCTACCGTGGGTTTTTACCTGGTGTTGGCACCCCTGGGACCCAACCGGCTCTGCACCCTAACACTGTAACGTCACTTTCTTACTGGCCCTGATGGCATCTGACTGGCTGCTGTCACTTCCCCAGGCCTGCTCTCTGGTCCTGAGTGGCTGGCCTGTGCTTGGTTGATTCCTGTCCCTGGTAGAGTGAGTAGCACCCCACGTTGGCAGTGTCAGCCACAGCTACCCAGAGGGCACTGAGCCAGGCCTGCCAGAGGCCAGGTTGGGGGGTGATGAGTCGGTTTCCTGAAAAGTTATGGCCCTGAAGCAGTCCTCTGGGCTGATCAGCTCTGCTCTTCAGACTTGCTCCCAAGCCTTTAAAACATTTCTTGGATAGTGAGTTGCTGCTGAGCAAGCGTGGTGCTTGCTGAACTGTTGGTGACTCACACAGGGCCAGCTCCAGTTGGTCCTGCACCCTGGGCTGAGAGCCCAGAGAGGTTGACAGAGGTGCAGCGCCCCCTTCCTGTGCTGTCAGCCAGCACAGGGCGGAGTTGTCACGTAGGCAGCACTTCAAGGGACCCAAGTTAAAAACTTCCCAGTGTGCAAAGTAAACATGGCCGACTTCAGAGCCTATCCATGTGGAGAGGCTGCAGACAGGGCCTCTGTCCTGTCTCTCATGGACTCCTCCTCCTGCGGTCCTGGCGGGTCTGCAGCAGGCAGTCACATGACTCGGCCCAGCGCTGCGCCTGGGGCCTCCCTGGGGCTTCCTGGGCCTTGGCCTCCGTGGGTGCGGCTCTCCTTCAGCAAGTGGTGGCACTGAGGCCTCGGAGGGGCCTGGAACCTTATCTGACCCCACGGGGTGGTCAGGCATGGGGGAAGCATCACCCCCCCCCCACCACCACCACCACCAGGCAAGCCTTTGCAAGAGTTTCCTATGGTCCTGGGAACTCCTGCCTCTGCCGTAGCTTCCTGTGCTCGGATGCCTGCCCTCTCTCGCTGCTGTCCCTCAGCCTCCTGCACTGCTGGTCTGGCAGGCTGGCCAGGGAGAAGTTTTGTGTCTGGAGGGGACGCCACAGAAGCTCAGTGCACTGGGGCTCCCACTCTAATCGTGAAAGCACAGGGAGGAGCAGAGGATGCAGGTGCCCCAAGTGCTGCCCTTGGTGTTAAGCCTTCCTTGATAAAGAAACCCTAAAATACCATGTTTAATGGAAACCCTCCCTGAAGAAAGCTGGCCGGGTGAGGGCGGGGTCTCAGGTTTGAGGCTGCTTCCTCTCTTCTTCCCTAGAGAGGTGACTGCAGTCTCTGGGCTCAGAGCCCTTTCCTCCCTCCCCTTGGCTCCGCCACTTGTCCAGAATGCACACCCTCCCTAAGAGGTACCTCCGGCACTTGCCTGGGTCCCTGTGGGAGGACAGGCCTCTGGCCCTGTAGCCGCCAGTGTTCATTCCCAGGCCCCTGGTGCGCCCTCCCTGCCACGCCCACGGTGCAAACTCCTCGTGACTCCGGGAGGAAGGTGGTCTGCCCTCCTCGGTGTCACCTCGGGTTTTGTTTCTTTAATTCTTTGACTGATTTTGATTTACCATTATTTGATTTAAAAATCAGCCCTTTCTGTTTATTTATTCTTCAGCCTTATTTTCTTTCAGGTCTTGCCCCTCTCCACCTTCTCCTGCTGTGTTGCTGTGTGACGTTACTCGCCCTTCCTCCGCTGCTTCGCTCCCATCTCAGCTCCGTCTCCAGCCATAGATGGCCTGATGATGCCGCCGGCCCTTTCACATGAAATCAACTTGCTTTGTTTTGTTTTAATTTGTTTTTTGATTCTTTTTACTGTTGGCAGAACAATGTTAATTCATGGGCCTTTTCCTTGCTCAATTTTGGACCTTTGGGGTGGGGGCTGCATTATGATCTGCTAGGCACTCAGTGAGGATGGGCGTCCGTCCCCTCCACGTGGTGACTGCCTTCTGATCATGTCTGCTCAGGAGAGGACGCTGCTGACGGGCTGTGTGGTTGCCGAGTGTGTCATCACAACAGATCATTAGGGACCTCCAGTGTTGGCGGTGTGGGGGTGGGGGAAGAGAGCTGCTGCCCGACCCTGCACAGCTCCACCCTTTGCAGGGGAGAGAGGGAGCTCAGGGAGGGGTGTCAGAGCCAGGTGTACTGTGCACAGCCTACACCTTGCAGAAGGGGAGGCCCAGGGAAGGCTGGGGTGGGCCAGTGTGAGGGGTGCCTGAAGGAGCCTCTCTGCAACTTGAGAACAAACCCACCTTGGTCTGGGGTGACCCTGTCTCCCCCCAGCAGCCTCCTGTCCTCTCTTGCAGGAGGTCTCAGGTCATCGAGAAATTTGAAGCCTTGGACATTGAGAAGGCAGAGCACATGGAGACCAACTTGCCAGCGGGGCACTCGCCATCAAGCGACACGCGCCAGGGCCGCAGTGAGAAGAGGGCGTTCCCCAGGAAGCGGGTGAGCTCTGGGTGGGACACAGGCCCACCCTCTCTGAGCCCCACACACACCCTGACACGCTTCTGCTGGGCTCCCCATTCTCCGTTCACAGTCGTTTGCTTGGGTCTCTCATCTCCTCCAATTAGTGACCTTCTTAAAGAAGAGCCTGCCTTCTGCTCTTCCTATCAGAACTTGTCCATCTCTGCTGGAGGCCGCTCTATGGCCATGAGGTCCCTGGTGGGACCAAGAGCCTCTCTTCCTCTCTGCGGTGGCCTGGCCACGAGGCCGGGCACCTCTTGTCTCTCTTTCAAGTGGCAGCCACAGCCCTCCTTTCTCCACTCCACAGGGTGGACTGCTCCCAGTCCTCCTGAGCTGCCCACCGCCTTGTGGCCTTGCCATGTCTGATCTTCATCTTCCTCCTCAGATTTTCTCTGGGCCCCTGAGGTGACCTGCTGCTCTGCTGGCAGCCATGTAACTCGGGGTTCTTCCTTCTGTGACCCCAAGAAGCAGGGGTGGGCGGGACCAGGACTGATGGTGACTGGTGTCTGGAAGACAAGGCTGCTCCACCAGCCTAGGCATCGCCGATCCCACTGCCGGAAGCAAAGCAGAAGGCGCTGGACGGAAGTCTGCACGCAGGCTCCTGTCCTCTGTCCGCAAAAGCCGCCTCACTTGGGAACAAGGTCCCTACAGTCCTGACCCTTCCACAGCTCTGGCTGCCGGACTCCCTGCTTCCTGCCCGAGTTGACAGTACTGACTGGCGGCTACTCTCTGCCACAGGACCTCCCCAGTGAAGCCCCCACAGCTCCTCTCCCGGACGCCTCAGCCTCCCCCCTGTCTCCACACCGAAGAGCCAAGTCACTGGACAGGAGGTCCATGGAGTCCTCACTGACGGTGAGCCCAGGCGCCCAAGCACCATGGCCTGGAGGTGCTGCTCCTGCTGCTTCTGTCACTTGAGGTCACTGTCTGCTGCTGTCCGTGCATCTGTGCTGGAGCTCCCCTCTGCACGGCCCTCATGTCTGACGGGATCAGCTGCTCTGTTTCTTTCCCTTTCCTGGGCTTTGTGGACACCCTGAGCTCTGAGGTCTCGTGGAGGTGGCCACCTGGCCAGGGCAGCAGAATCTTGATTGCAAGGGATCAGGGCCAAAGCAAAGAACCCCTGTTCTTCTTATTTGGGGTGTTTGTTTCTGTGACATTTTGGAGACAGGAGCCCCTCTGGCTGGGGTTTCCCCACAGAGGGAGAATAGGCCCTTGCTCAGGTCGATTGAGCTGAGCAGTGGGGGTGCAGGTAGGGAGTGATCAGAGGGAGTCCAGGTGGCACCATCACTCCCACCAGCAGCGACAGGTCTGAAGCCCTGGGGGTGGCCTGGGGCTCCTCTCGGCATTTGTCCTTTGCCCCCTGAGGAGCCCAGGGCTGGTGTCTCCGTTTTCCCACCGGGGTGTCGAGCCCCCAGCCCGATTGACAGATTGACAGGAAACTTTGTTGCAAGGACAGGAGGTTTACCTGAGGAAGTTTTATTTTTTCTTGAGTTCTGAGTTTTGCTCCAGGGTGTGGAGCAGAGACTCCCGGGACAGGTGTTGTTGGCCACTGTCCTGCCCTGCACATCTGTTCCCTCTGACTCCTCCCAGTCCCTGGAATACAGGAAGACACCACAGCCTGTTTCTGCTCAAGATGGTGGTAGAAAAGCAGAGAGCAGGTGGGGTGAAAGGAAGGCTGATCCGTGTCCCTCTGAGGTACCAGCTGTATGGGGTACTAGGCATAACACACAGGCAGGGGCCAGGTGGGCTGCAGGGGATCCCAACGGGAGTGTGGACAGCACAGGGCAGGAGGGACCAGCAGGGATAGCTCTTCGTTCCAGCCCCACTGGTGGTCCTGCACCCCCTGCTTCATTGTCTGTTGTCCTAGTTTTGCTCCTTGTAGGGAAATGGAGACTGAACTTCATCCTGGTACAGATAAGTGGCCTGAGGGTCTTGGCACGGTAGCTGCTACGTCTGGCTGAAAACCAGACGTGGCCTCTGCTCAGTGGTCTCTCTCTCTCTCGTTCTCTCTCTCTCTCTCGCTCTCGCTCTCGCTCTCACTCTCTCTCTCTCCTGTGGCTTCTGCAGAACTTATGAATTCTCCTAGCTGCCACTGCAGACCTTCCCCTTCACATAATACTCTCAGTGACTCTCCGTCTGGGCCAGTCTTCTGTGCCTCCCAGGAAGGCAGAGCAAGGGCCTGTCTCAGAGCACCAGGCAGCCCTGCTGTCGGGACAGGAGGCGGGCTCTCCTTCACAGTAGCCTGCCCATCCTGCCATCTCGCTCCTCACAGCTGTGCGTGCCTGTGGGGCAGCAGGCAGCACCCACCGGGGCCAGGGGGGCCATGCAGGCTTATCTGGTAGGCGAAGAAACCCCTTTTCCTGGTGTCCGTTAGATCTGGACAGAAGTGTGCTGTCAGTCACCCTTTGTCCATGACTGAGATGCCACAGTGTTTCCTCTGAATTGTTCTTTTTTCTTTTCTCAGCCTGACCTGCTGAATTTCAAGAAAGGCTGGCTGACCAAGCAGTACGAGGATGGCCAGGTTTGTATGCAGAGCTTCTGTGGTTTCTGAGAGGCTGGGAGCAGCTACAGGGCCGAGCTGGCCTTATCCCTGGCTGGTCTGTGAGCACTGGCTCCGCCTCTACCTCTGGCAGACCCCCATCTCCTCCGAAAAGTGGAGGATCACAGCCCCATTGCTGCAGTGGGCTGGGCTTCTGGAGAGGGGCCAGCAGGCCTGCCTGCTGCCAGGGTGTGGATTGCTCTCCTGTGCCCAGCAGTGATCTTGGCCTTGGGCTGTGGGGACATCCATCCTCCAGCACTAGCTCCCCACTTGCTATTCTTCCCCTAAAAGTTCCCTGGGAGACCAGGCTCCCCAGGAACAGGGAAAACCTCTGGTTGTAGGATTGGCTTGTGTTTGCATACAAGGCAGCCAAGGAGATAGCGGCTGAAGGCAGCAAGGCTCTGTCAGAGATACCAGCTCAGCTGCAGTCCTGGGAGAGCCACTGTAGTACATTCTTCCCATCAGACTCAGGCCGGAAGAGCCACTTACCACTGGACCTGCCAGCCCTACCTTGACCCTGGTTGGGGCTAGAAGGCCAGACTCCAAGGAGGCTTGAGGAGCAGCCTACTAGGTCACACCAGGAAGCCTCGGAACCTTGCCCGCCCACGTTCTCCCCCTGCTTCCTGCGTGGCTGTGCCAAACGTCCTCTCTGTCAGTCCTCGTGTCCTTGCTTGAGACTCATGTCCCTCTCTGCTCCCCACAGTGACGGCAGGGGAATCTGGCTGGTTGGTTTGCACTGCTGGCTGCAGTGGGCGCACCTTCTGGGTAACCAGCCAGTGGCTATGGCTCCCAGGTGCCTCCTTAGAAGGAAGATGCTGATTTCACAGCCACCTTTCAGCTCTTAAGGGCCCAAACCCCTGACTGCAGCCTCTGGAGTTGAGATTGAGGACTGTGAAGCGCTGTTCACCAGCCACACCTCTGGGTTACGAAGAGCCCATAGCCTATGGCCCAGTCTCTCTCTCGCTCTCTCTCTCTCTCTCTCTCGCTCTCGCTCTCGCTCTCACTCTCTCTCTCTCCTGTGGCTTCTGCAGAACTTATGAATTCTCCTAGCTGCCACTGCAGACCTTCCCCTTCACATAATACTCTCAGTGACTCTCCGTCTGGGCCAGTCTTCTGTGCCTCCCAGGAAGGCAGAGCAAGGGCCTGTCTCAGAGCACCAGGCAGCCCTGCTGTCGGGACAGGAGGCGGGCTCTCCTTCACAGTAGCCTGCCCATCCTGCCATCTCGCTCCTCACAGCTGTGCGTGCCTGTGGGGCAGCAGGCAGCACCCACCGGGGCCAGGGGGGCCATGCAGGCTTATCTGGTAGGCGAAGAAACCCCTTTTCCTGGTGTCCGTTAGATCTGGACAGAAGTGTGCTGTCAGTCACCCTTTGTCCATGACTGAGATGCCACAGTGTTTCCTCTGAATTGTTCTTTTTTCTTTTCTCAGCCTGACCTGCTGAATTTCAAGAAAGGCTGGCTGACCAAGCAGTACGAGGATGGCCAGGTTTGTATGCAGAGCTTCTGTGGTTTCTGAGAGGCTGGGAGCAGCTACAGGGCCGAGCTGGCCTTATCCCTGGCTGGTCTGTGAGCACTGGCTCCGCCTCTACCTCTGGCAGACCCCCATCTCCTCCGAAAAGTGGAGGATCACAGCCCCATTGCTGCAGTGGGCTGGGCTTCTGGAGAGGGGCCAGCAGGCCTGCCTGCTGCCAGGGTGTGGATTGCTCTCCTGTGCCCAGCAGTGATCTTGGCCTTGGGCTGTGGGGACATCCATCCTCCAGCACTAGCTCCCCACTTGCTATTCTTCCCCTAAAAGTTCCCTGGGAGACCAGGCTCCCCAGGAACAGGGAAAACCTCTGGTTGTAGGATTGGCTTGTGTTTGCATACAAGGCAGCCAAGGAGATAGCGGCTGAAGGCAGCAAGGCTCTGTCAGAGATACCAGCTCAGCTGCAGTCCTGGGAGAGCCACTGTAGTACATTCTTCCCATCAGACTCAGGCCGGAAGAGCCACTTACCACTGGACCTGCCAGCCCTACCTTGACCCTGGTTGGGGCTAGAAGGCCAGACTCCAAGGAGGCTTGAGGAGCAGCCTACTAGGTCACACCAGGAAGCCTCGGAACCTTGCCCGCCCACGTTCTCCCCCTGCTTCCTGCGTGGCTGTGCCAAACGTCCTCTCTGTCAGTCCTCGTGTCCTTGCTCGAGACTCATGTCCCTCTCTGCTCCCCACAGTGACGGCAGGGGAATCTGGCTGGTTGGTTTGCACTGCTGGCTGCAGTGGGCACACCCTCTGGGTAACCAGCCAGTGGCTATGGCTCCCAGGTGCCTCCTTAGAAGGAAGATGCTGATTTCACAGCCACCTTTCAGCTCTTAAGGGCCCAAACCCCTGACTGCAGCCTCTGGAGTTGAGATTGAGGACTGTGAAGCGCTGTTCACCAGCCACACCTCTGGGTTACGAAGAGCCCATAGCCTATGGCCCACCCCAGCTCCCCCTCCTACCCTATCATTGGGGAGCCAGGGCTTCGCAAGTGCCCGGGAATCCTGTGTGCATGGCTGCTGGACCTTGTGTATGTCTGCTGCTTGTGGCAGGGCCGCCCGCCCTCTGCTTTACACGTGCGCAGGGAGGTGCTCTGGGACTTGGCACAGACCCCTAGGAGCAGGAGGTGCTGCACAGGAGTTGAGTCTGTCTTTTCCCTCCCATTTTAGTGGAAGAAACACTGGTTTGTCCTTGCTGATCAAAGCCTGAGATACTACAGGGATTCGGTGGCCGAGGAGGTGAGTGTCTCGGCTTTGCTCCCATTGGGGAGACAGCGGAAGGGGTTCAGGTGGCATCTGGGAGCCCGAGGCTGCTGGGCTGAAACCCCCTCTGACTGTGGACGGGTGTCTGCATTGCCATCTTGGCCTTCCCAGTCCAGACTTGGGGGGAAGTCTGAGTGCAGTGCAGCCAGTTTGGGATGTGCTCACCACGGGCTCCTGCCTGGGCGGGGGGTCTCCTGAGGCACTGCTTCAGGCACCTGGGCATAGTGGGTTTGAGCAACTTCTTTGAAAAACAAAGATGTCTTATTTTAAAACTCAGGATGAGCAGTTTTGTTTTTTTCTACAAAGAGTTTGTGGTAAAGTGAGTCTTTTGAAGACTGAACTAAAACATCTTGTCCTTTCTCCTCTGGATGAGCATAGAGCATGGCAGGTGGACGTGGTTGGCTCAGTCGACAGTCTTGATTCCACAGTCAAAGGACCACCAGAGGAGCTCTTTCCTCACCTACGAAAACCCTTTATTTATTTATTTTTTTAGCAGTTTAGCAAATGTGTTTCTAACCTTCCCTTGTAGTTCGACTCCAGGAATCCTTCAGATATATTCCCACATGTAGTAAAAGATCTGTGTCCAAGGCGAGTCATTCAGTACTATTCTAATAGCAGGAAACTGAAAAGAACCTAAATGTCTATCATTAGGGGCTGGTATTTACATGCCCTGAACCTAAAAACCTAAGTTTTTAACGGAGTGCAGTGGAAAGATATTGGTGATACAGAGTAGGTGTAGACTAGGGTGGGGGCTGGCCCCTGGTGTGCCTAATATCAGGGGATCCGGAAGCACATGAAGTGCCTAACCACACACTGCGTGTCTGCCACTTGGATAAGCCAGCAGTTCTCAGAGTGTGGGCCCTGGAGACACTTTCGGGGGCTGGGGTACTCAAAACTGTTGTTATAAAACTAAGATGCTGTTTGCTTTTTTCATTGTATTCACATTTACACTGGTGTCCAAAGCAGTGGCAGGTGAAACTGTTGGTGTCTCAGCCCAATCGCAGGCTGCAGCCGCGGATGGCCAGCGGTCATGCATTCTTCACTGCCATACAGTTAGAGACAGTTACTGATGGCCCTGGCCAGTGTGCTCACTGGTTAGAGCGCTGGCCCTCACACCAAAGGGTCACGGGTTTGATTCCTAGTCAAGAGAATGTGCCTGGGTTGCAGGGATCCCTGGCCCTGGTCAGGGCTCATGCGATGTTTCTCTCTCTCTCTCTCTCTCTCCCCCACTTCCCACCTCCTCCTCCCTTCCACTCTCTAAAAATCAATGGAAAAAATATCCTCAGGTGAGGATTAACAAAAGAAAAAGAAAGTTACTAATTTTATTAAGTCTTAATCATTGAAGAGCCATCTTTTTAATATTCTGAGATTTGAAATGGGAAGTAAGCATAAGTCTCTTCTGCTGCCATCCGAAGTATGGCGGCTGTGCCTGGGCACGTGCCTGCCTGCTCGCCAGCTGAGCGTCTCTCCCCCTGGAGAAAGGATAACTAACAGACAAGCTGCTCCTTCACTTTGGGTGTTAGCAGACATTTTTCAAAATGAACCAAGTGAGCCTATTCCTTTTAGGAAAGCAACTGACAGGAGTGATTGCCAGCGCTGCGACATAAACTTTCAAGCAGAAACGGGAACTTTGGGAAACGTATTCATCAAGAACTTGACAGCTCTCCTTTTCTTACAGACTCTCCTGACCAAATGGGTAGTGATACTAACAAATGCAGTGTTTGATCTTAAAAATGAGATGTGTCAACACTAGGAGTGTGTGTAACTCACCCTCTTCCAAAGGACCAATACATAACGCTACACAATTGTGCATGGGTGAAAGATCCATTCCGCGGGCAGGGAAAACTGGCTGTATGTAACCAAGTACAGAAAGTTCCTTGATATGATTTCAGATTCCACTTCATAGTTAACCTTTAAGAAACTACCACTTATCAAAAAGGAACCACAGTTATCTGAGGACTTAAAATACATCTTCCCCTTTCAACTCTGTTTTTGTGTAAGTCAGACTTCATGAAACATGTACTTCAGCCAAAACAATGCATCCGTCAGACTGAATGCAGAAACAGATGTGAAAAGCCAGATATTAAAGAGATTTGTAAAAATTCAAAACAATACCACTCTTATCACTGCTTTTTTAAGTAATATTTTTATTTAAAAATGAAATGGGCTTATTTGTATTCTTACGTGAGTAGATATGTTTAAATTTTTTCAGTTTAATTTCTAATATAGTAAATCTCAATAGGTAAAGCTCACATAACTCTCTGATAAAGCTAACCTCCATTTCTAAGAGCATGAAGACGTCTGACAGCACATGTGAGAACCACCAACATAGGGTATCTTTGGCAGGGAACACGTGGGAAGTGGTGGAGTGTCGGCCTGGTTTTATCCCCGCAGGCAAGGTCTGTGCTCCCTAAGAGAAAGGCAGCACACACAGTCCCTGTGAAAACTTGTCTAGTTTGACTTTTATTTCCAAACCTCTTAATGTTCTTCCCATTTCTCTCTGCAGGCGGCTGACTTGGATGGGGAAATTGACTTGTCTACATGTTATGATGTCACGGAGTATCCAGTGCAGAGAAATTATGGCTTTCAGATACATGTGAGCCCAGGGATGGAGTTTGGAGACAGGCTTGACTGGCTGGGATGTTTCTTCAGAACCTGACCCTAGTCCTGGGCACTTGTGGGCGGGCCTGACGCACATGCCTGGCCAGCAGGCGTTCTTCCCGTCAGTGTTGGCGCCTTGTCCTGCTCTTCCTCAGTCCTGTGGCACCTGACCCCTCCCCCAGTTGGTGATCTCAGCAAACAATTAGGCATTAGCTTCTTTCCAGACTGTTGAGAAGCTTTGTTACTGAAGTTTTGGGTTCTTTTATCCTGGAGCTTGGGTCATTGGGTGGATATGTAAGGAATAAGAATGAAAGTGTTAACTATTTAAATCTCAGAATACTAGGCTTCAGTTCACCTGTTCTTTCTTTATTCTTCCAGTCATCAGTCATAAATTTGAAAATTCATGAGGTCCCCCACCCCATAACCTTGTAAGGGACTCGGACGAGCAAGTCATTGCCCTTGACCTCAAAAATAACCTGGTTAGATGACTAAGACAGTGCTCATTGGCCATTCCATGAGAGTCGGTGGCTCAGGGCTACCTGGAGTTAGCCGGGCTCAAGTTAGGACACATCCCCTGCCTACCACATTGCCCTCTAATGCCAGCTGCAGGGCGAGGGCGCCTCAGTCATCCTCAGGGTCAGGAATTAGCCAGAGCACAGGAAAGCACTGGACCGAGGCTGTGGTTTCGCTTTGGGAGAAGGTACCATTAGAGCCGCAAAGGAAGCGACACCTGAGCATCGACATCTGCGAGGCTCTCAACATAAGCATCCATGTCCTCGGGGACACATCCCCTCCTGATGTGGCTGTGACACCCAGTGCCTCCTTCCCAGGAAGCCTGAGTTTTTATTGAGGTTTCATAACTGTCATGATGGATTGAGTCACATCCATGTGGTCGAGCACAACCTCCAGGCCTCCCCTCAGAGGTCAGCTGGTTTCACGTGGCCCCTAGCCCAGCCTCACTGATGGCTGGTCTCTATAGCGTAGCCTGCTCCGCCCTGAATTACAGGCTCCCAGGTTGCTTCCCAGGAGCCAGGGCCACTTGGTGCCAGAGCCCGTGACCGAACAGACAGCCCAACAGCTGCACCGCCAGGCTGGCCCCGGCTCTGTGCCTTCACAGGACCTGGAACTTTTACGGGGTCTTACCTTCAGGTGGTTGGGTGTAAACACTCGGTTGTACCATTGGACTCAGAGTGGATCAAGCACGTTGAGACTGAGTCATATTAACCAAACTTAAAAGAGACTGGGGTCAGGACCCACAGGCCAGCGTGTGCATTATAAGGAGAAATCCCGCCCGCAGCCCACTGGGCCGCTGGTCATGGCATTTCTCCCCTGTGAGTGCCACGGCATAGCTGGGAGTTGCACAGGTGGCCTGGCATGAGGGCCAGGACATGAGGTTGTGGATTTCAGGGTCTTAGCCACCCCACTCTGATGCCCTTCTGCCCCTGTCCCTGCAGGAGGAACAGACATGCTCAGCGAGCTAAGTCTGAGCTTCTTGTCTTCAGGCGGTATTGGTGGCAGTGGTGACTTCTGGCTTTCTAGGCGCCATGCTGGGCCCCCCCTAACCCATCCCTCCCCATCTTAAAGAGCAGGTTTCTCGGGGCAGGGCGTCCTAAGGTGAGAGGTGGCTTGCCACTTAAGTCAGCTCCCCTCACTGAGCAAGTTACAACTTCATCATCGAGGACCCGAGCCACGCGGTTTGCTCTCCCCTGTCAGTCTGGCACCTTTCCCTTCCCCTGGATGGGAGCTTACCCAGGCTCTGATGCTTTTCCCTGGGCCCGTGGCTGAGGGTCTAGGTCACGAGAGGTCATTTTCAGCATGGAGGGCAGGTCCTGGAGGCTCTCCACTCGGGTCACTGGGGAGTTTCAGGATCTTGAGAGGCAAGGATGAGGAATGAGTGTGCAGGGCCCCTGGCGCAGCCACCAGAACTAGTGGCACCTACAAGGGAGCTAAGTGCAGAAGCTGGGCAGGGGGCACCGTGGGAGCCCCAGTGCCTGGACAGAAATCAGCCTTGTCCTGCTGTTGTGGAAGCTACTGGAACCATTACCTCATGTAGGAAGACACAGCCAGCAGGACATGCTAGTGGTTAAAGGAGGGGAAGGTAGAGGCGGGAGACCAAGCAGGCACAGTGGTGGGCAGAAAAGAGAGAAGTGGTTGAGAGGCACTGGAGGAGGTACCCATGGGCTGTGGTTGTGGGCAGGTGAGGAAGGAGGCAGGCGTGAGGTCGGGTGCCCAGAGCATGGCAAGCCTTGTGCAGAAGTTGGGCAGCAGAGGTGACTTCACAAAAGGAGTAGAGCCTCTGGAATTCTGGCTGTGATGGGCTAGTCTCTAAGGACATTAGACAGGCAGCCAGGTGTGGGCCCACGGTTGGGAAAGAGCCTCCCGGGGGTGGGAGATGAGGTCCTGGGGCAGAATGTGGAGATGGCCAAGACCAGCCTGCAGAGACACCAGACCTAGGAGCGGGAGGCGGCAGAGGACCCCAGGACAAGTGTGAGCCGACCCCCGGGACACGCAGGGCCAGGGCCTAGGGAGGCAGCACTCGGATTGCGTGAAGGCCATGGCCCCACCTTCAGAGCCCAGCAAGGGAAACCAAAGGAACGAGGAGTTGTGGGTTGTCTCTGACTGGGGGCTGAGCTGGAGGCTGAGGTCAAGTCCAAGCTGTACTTTGCAGCTCTCCAGGCTGGCACGTGGTCTTGAGCTTTGGTCCATGGCCACGCCAGTACCAACCCACACCATCTTGGTGGTTTCATCTTCCCATCAGCTGATTTGCTAACCTCTCCTGGGTTTGTTTCCGAGTAGCCTGTGCAGCTTAAAGAACAGGACCGCACCCCCATCCTGTGAGACAGGAGCCTGTGGCTGCAGGAGCAGGGCAGTGGGCTCCATGCGGCCACCACCTGGGTTCCCATCGTGCCTTCTCTGGAGGGACCTGCCCCAGAGGCACTCCCCCCTCGCTGGCTTGCTGCTTCTCTGCTCCTCCATCTAGCTTCCCTCCCCTGTGGCCTGCACAGCTCCCCACTACAGGAGGGCTCCCCTGTCTTGACTGATGACCCATCAGCTCATCCAGGTCGGGGGCCGAGGGGTTGTCCCAGAAGTGCTCCCTCCCCTCTTCTCTGTCACCTCTGTCACCACCTGAATTCTAATTCCCTGGACACCTGCCCTAACCGCCCAGCAGGCCTCCCTGCCTCTTCTCAGTCCGAGAGACACAGCTCCATCATGACCACGCCTCCTGCCCGGCCTCACGCCTGCTGTCCCCGCCTGCCTGCCTGTGCCCGATGAGCCTGGCTGCAGGGCACCAGGCCTGGGCTCTTACTGTGGCCCCTGCCCGGGACGTGCGCCTCTTCCCCATCCGCTTGCCACCCTCCTCACCTCATGGTCCAGCTCAGCCCCTGTGCTGTGGGCCTCTCCCACTGCTCCCCACGTGCTCACTCTCCCTGCAGCCTGTGAGTTTCTTGAAGAGCAGGCGAGTCCCCCCAGTGCCAGACATGCCCGCTGAGTCCCACAGAGGGAGGTCCCGGCGACAGCCATTCCCAGGAAAGCACGGTGCTGTTTCCTCTGCTCTCAGGTCTCATTTCTCCCAGTGGCTGTGCACGGTGCTCCTAAGATGGCCGCCTGGCCACATCCTCCCTGCAGGACTGACCTCTGAGGGTGGGCGGGCGGACCATGGTCCCTGATACTGCCTTGTCCTTTGTGTAGACGAAGGAGGGCGAGTTCACCCTCTCGGCTATGACGTCGGGAATCCGGCGGAACTGGATCCAGACCATCATGAAGCACGTCCATCCAACCTCTGCCCCAGATGTGACAAGGTAAAGTCTGGGGGAGCCACCTTCCCCCAGGGATTGGCGCTTCCCGGGACCTGAGCTGGAGACCAGTGCAGCCTTCTTCCTTGCCGCCTCTGCCCCACACTGGCTGGCCCTGCTCTCCTCTTTCTGGCTCCTGGTTTTTCTGTGTAGGGTTACCTTTTCCTCCTGTAAGTATTTCTTGCATTAGAGCCACATAAGTATCATTTGTGCCACTGTCAGAACTGAGCTTGGTGGACTAATCTCCTCTGGTGTGGGCCTGGAACTGGCGCTGTGCTCCGCTGGGGGAGGGCAGCCCTGGAGGCTGCATTCATAAGACACCGAAGCATTCTCTCTCTCTCTCTCTCTCTCTCTCTCTCTCTCTCTCTCTCTCCCTCTCTCC
>NW_005362033.1:596104-613616 GCF_000412655.1 Myotis brandtii
CTCTCTCTCTCTCTCATTCTCTCTCTCTCTCTCTCTCTCTCTCTCTCCTGGAGGCTGCATTCATAAGATACCGCAGCATTTTCTCTCTCTCTCTCTCGCTCCTGGAGGCTGCATTCATAAGACACCAAAGCATTCTCTCTCTCTCTCTCTCACACACACACACACGTGTGCGCGCATTGTGGGGGGGGTGGGAGGGGGGGAGGCCTGCAACCAGGAAAAATTCTCTGAAATTCTCGGTGCTGGAGCCTAAGTTGGAAACTGTTCATCCCCATAACACTCTTTGGTTCATGTATCTCCTGATTCACTGTGTGCCTTCCTCCTCCAACCCTGAAGGTTAGAAACTTGCTGGTTTTCATTTTAAAAGAAAGAGGACATGGTTCCAGTGTGTGGAGCTGGCCCTGTGATGCCCCACACTTTGCTGCCCTCGCCTCAGGCTTCAGAGCCTACGCCTGTCTGAGAACCTGTCACTGACACTTCTCAGACAGTTTGAATGACTCCTCAAGTATATTTCTTGCATCGGAGGTCACGTTCTGTGACCCTGGTGCCTGCAGTGTGCCCTCTGGTGGCTGGGGCAGCTATGGCCATGCCAAATTTTTTTTTTTTAAGCGAAGTCTTTTTTTATATATATATATATTTTATTGATTTTTTACAGAGAGGAAGAGAGAAGGATAGAGAGTTAGAAACATCGATCAGCTGCCTTCTGCACACTCCCTACTGGGGATGTGCCTGCAACGAAGGTACATGCCCTTGACTGGAATCGAACCTGGGACCTTGCAGTCCGCAGGCCAACTCTCTATCCAATGAGCCAAACCAGTTAGGGCCCAAATCTTTTTTTTAAAGACACTGTACCTCTTTGAACCAGAAGAAAGGAAAGGAACCCAAAGTAACTTTTTTCTTTAGTTCTTTCCCATATTTGTTGGCATTGTTTGTTCACTTATTTATTAAACAACAGGGTAGTCCGTTGTTCCTGAGTTGGTAAGGCCAGGAGTTGGTGAGTGGGACAGGCTGTCGGTGTCCTGTGCGCGAGCACATCCTGTGTGCAGACCTGCAGGAGGCACTCCGTCCTTGTGGCTGCGCCCATGGCAGCTCTGCAGCTGCCCCAGCTCTCTCCCGCTGAGGAGCAGAGGCCAACACTGATCCCTCAAGGATGCCCAGAGCAAAGCAAGAGAGGCACCTGGCTCCATCTAGCTCCCTCCCCTTGGAGGCTGCTGCGTGGCCTCCAAGGGCCGGTGGCCTCAGGTCAGGGCCTCTCACAGCCACAGGCACTCACCTGCTCACCCTGTCCCAGCCAGCCCTGGTGCTCAACTGGGGCCTGCCCCTATGCCTCAGACTGAGGATCTGGCTGGGATGTCAGCTTTGGGATCTCAGGCAGGGCCGGGTGGCTCAGTTGGTTGGAGCGTTGTCCTATGCACCAAAAGGGTGCAGGTTTGGTTCCCGGTCAGGGCACATGCCTAGGTTGCTGTTCAGTCCCCCATCAGGGTGTGTACGGAGGCAACAGATGGACGTTTCTCTCTCATATCAATGTTCCTCCCCCCTTCTCTCTCTCTAAAATATCAACAAAGACATATCCTCGGGTGAGGATTGAAAAAGAGTGCATCTCCTAGGCTGGCACTGAGAACCTGGCATTGCACGTTTCTCTCCGACACCGGCTCGGCGTCCTGCGGGGCTGGGTGCCCAGGGACCAGGCGTTTTGTCTCTGGCTAGGGTTTACTTTCTTTCGCGTGAGTGGAGTACTTTGTCCCCCCCGATTTGTTTTCAGCCTTTGCGCTTATTTGATGTGGGCTTCTATCGTTTGAGGAAAATAAGGATTTTCAGTGCTACCAGGCTAAGTCCCAAGGACGTATTAGAAACAGATACAAACGTGAGAGGTGCTGGGGGGGTAGGCTCCTGTGTCTGGAGGAGCTGTGGGGCTTCCTCTGTGGGAGAGACTGGCGGTCCTGGCGTGGCTGCTGCTTCCAGTGTTCCACGTCACCCTAACGTCCTGCACGCCTGCTCCCCTCAGCTCAGGGCGTCAGAAGGTCTGTGCTGGAGAACTTTCCTTCCGGTGCGCTTTGGTGTTCCACGGGAAGCTTGCAGGTCCTGCCGCTTGGAAGCACTTTGTTTTTCCCTCGTTAGCTGCCGGGACAGGTGGCCCAGGAGGTGGTGGTGGCCCTTCTCTTCCTGGGAGCCTCTTTCACTGGGTCCTTTCTCTTTGGTCCCATTTACCCTCAGGTGTTCCCTAGAGCCCCCCACTGGCCCTCGCAGGCCCAGGTGGCTTCCTATGTGCTTTTTGCTCCCTGGCCCCTGTCCAGGCTGCGGATCTCGGGGGTTCATCCAAAGAGCCTGGAGAGCCGGCCTCAACCTGCTGTGACTGATGCCTCTCCTACCCGGGAGGTTTATTCCTCTTCAGGAATCTTTGCTTTGGGGCAAATTGGGAAAAGGCCTGGACTCGCTGCTGGGCATGCAGAAGTGCCCTTGAGTGGGCCACTGCATGGGGTGGGGAGTGGGTGCACCTGGGACATCTATCTGGTGTGTCCGCAGGTCCTTTCGGGCCTGTCACTGGCTCATCTGTCATACCAGCCACGGGGGTTCCTGAGGCACAGACCTGACCATGTTGCTTCCCTGCTTATAGAAAACGCTTGATCCCTTCAAGGGACACAGCGGGTCTCCTTCCTTCTGTCCCCACTACCCAGTGCATGCATGCCACAGGGGCCGCCTCCCTGCGGAAGGGTTTGGATAGCGGCTGTGCCTGGCGCAGCAGGAGGGCTCGCAGCCTTGGCTCTAAGCAGGGCAGTGCTCCAAGCTTCGTCATCCCAGGTGCTCCCCCAGCATCTCCTCAGTTGGGCCTCAAAGTACCCTCCTGCTGGACTCCTCTAGGCTGCTGAGGTGGCTTCTCTCCCATCCCCACTCAGAACTCAGTCTGGGTTCCCTGCGAGGAAATGAGGACTCTGCTTTCTCCGCTCCCCGAGGGAGCTGCCGCAGAGGTGGAAAGGTCATGTGGGGGCGTGGAGCGGGCCTCTGCTGGGGCCCCACGGGAGCCACCCCTGACAGGCTGTTTGCCCCCTGCCCAGCTCCTTGCCGGAGGAGAAAAGCCGAATCAGCTCCTCCTTCGAGACCTGCCCAAGGCCAAGTGAGAAGCCGGAGGTGGAGCCCAGGGAGCCAGACCCTGAGCCGAAGAGGAGCCGAGCTCGCGAGCGCAGGCGGGAGGGGCGCTCCAAGACCTTCGACTGGGCTGAGTTCCGCCCCCTGCAGCAGGCCCTGGCTCAGGAGAGGGCGGGCGCAGGGCTGCCCAGCAGTCTCTCTGAGGCCGGGCCGGGGGAGCTGGAGCGGGAGCGGGCGCGCAGGCGGGAAGAGCGCCGTAAGCGCTTCGGGATGCTCGACACAGTGGACGGGCCAGCCACTGATGACACGTCCTTGCGGATGGAGGTGGATCGGAGCCCGGGGCTACCTGTGACCCCCGACCTCAAGACACAGAATGTCCATGTGGAGATCGAGCAGCGGTGGCATCAGGTGGAGACCACCCCTCTCCGGGAAGAAAAGCAGGTGCCCATTGCCCCTCTGCACCTGTCCTCTGAGGACAGAAGTGACCGGCTCTCTACTCATGAGCTGACCTCCCTGCTGGAGAAGGAGGTAACGACCAGGGCGGCCACAGGTGGGCGGGTTCCACACAGCGCCCCTTCCTGAGCACCCACCCCTGTGCCCAGCAGCAGCCTGAGTGGTTCAGCTGCATGACCGAGGGAGATGTGGTCTCCCCTCCAGGGCTTGCAGACCGTTCAGGAAGATAGACCCATGGATGGACAGGTTCTTAGAGTCCAGGGTAGTCACTGAGAGGTACAGGGAGTGCAGGCTCATGCAGGGTGGCGGGGGCACCAGCGCTTTCTAGGACAGAGTAGTTTGCCATGTGGCAGGGGCACTGCCATTAGAGTCAGAGTGGCCAGAGAAGAGGCTGGCAGGGTTTCAGGGCCCCGTTTCCAGCATGAACTCGAGATCTTCAGGGGAGAGGAACATAAGCAGAGTTAGGTTTGATCTGCACTAGGCGACCCTGGGTGGAGCAGGCCAAAGCTGGAGGCAGAGAAGAGTCCCACTGCTGCCCAGCAGCCTGGTGACTGCCGGGGACCTGAGGAGGTGCAGGCCACCACAGGAGGCAGGTGGGTGCCTGGGTGAGCTGTGCACTCATTCGGCAAGGACTGCACTGTGGAGACTTTTGCAGAGCAAGTCCCTCTGGGCACCCAGGTACAGGATGAGTGCCAGCCCTGCATTTGCGGCATAATACGTTTCTTCATGAACATGTGTCCAGAAATCAGATCTGGGGAACTTCTGCAGTGGATTTATAAATCTGAACAGGAAGTTCCTGACCAAGGAGGTACAGCCTTACAGTGTCATGTTTCCAATGTGTTCTTTTACAGAAGTAGCTAATTACAGTTACAGATTTGTCACTTTGGCCTACCTTCACTTTCCTTATTTTTCCTAGTCTATTAAATTCATGAGGCTGACGTTTATCACTATCATGAACACTTTGAGTTTATTTCCATTTTCTATGCCTATTAATAGGATAATAAAGGCAAGATGCAATAAATAACAGTTCAAACTCAGATTGCTATAAGCTAAAATAGGCCCCACACGGGACTGTAAGCTTGTTTTAAACAGCAATGTCTGAACGTCAAGGGAGAACGTCAATGCCTCTCACATAGCCCGGCAGCACCCTGCCTGTCTCCCAGCTCCACAGCCTCGGGGGCAGGGCAGGCAGAGTGGCCCACATGGCCCAGCACCCAGTTAGGCTCCTAGGGAATATTTGGGGAAGAAGTGACTGGATGGATGACTGAATTCAAAGCCACTGAAAGCAAGAAGAGTTTGAAGTAGCTCGCTTGCCTTCCACATCTCATAGGACCCTCTTCGCAAACAGGAGGTTATGTAGGGTCCATTGGATAAAAGTGGGACTTGCAGTGGAAGCCAAGGCAGGGGCTGGAGTAGGGCTCGCCCCCCAGGGCAGCCAGCCGGGCTGTGGCCGTGCTGAGGAAACAGAAAGGACGAGGGCGGTGCCTCCTAGTGCAGGCACAGAGCCACATTTCCTGCTGGGTCTGCAAATGGGGACCTTGAGCAGGGGTGGATGTTATGTGGGCATTCGTGGTGGCCGGTCTGCCGTGTTATGTATGTGTATTTACGGTCTGAGCAGGAGCCTTCAGTTTCAGATGCTGCAGTTTAGGGCAGATCAGCTTATCCCTGACCTATGGGCACGTGGAGGGCCAGGGGGGAGTCCATGTGCCAGCTCAGCTGGTGTCAGAAATGCCCCCGGGGCCTCTACTGTGCTGCTGATGGTTTGTTACCATCATTTTGCTTTAAAATGTGTGTCTTTTTGTCAACAGTTGGAGCAGAGCCAGAAGGAGGCCTCAGACCTTTTGGAGCAGAACCGGCTCCTTCAGGACCAGCTGAGGGTGGCTCTGGGCCGGGAGCAGAGTGCCCGGGAGGGCTATGTGCTGCAGGTAGGGCTGAGGGGCTGCGGGCGCTCAAGATGCTCTTGGGAACTTGAGTGCAAGGGCCCTGGCAGGCTAGAAATGCGCACACCGGCCTGAGCAGGGCAGCCCTCCCAGTGCCGCCTCGGCTGCTCTGCCACAGGACCGCGGCTCTAGTGCACTGGGCCATGTGTATTTCCCTCCTGGTATTACATTTTGGAGAATCTGCCTGAAACTTCTGTGTCTAAGGTTTTTTCTTTGTTTTTTTAATAAAATAGTTTTGGTGGTTTTTCCTTTGGGCTCTCAAAGTAATCCAATATATTTGTTATAAATACTATATATTTGCATGTCATTTCTAATAGTTTTTGCAAAAGCAGTATTTGGCCTGTTTTGATTACAGATTGAAGAAATTGAGTGACATAGCCACCAAGTGCCTCATTAAGACCAAGTTAGTGGCAGAGCTAGCTCTGGATCACCTGTCCTGCCTTTGTACCACATCTGCAGGCAGACCTGGGCTATTACCACTCGCCCAGTGGACCCATTCCTTTCTTCCTACCTAGACTGAAGTTTCAGGGGGAAACATGGCCACCCAGCCCTGAGCCAGCCCACACCGCCAGGCTAGAAGGGGAGAGGAGGCCCCGAGCTTGGGTCCTAAGCTGAGAGCCCACACCCAGTGTCCAGGACCAGAGGTCTCTGGGCCACAGCCCTGGTCAGCAGGCAGAGTCACAGAGAGCAGCGGGCACTACTGAGGGTGCCTCACTTGGCAGTAGGTAGGTCAGCTGGGCAGGGTGGGCTGGTGTGTGCTCTGTCGAGAGGCCCTGTTCTGGTCTGGGGCACAAAACAACATACTCCCTGCCCCCCGGAGTGATGTGCTGGTGGGGAGAGACGACTGACAAATGAGTACTGGGAAACGCAAAATGGGCAACGGAATGGGCTGTCTGCCAAGGCCAAGGACTGGCTGCAAGCGCAGGCCCTGACACTGACCAGCAGATGCCAGTGTCCCCTCCCCACCACACTAGCCTCTGCTGTGTGGACGTAGACCTTGTCCCCGAGGCCCTTCCAGCTCTCAGTGACTGTGCCAACATTTCCAGATCACCATGCCTTGCCCGCCTCAGTCCCGGTCCTCCAGGGCAGCACGTGAACCTTCTGGGCAGAGCCTGCCTTCCTGCCTCTGTCCGTACTGCCCTGGTTGCATGTTCCCTCTGCCTTCTCTTCCTCTCATTTCTCTTTTCCCTCAGCTTTAGTTGTGGCCCTGGGCGCCCTGTGTGCCCTGCACCCTCCTCCCCAGCCCTTTCAGCTGTACTTATTGCTGTGCCCAGTTCAGACTCTCGGGCACCAGGAGCTGGTGATGGTGGGCGTTCTTCTTTTGTGCACAGCGCACTCAGGGCATTCTGATCATTCATGCAGAACCTCCAAATTTGGAGAGCATCTTTTTAAACCTGGGTTGGGCCCCTATCCTACACAGATTCCCTTTACTTCATCAGGCGGTAAAGATAGTAGCAGCAGGTTGTGCACATTGCTAACCTAAGAACCTACCTCTGTGTCTAACTTGGATGATTGCATGAGCCTGCACCCAAGTCCCTGTCAGTCGGCACTGGGCAGAGCTGGCTTCTGAATACCTTCCCACAAAGTCTAATAGCGGGTTGCTCTTACCCTCCCTTTGTGCTTTGGGAAAGAACAGGGCCTTAGGGATTGAGGGTCAGAAGGAGTTTGCCTGGGATGGGCGCTGCGCTGCTTGTTCTGGGAGGAGGAGCTTGCATGGTTTGGACTTGCTGTGGAGTATAACCAGTAACGGAACTGAGTGTCACATCTGTGGCTTCCCCGCCGCCTGAAAGGGGCCACAGGCAGGTCAGGTTCTCAGGCTGGGCTGTTCTCACGTCTCTTCATGTTTCCCCTGATTATTAGTCTGTCTGTCCTGCATGCCTTTCTGTTTGGGGAGTTTGTTCCATTTGTGTTCTGTTTTGTTTTGTGCTGCGTCACTTATTTTGACTTCCATGAAGGTGTGTTTTGTTGGTATCATATCTTACTCCATGGGTTTCGCTTCCCCTCGTTTTGTCTTCTTACAGGTAGAGACTTGTTCCTCCTGTCACTGAGGACGAGCTCCACTTCCGAAAGGAAAGTGCTCGGTGTCGCCTGCTGCCTCCTTCCTTCTCTCCTGTCCTAGAAGGAAGGGGCCTCTCCCGCACCCTCACCCTCACCCTGTGCTTTTCCAAGGTTTATTGTCTAGAGCTGTGGACCTTTTGTTTTGTAAAACAAACAGATGCCATGCTCTGCTCCCCCTCCTCCCACCCGTCTCGTCTTCAGTCTCTGTTTGCTTACCCGTATGTTCCATCATTCAGTTGTGTTTGGTTTACTTCTCCTAGAAGCCATTCGGTTAGAGTTGTTTTGATGTTGTTATCCATGTTTTCTGTTTACCTGGAAGCAGCACTTATCAAAATAATTAAGATGATTTGTTGGATTGCTTATTTAATGAAAAAAATTGTGCAAAGGATAAAAGGCAAACCCACCAAGGAGCTTTTCTGTGACTGACCCTGGCCAGAGGTGTGACACTCAGAACTAGGAAGCCCGAGTGTTACTAACCAGTGTTTAATCGGTTTTTTTAAGACTGAAGTGGCCACCTCCCCATCTGGTGCCTGGCAGAGGCTCCACAGAGTCAATCAAGATCTGCAAAGAGAGCTGGAGGTCCAGTGCCGGCGCCAGGGGCTGACTACGCAGCAGACCCAGGCCCTAAAGTGCAGCTACGGGGAGGCTGAGGATGCAGTCCGGCACCATGAGGCCGAAATCCGCAGCCTCCAGGCGAGGCTCAGCACCGCGGCCGCCGAGCTCACCTTCAAGGAACAGGCACTGGCCCAGCTCAAGGGGGACCTGAAACTGGAGAAGGACAAGGCCCGTGAGCACTTGGAGGAGTGGCAGCACAGCAAGGCCGTGCTGAGCGGTCAGCTTCAGGCCAGTGAGCAGAAGCTCAAGAGCGCAGAGGCCCTGCTGCTGGAGAAGACGCGGGAGCTGCGGGACCTGGAGACGCAGCAGGCGCTGCAGAGAGACCGGCAGAAGGAGGTGCAAAGGCTGCAGGAGCGCATCGCAGACCTCAGCCAGCAGCTCAGTGCTAGCGAGCAGGCCCAGCGGCTGATGGAGGAGAAGCTGCAGAGGAACTACGAGCTGCTGCTGGAGAGCTGTGAGAAGGAAAAGCAGGCATTGCTGCAGAACCTGAAGGAGGTGGAGGACAAGGCCAGTGCCTACGAGGACCAGCTCCAGGACCACGAGCAGCAGGTGGAGGCCCTCCAGAGGGAAAAGTTAAGCGCCAGGTCTGAGGGCAGCCAGGCGGTGCGCCAGCTGGAGGAGCAGCTGCAGGTGAAGGAGGCCAGCCTCCAGACGCTGGCCCAGCACGTCCAGAGCCTCAGGGATGAGCGGGACCTGGTCCGGCAGCGGTTCCAGGAGCTGACGGAGCGTGTCGCCCTGTCTGATGGGGATGTTGCGGAGCTTCAGCAGAAGCTGCAGGGCAGGGAGGCCGACTACCAGAGCCTGGAGCATGCCTACCAGAGGGTGGCCAGCCAGCTCCAGGGCATGCACACCCTGCTGAGAGAGAGGGAGGAGGAGCTGAGGCACATCAAGGACGCGCATGAGAAAGTTCTGGAAAAGAAAGATCAGGCCCTCAATGAGGCTTTGGTTAAAATGGTTGCCTTGGGGAGCAGCTTAGAGGAAACAGAAATGAAGCTCCAGACAAAGGAAGAGATTTTAAGGAAATTTACCAAGGCATCTTCAGAGGAAGTGGAGGAGCCGCAGAGCTCCCTGGGAGAAGCAGAGGATGGCTTTGCGCTTTCGGGCCTGCAGCTCCCAGCCTCAGGCACATCCCCAGGCTGCCCACACTTGAGGCTTGAGGATGAGGACCCAGGAGCTGCCCTTAAGGAGAAACATGGGCACAGCAGCCCCACGAGAGAAGTGAGCATGATGCCCCCGAAGTCAGAAGTGCCTGAGAAGGAGGGGCACTCGCGGAACACAGCAAAATGTGAGCAGTGTGTACCCGGCATTAAAAGGCAAAGAATCCGGTTCTCCACAATCCAGTGCCAGAAATACACCCACCCCGATGGGTCCGAGAAGACCTGGACCAGCAGCACGTCTTCCGACACCAGTCAGGACCGGTCACCCTCCGAGGAGAGCATGTCGTCAGAGGCCACCCTCAGCTCTGTCCCTGCAACCAGCGACTCTGATACCTACCTCTCCATAATACACTCCCTGGAGACCAAGCTCTACATCACAGAAGAGAAGCTCAAAGATGTGACGGTGAAGCTGGAGAGCCAGCAGGGCCAGAGCCAGGAGGCCCTGCTCACATTGCACCACCAGTGGGCTGGCACTGAGGCCCGGCTCCGCGAGCAGCTCCGCGCCAGCCTGCTCCAGGTTGGCACGCTGGCCTCCCAGTTGGAGCAGGAGAAACAGGCCAGGGCGAAGATCATTGAAAATCACGTAGGGGAGCTTGGCAATTTCCAGGTAAAAAACACGCAGGCCCTTGCTTGCTTAGAAAATTGCCGAGAACAGCTACGGTCTCTGCCAAGGTCTGGCCAGGAGGAAGCCCCGGGGGCAGGAGCAGGCCCCCTGGCCAGCGTGGAGAGCGTGCTAGTAAGCGCCATCCAAGCTCTGCGTCACTGGCCAGCCCCTGCAGACAGCAGGTCCCAAACTCCGCTGGAAGAAGAGAGCTTCCTGGAGAGAGGGAAGGAGACTCTGCAGCAGCCATCTCCGCAGCCGGAGCTGACCGAGCAGGAGCAGCTGAAGCTTCTTGCTGATCAAATAGCTCTGGAAGCCTCTCTGATAAACCACATAGCAGACTCTTTAAAAAACACAACGTCAGATATCTCGCACGTTCTCGATGAGGTTTCTCAGTCAGGAAAGTTGCCCCTGGAGTCTGGGAGTGCAGTCTGTCTGGGGGCCCCAGCAGACACCTGGGCTAAGAAGGTGCTGGTGGATGGTGAATTCTGGAGCCAGGTTGAGTCCCTGAGTAAGCACCTGGGGACAGTGGGGGGAGAGGCAGCCAGTGCATCAGGAGGTGGGCAGCAGAGCATCCCACCAGCCCTGGTCCCCACCCTGGCAGACGCCACGTGGGTCAGGGCGGAGCTTAGCT
Organism: Myotis brandtii; assembly: GCF_000412655.1. Classification (NCBI taxonomy): domain Eukaryota; kingdom Metazoa; phylum Chordata; class Mammalia; order Chiroptera; family Vespertilionidae; genus Myotis; species Myotis brandtii. The sequence goes on from NW_005362033.1 coordinate 606,644, forward strand.
TTGCTGTGCAGTCAGTGAGGGAGTCATTCCAGCGTCGGTTGCAGAGCATTCGGGAGACTCTCCGGGGGACCCAGGCAGCCCTGCGGCAGCATAAGCACGCACTGGAAGAAATCCTGGGAGCATACCGAACCCCTGACTTTGAGAGGGTGATGCAGCAGGTCGCAGAGGCCCTCAAGCTCCCAGCAGGCACTGCAGAAGGTGTCCAGGCTCCCTGGGACTTGAGCCCATTAAGAGAAGAACTGAGTCATCAAGACACAGCTGGCTTCCAGGAGCCCTTCCACTTCTCCGACCAGAACTCTGGGGCCTTCGTTGGGATTCAGGAAGAACTCGCCCTGCAGCTTAAAGATAAAGCCCGCCTCTTAGGAGAGATATCTGCCTCTTTAACTTCTCTTCCCCCTGTGGAATCCATAAGAGATTGTCAGAAGCTTCTTCAGGTGTCCCGGAATCTCTCCTGTAACACTTATTTGGGAGGCCTTGGTCAGTATTCTTCATTATTAGTTAAAGATGCAATTATTCAGGCTCAGGTGTGTTATGCAGCCTGCAAAATTCGGCTGGAGTATGAAAAAGAGCTTCAGTGCTACAAGGAGTCCTGGCAGAGCAGGGGGGCCTCCTGCCAGGAGCACGAGCAAGCTGTCGGAGCCCTGAGGGAGGAGTACAAGGAACTTCTCCGGAAGCAGAAGAGTGAGTACCTGGAAGTGATTGCCATCATTCAAAGGGAAAATGCAGAGCTCAAGGCCCAGGTCACCCAGCTAGACCAGCAGCAGAGGTATCTGGAGGAAGTGGAGAGCAAGCACAACGAGAACATGTTTGCCCTGCAAGGGAGGTACGAGGAGGAGATCCGGTGTGTGGTGGAGCAGTTGAACAGAGCCGAGAATACACTGCAGGCTGAGCACAGCCGAGTCCTGAGCCAGCTGGACGCCTCAGTCAGAGACAGGCAGGACATGGAGAGGCACCATGTGGAGCAGATGCAGACCCTGGAGGACAAGTTCCAGCTCAAAGTCAAAGAGCTACAGACCATCCACGAGGAAGAGCTAAGGACCTTGCAGGAGCACTACTCCCAGAACCTACAGTGCCTGCAGGAGACCCTCTGCCACTATCAGGGGCAGCCGCCGGAAGCCTTGCTGGCCAGCAGCCCCCACCAGCCCCCTTCCTCCAGCTGGCCAGCTGGCCAGCCCAGGGATGGTCTGCAAGTAGCCACTGGGGAGGCCGACTCCATGGTGGGGCTGAGGGAGCGCATCCAGGAGCTGGAGGCTCAGATGGACATCATGCGGGAGGAGCTGGAGCACAAGGACCTGGAGGGTGACACGGCCACGCTGCGAGAGAAGTACCAGAAAGACTTTGAGAACCTTAAGGTTTCGAAGCATCGTTTAATTTGCAAAGCAGTCGAGGGGCAGGCACTCTCCTGCTAGTTGAGAGTCAGTGTGGGATTCTCAGGGTGGAGCTGGGAGACAGTTCTTGGCCCTGAGTTCCTGTATAAGCAGAATTTATTCAACATTTTGTTCCTTCCTCAACTCCTTGCTCACGATGGCGTGGCCTCAGAGCAGGGCCTTGGTTAGGGTCTAGCATCCTGTTCCACATCCCCCACCAGGAAAGAGGACTAGCGGAACAGGATCGCTGGCGAGAGGGAGTGTAGTCTCCCATGCCTTCCCGCCTGCTTCTCACAGCCCCTCACCGCCTCGCCTGCTTCCCACCCCAACAGCCCACCTGTGGCTGGTGCAAACTACACTGAAGAAAAGCCTGGGATAGATGGGCCAGAGGCACGCTTGGAGGGATGTCTCTTAACTGTTGTAGGAGAGCAGAGTTCGGGGAGCCTGAAAGATAGGAATATTGACAAGACAGTGCCGAGAGTCACGCTCCCATCCCAACTCTGTAGGGAACTGGTGTTTAGTGGGCACCTAGGTAAGGACTAGAGAGCACAGCTTTCAGTGCTGGTACTTCTCAGGAGCTTTGAAAAAGAACCTTTTCTTGTCACTGTCTCCCACACTCCTAACCTGTTTCTCATTATGCAGAATACCCAGGCCCTGGCACTCAAAGGTGACAATTCCAGGCCCACAGGCATTAGATTCTGTGAAGCGGTCCAGCTTCTCGCCCATCCCCTTCATAACCAGAGGCACCTGTGTGCATGCATGTGGCTGCCAGCATATCCCCTAAGCTTCTCGGCGTTATCCTCTTGGGCTGCTTGCCATCCCTTGGAGCTACACCCCACAAATGCCTACGTCCCTCACAAGCCCTTAGTCTCGGCAGGCCCGGGGTGAGGTGACACTCCCTTCCTTGCAGCGCAGAGCTGGCTACGGGCTGCAAATGCTGCTTTGCTGCTGCTGAGCAAGCTGCCACGGCTGTGCTCCCAGCAGCGCACTCCTCCAGGTCCGGCAGGAAAGCGTAAGTGTGCTCTGTGTTGGCAGCACATTCTTACCTCTGTGACAGCACAGCCACTCCCAGCAAGCCTGTGTGGTGGCCAGCAAGCACGCAGGCCAAGAGGCTGCCTTCGCTGTGCTTGTGCTGAGTCAGTCAAACATGTGGAAACCATCGTGAATCACGGGAGAGCTTCCAGGGCTCTTTCCCGGAAGTGCCCTGTGGCAGTCCGTGCCTGTGATCGCAGTGCTCAGGTGGGGCTTTCAGAGTAATTTGCACCAGCACTGTCCTAGTGCCTTCCCTACTCACGGGGCCCCGCAGCTTTTCACAGCACCCAGCAGGTCTGTGAGCAGGTACCTGGGCGCATACACAGCTCAGGCTCACAGGAGCCACAGTGAACTGCTTCCTGTCAGCTCCACCAAAGCCTCCTGCACAGTGAGGCTATCCAGCTCCCACGGCAGTCAGCTGGGCGTAGATAAGGCTTTGGCCAAAGTGGTGACATCGTACCACCAGTTAGCAAGCCATCAGAAGGGTAGCACTGCCTTGTGTGGACAACTGGCCATAGATGGTGCTGGGGCCCAGTGTCCCTTTGCCGTGACATAGCTCCATGGTATTCTCATTGACAACCTTGAGACCCACAGAAATTACAACCAAATAGCACTCTCCTGGGGACCCGGCTAATGCTACTACTTTGTGCAGATTTTTGCCCGGGTTGAGGAGATTGGGATCTGTGCCTGATGGCCACTCTACTATAGCCATAGGCTGTTGCCTTCCCTCATGATTCTGCACAGTAGTCATTGATCCCAAAGATTATTGGCTTAAAAATTAAAATGTTTATTGATTTTTTTTTTTACCAACACATGCTCTCCAGGGAAGCAGCCAATCTTTAAAGACACCTCAGAGTTTCTGTAGGAAGAATTTTGACCATTATTTAGCTACTAGAGGCCCGGTGCACAAATTTGTGCACCAGTGGGGTCCCTTGGCCTGACCTGCTGAATCAGGCCGAAACCAGCTCTCCAACATTCCCCGGGGGGTCCCGGATTGCAAAAGGGCGCAGGCCAGGCCAAGGGACCCCACCGGTGCACGATCAGGGCTGGGAGGGACTTGGGAGGTTGGTCAGCTGGAGAGGGACCGCAGGAGGGTTCCAGGGCATGTCCAGCCTGACTCGCTCAGTCCTGATTGGCCAGACCCCAACAGCAAGCTAACCTACCGGTCAGAGTGTCTGCCCCCTGGTGGTCAGTGCACATCATAGCGAACTTTGAGTGGCCTTAGCATATCATTAGCATATTACACTTTGATTGGTTGAATGGTTGACTGGACACTTAGCATATTAGGCTTTTATTATATAGGATTCTAAAGCACTCAAATCAAACTAATACTTATGAGATCTCCTGGCTCTGTGTTAACTGAGAAGCCATATGTGAACCAAAGCACCTGGGAGAGAGAAGACGATGGGTTCCGAGCACACAAGGGTCCGAGCCACAGCTCGAGGGTTCCTCCAGCGTCCTTTGGTGTGAGGTGGTGGAAGGAGACCACCGGCTGCCAGAAGGAGACTCTGGGGAAAGTAATGCCCAGTTAATGGTGAACACAGTTAAAACCATATCCCCTTTGCAGCAAATCTGCTGCAGTGAAATCCAAACTCTGATCATGAGTTTAGAAAAACTGAACTGAGGCCCTCAGGAAAGCCTCACAGTTACTGTGGGGGCTCAGACACCCGGGTGGATTTGGTTTTTGTTTTTTCTTAAATCCATGTATCTTCTTGGGAAGACAGAGCCTCCACTTGCATTTGGAATGGATCATAGCCACATTCTTCCACTTTTTAAAAATCACTGGAAGGCCTGATCCCTATTCAGAAACAGATTTTGCAAGGGATTTAGACAGAAAGTGTGACTCCGTGCACAAAACAGCTACACAGACCTCCTTACATCTGTGGGGCACACTCACCTGCCCTGTTAAGAACAACTGATAAGCCAGGCCTGGACTTCCTGGTGTAGCGTGTGGGATGGTTGGATCCCTTCTTAGGGATCCTGTGTCCTTCCCCTGCACTCCTGTGTGCCCATGTAATAAACTGCCCCAGCCTGTAACAGGTGTAGACAAGTTGGAGAGCAGTTTTTCTGTTATGTGTCCCAGTGTAGTTAGTGGAGTCACTAATTACTGCCCCTCTGTACTCCTTCAAAGGAAATAGAAGGAAGACAGGCTGGAAGGGAAGAGAGCATATAGTCTAATGTAACCCCTCGTGGACACTGCAGAGGTGTGACCAGGTGAGGGTGGCTAGCTCGTCAGTGCAGGGCCAGCCCCGTGGAGCCCTCAGCTCACAAAGTCATGACTATGACTTATTTGTGAAATGCCCAGTTTGTGACTGACACAGTGCTACTCACTGTATGAACTCAAATCAGACACAGCCAGCCTCTGCAAATTCATTCTCCTCTCTCCCTCTTGTCAGTCCGACCTGGCAGTAATTCTATCAGGGCCCAGAATTCCACTGCAGCCTCTTCCCACCCACAATACCAACTCATTCCACAGGATTCAGAACAGTCATAGAAATAAGACAATTTATAGATGTAAACACCCTTTTCTAAGTGCTATGATAGCATCAGTGAGAGTCTCCAGACAGCTGTCAGGTGGCCCCGCTGGTTCAGTGCTCGCCTTCAGAGAGCGTATTCCTCTAGAACAGGAAGCCTGAGAGCAGGCGGGCTGCCGGCTTATCAAACAGGACCCCCGACTTAGAGGTGGTGAAACAAATTGATCGAGCTCCTTTGCATCTTACAGGCCACTTGCGAACGAGGGTTTGCAGCAATGGAAGAAACGCACCAGAAGAAAATTGAAGATCTCCAGAGGCAGCACCAGCGAGAGCTGGAGAAGCTTCGAGAGGAAAAAGACCGCCTCCTGGCTGAGGAGACTGCAGCCACCATCTCAGGTGGGAGCTGGCAGGTGGTGGGTTAGCCGGAGGGCAGGACAGGTGGAAGACTCCCGGAGCTGGCGGCACAGCGCAGTTAGGACTGCTCTTCGTGCTGTCATTGGGTTAAGATTTAAGCTTCCTGATCCAAGGATATTTTATTTTATTTTTCAATTGCGGTTTACATTCCATATTAGTTTGTGTTCATTTCAGCTGTGTAGCATAGTGGTTAGACAGTCACTTTACAACGTGTTCCCCCCAGTACTTCCAGTCCCCACCTGGCACCACACGTAGTAATTACAATATTATTATTTTTTTTAAATATATTTTATTGATTCCTTACAGAGAGGAAGGGAAAGGGATAGAGAGTTAGAAACATCGATGAGAGAGAAACATCGACCAGCTGCCTCCTGCACACTCCCCACTGGGGATGTGCCCGCAACCAAGGTACATGCCCTTGACCGGAATCGAAACTGGGACCCTTCAGTCCGCAGGCCGGCGCTCTATCCACTGAGCCAAACCGACCAGGGCTGTAATTACAATATTATTGACTATATTCCCTATGCTATACCTTACATCCCCATGACTATTTTGTAACTACCAATTAGTACTTCTTAATCCCTTCACCTTTTTCACCTTGTCCCCGAACCCCCTCCCATCTGGCAACCATCAGTCTGTTCTCTATATGTATAAGCGTGTTTCTGTTTTGTTGTTCACTTAGATTCCACATATAAGTGAAATCATGGTATTTCTCTTTCTCTGACTGACTTAGTTCACTTAGCATAATACCCTCTAAGTCCATCCATGCTGTCTCAGATAGTAAGATTTCATTCTTTTTTATGACCGAGTAATGTTCCATTGTGTGTGTGTATGAATGTGTGTGTGTGTATGTATGTGTATGTGTATATGTGTGTGTGTGTGTGTGTGTGTGTGTGTGTGTGTATCTCCCAGCTTTTTAGCCAGTCATCTGTTGGTGGGCACTTGGGTTGCTTCCATATCTTAGCTATTATAAATAATGCTGCAATGAGCATAGCAGTGCACAAACTCTTTTGAATTAGTGCTTTGGGTTTCTTCAGATACATACCCAGAAGTAGAATCATTGGGTTATAAGGAAGTGCCATTTTTAATTTTTTGAGGACCCTCCGTACTGTTTTTCATAGTGACTGCACCAGTCTACATTCCCACCAACAAGACACAAGGGTTTCCTTTTCTCCGCATACTTGCCAACACTTGTTGTTTGTTGATTTACTGATGGTAGCCATTCTGACAAGTGTGAGGTGATATCTCATTGTGGTTTTAATTTGCATTTCTCTGTTGATTAGTGACTTTGAGCATGTTTTCATATATCTATTGGCCATCTTTATGTCCTCTTTGGAGAATTGTCTATTCAGGTCCTCTGACCATCTATTAATTGGATTGTTTGGTTTGGTGTGTTGAGTAGTATGAGTTCTTTATAAAATTTTGGATGTTAACCCTTTATATCATTGGCAAATATCTTCTCTTCAGTAGGTTGTCATTGCATTTTGTTGATGGTTTACTTTGCTGTGCCAAAACTTTAGTTTGATGTAGTCACATTTGTTTATTTTTCTTTTGTTTTTCTAGCCCAAGGAGATATATCAGAAAAAAATGATAAGAGGGATATCTGACATTTTACTGCCTGAAATATTACAGAATTGTAAAAATTTTGAATATTAACCCCTTATTAGATATGTCTTGGTAAATATC
>NW_005362033.1:614295-615871 GCF_000412655.1 Myotis brandtii
GAGAGTTAGAAACATCGATGAGAGAGAAACATCGACCAGCTGCCTCCTGCACACTCCCCACTGGGGATGTGCCCGCAACCAAGGTACATGCCCTTGACCGGAATCGAAACTGGGACCCTTCAGTCCGCAGGCCGGCGCTCTATCCACTGAGCCAAACCGACCAGGGCTGTAATTACAATATTATTGACTATATTCCCTATGCTATACCTTACATCCCCATGACTATTTTGTAACTACCAATTAGTACTTCTTAATCCCTTCACCTTTTTCACCTTGTCCCCGAACCCCCTCCCATCTGGCAACCATCAGTCTGTTCTCTATATGTATAAGCGTGTTTCTGTTTTGTTGTTCACTTAGATTCCACATATAAGTGAAATCATGGTATTTCTCTTTCTCTGACTGACTTAGTTCACTTAGCATAATACCCTCTAAGTCCATCCATGCTGTCTCAGATAGTAAGATTTCATTCTTTTTTATGACCGAGTAATGTTCCATTGTGTGTGTGTATGAATGTGTATGTGTGTATGTATGTGTATGTGTATATGTGTGTGTGTGTGTGTGTGTGTGTGTGTGTGTGTATCTCCCAGCTTTTTAGCCAGTCATCTGTTGGTGGGCACTTGGGTTGCTTCCATATCTTAGCTATTATAAATAATGCTGCAATGAGCATAGCAGTGCACAAACTCTTTTGAATTAGTGCTTTGGGTTTCTTCAGATACATACCCAGAAGTAGAATCATTGGGTTATAAGGAAGTGCCATTTTTAATTTTTTGAGGACCCTCCGTACTGTTTTTCATAGTGACTGCACCAGTCTACATTCCCACCAACAAGACACAAGGGTTTCCTTTTCTCCGCATACTTGCCAACACTTGTTGTTTGTTGATTTACTGATGGTAGCCATTCTGACAAGTGTGAGGTGATATCTCATTGTGGTTTTAATTTGCATTTCTCTGTTGATTAGTGACTTTGAGCATGTTTTCATATATCTATTGGCCATCTTTATGTCCTCTTTGGAGAATTGTCTATTCAGGTCCTCTGACCATCTATTAATTGGATTGTTTGGTTTGGTGTGTTGAGTAGTATGAGTTCTTTATAAAATTTTGGATGTTAACCCTTTATATCATTGGCAAATATCTTCTCTTCAGTAGGTTGTCATTGCATTTTGTTGATGGTTTACTTTGCTGTGCCAAAACTTTAGTTTGATGTAGTCACATTTGTTTATTTTTCTTTTGTTTTTCTAGCCCAAGGAGATATATCAGAAAAAAATGATAAGAGGGATATCTGACATTTTACTGCCTGAAATATTACAGAATTGTAAAAATTTTGAATATTAACCCCTTATTAGATATGTCTTGGTAAATATCATCTCCCATTCAGTAGGTTGTCTTTGTTTTTTTTGTTTGTTTGTTTTTTTAATTAAATCTTTATTGTTCAGATTATTACATTGGTTCCTCTTTTTTCCCACCATAACTCCCCTCTACCCAGTTCCCACCCCACCCTCCGCCCTCACTCCCCACCCATTGTCCTCATCCATAGGTGCACGATTATTGTCCAATCTCTTCCCGCACCCCCCACACCC
>NW_005362033.1:617539-628272 GCF_000412655.1 Myotis brandtii
AGCCGCCAGCCCGCTCTGCATGCACTCCGCACCTTAGTATTTTACTTCTGTACTGCGCCTCCTCTGAGTCTCGGTATGCTTTTCTCTTTCCTTCTAGTTGTAGAATTTCCACTCAGCCAGCCTTCCTGTGGTTCTGGATGATGTCCGTTCCGTCTTTTAGTTGTATTTTTGAAGTGGTTGTTCGAGGCAGCAAACTCCGGTGTTTACCTATGCCGCCATCTTGGTTTTCTCGGTTGTCTTTGTTTTTTAAAAAATATTTTATTTATCTATCTATCTAACCTCATCTGAGGATATGCTTATCGATTGAGAGAGAGAGAGAGAGAGAAACATCAATTGGTTGCCTTCCATACATGCTCTGAAAAAAGATAAAACACACAGCCTTTTGGTATACAGATGATGCTCCACACAGGCCAGGGCAGTGTTTTTTAACTGTATTTAATTTTTATTATTAAATCGTTATTGTTGAAAGTATTATGTATGTCTCCCTTTTCCCCCATTGACCCCCTCTAGCCCACCCCTGCCCCCACCCCAGTCTTTCACCACCCTATTTGTCTGTGTCCATGGGTTATGCATATATCCATACCAGGTTTTGATTAATTACCTCCCACCCACCCTACTCCTCCACCTTCCCTCCAAGATTCAGCACTCTGTTCCATGCTTCCATGTCTCTGGATCTATTCTGTTTATCAGTTTATTTTGTTAATTAGATTCCACATATGAGTGAGATCATGTGATACTTGTCTATCTCTGACTGACTTATTTCACTTAGCATGATACCCTCCAGGTCCCTCCATGCTGTCTCAAAGGGTAAGAGATTCTTTTTTACTGCTGCATAGTATCCCATGGTGTAAATGTACCACAGCTTTTATCCACTCATCTACTGATGGGCACTTGGCTGATTCCAGATCTTAGCTATTGTAAATTGTGCTGCTATGAACACAGGGGTGCACACATTCTTTCTGATTGGTGTTTTGGGTCTCTTAGGATGTGTTCCTAAAAGTGGGATCACTGAGTCAAATGGCAGTTCCATATTTAATTTTTTGAGGGAACTCCATACTGTTTTCCATAATGGCTGCATCAGTCTGTATTCCTACCAGCTGTACACTAGGGTTCCCTTTCTCCACATCCTCGCCAGCACTTGTCATTTGTGGATTTGTTGATGGTAACCATTCTGAGAGGTGTGAGGTGATGCCTCATTGTTGTCTTAATTTGCATCTCTCTGATTATCAGTGACTTTGAACATTTTTTCATATGTCTCTTGGACATCTGTATGTTCACTTTGGAGATTTTTTTAATTGGATTGTTTGTCTTTCTTTTGTTAAGGTGTATGAGTTCCTTACATAGTTTGGAAATTAACCCTTTATCAGATGGATCATTGCCAAATATGTTTCCCATACAGTGGGCTTTCTTGTTGTTTTGTTGATGGTTTCTTTTGCTGTGCAGAAGCTTTTCATTTTTATGTAGTCCCATTTGTTTATTTTCTCCTTAGTTTCCTTTGCCCTAAGATGTATCCATAAACATATTGCTATAAGAGATGTCTGAGATTTTGCTTCCTATGGTTTCTTCTAGGATTTTTATGGTTCCACAACTTAATTTTAAGTCTTTTATCCGTTTTGAATTTATTCTTGTGTATGGTTTAAGTTGGTGGTCTAGTTTCATTTTTTTGCATGTATCTGCCCAATTTTCCTAACACCATTTATTGAAGAGACTGTCTTGACTCTATTGTATACTCTTGCTTCCTTTGTCAAATATTAATTGACCATAATGGTGTGGGTCAATATCTGGGGTCTCTGTTCTCTTCCATTGATATGTATGCCTGTTCTTGTGCCAGTACCAGGCTGCTTTGATTACGGTGGCTTTGTAGTATAACTTGATATCTGGTATTGTGATTCCTCCAACTTTGTTCTTCTTTCTCCAGATTGCTGCAGCTATTCGGGATCATTTTTGGTTCCATATAAATTTTGGGAGTGTTTGTTCTAGGTCTGTGAAATATGCTGTTGGTATTTTAATAGGAATTGCATTGAATCTGTAGATTACTTTGGGTAGCATGGACATTTTAATGATGTCGATTCTACGAATCATTAAACACGTTATATTTTTCCACTTGTTTATATCTTCTTCTCTCTCTTTTTTCAATGTCCTTTAGTTTTCCGAGTACAAGTCTTTTATCTCCTTGGGTTAAGTTTATTACTAAGTATCTTAATTTTTTGGTTGCCAAGGTAAATGGGAATGTTTGTTTAGTTTCTCTTTCCGAGAATTCATAATTAGTGTATAAAAAAGCCATTGATTTTTGGGTGTTGGATTTTGTATCCTGCTACATTGCCAAATTCATTTATAAAATCTAGTTGGTTTTTGGTGGAGTCTTTACGGTTTCCTATGTACAATATCATGTCATCTATGAATAATAAGAGTTTTACTTCCTCCTTTCCAATTTGGATGCCTTTTATTTCTTCTTCTTGTCTGATCACTGTGGCTAGGGCTTCCAGTACTATGTTGAATAAGAGTGGTGAAAGCGGACATCCCTGTCTTGTTTCTGTTCTTAGGGAAATGGTTTTAGTTTTTGCCCATTGTGTATGATGTTGGCTGTAGGTTTGTCATATATGGCCTTTATCATGTTGAGATATGCTCCCTCTATCCCACTTTGCTGAGAGTTTTTATAAACATGGCTATTGGATTTTGTCAAATGCTTTTTCTGTCTATTGATGTGATCATGTGATTTTTGTCTCTCAATTTGTTTATGTGATGTATCACATTTATTGATTTGCGAATATTATACCAGCCTTGCATCCCCAGAATAAATCCCACTTGGTCATGGTGTATGACCTCTTTAATATATTGCTGGATCCGCTTTGCTAATATTTTTTTGAGGATTTTAGTATCTATGTTCATCAGGGATATTGGCCTGTAATTCTGTTTCTTTGTAGTGTCTTTATCTGGTTTTGGAATTAGGATAATGCTGGCCTCATAAAAAGAGCTGGGAAGTGTTCCTTCCTCTGGATTTTTTGGAATAGTTTGAGGAGGACAGGTGTTCTTCTTTGAATGTTTGGTAAAACTCCCCTGTGAAACCATTCGTTCCTGGGATTTTGTTGGCTGGGAATTCTTTTATTACTGCTTCTATTTCATCAGTTGTTATTGGCCTATTTAACTGGAGTGCTATGAACTTCCCTCTCAGGACTGCTTTTGCTGTGTCCCAAAGATTTGGGATGGTTGTATGTTCATTTTCATTTGTTTCCAGGAAGTTTTTTTATTTCTTTCTTGATCTCATTGGTAACCCATTCATTGCTTAAGGACATGCTATTTATATTTAGCCTCCATGTGTCTGAATGTTTTTCAGTGTTTTTACTGTAGTTGATTTCTAATTTCATTCCACTGTGATCTGAGAAGCTGCTTGACAAGATTTCACTCTTCTTGAACTTGTAGAGACGTGTTTTGTGTCCTAACATGTGGTCTGTCTTTGTGAAGAACCCATGTGCACTTGAAAAGAATGTATATTTTGCAGCTTTGGGGTGAAATGTTTTATAAATGTCAATTAAATTCATTGGATGCACTGTGTCATTTAGAGTCAGTATTTCCTTGTTAAGTTTTTATTTGGAAGATCTAATCCAGTGAAGTCAGTCTGTATTGCTGTCGATCTCTCCTTTAAAGTCCTCTAGAAGATTTTTTATATATTTAGGTGCTCCTATATTGGGTGCATAGCATATAAGTTTGCCAGGGTTATATCCTTGTGTTGGATTGATCCCTTTAGTATTATGTAGTAACCTTTGTTGTCTCTTATGATGGCCTTCACTTTGAAGTCTATTTTGTCAGATATGAGTTTTGCTACCCCAGCTTTTTTTTTTTCTTTTCCATTTGCATGGAAAATTTTTTGCCATCCCTTCACTCTCATCTTATGTGAGTCTTTTGTTCTGAGGTTAGTCTCTTGTAGACAGCATATAGTCGGGCCATGTTTTAGAGGCCCGGTGCACAAAATTCGTGCACGGTCTGGGGGTCCCTCAGCCTGGCCTGCGCCCTCTCCCAGTCCTGGAACCCTCAGGGGATGTCCGACTGCCAGCTTAGGCCCGATCCTGCTCGCCTGCCTGCTCAGCTCACTGCTCCTTAGTGCTGCCGTGGAGGCAGGAGAGGCTCCTGCCACCACGGCTGTGCTCGCCAGCGTCAGCCTGGCGTCTGGTGCCCGTCAGTCAGCTGAGCGGCACTCCCGCTGTGGGAGCTTACTGACCACCACGGGGCAGCTCCTGCATTGAGCGTCTGCCCCCGAGTGGTCAGTGTGCGTCATAGCGACTGGTCATTCGGTCGCTTAGGCTTTTATATAGATAGATGGATAGATACTTATTTATTGCCATTTTAATTCTGCATGCCTAGGTTTCTCTCTCTATTTCTCCTTCTCATTACAGCAGTCCCTTTAGCATTTCTTGTAATGCTGGCGGCTTGGTGGTGAATTCCTTTAACCTTTTTTTGGTCTGGGAAGCTCTTTATTTCACTGTCTATTTTGAGTGATAGCCTTGCTGGATATAGTAATCTTGGTTTCAGATCCTTGCTTCCCATTACCTTGAGTACGTCATGCCATTCCCTTCTGGCTTGTAGTCTTTCTGATAAGAAATCAGGTGTCAGCCTTAAGGGAGCTCCTTTATAGGTAACAGTTTGCTTTTCTCTTTCGCCTTTAAGATTCTCTTTGTCTTTAATATTTGGCATTTTAATTATGATTGCCTGGGCGTGGGCCTGTTTGGGTTCTTCTTGATTGGGATTCTCTGTGCCCCCTGAACTTGTGTTACTTTTTTCTTCACCAGGTTAGGGAAAGTTTTCTACCATTATTTCTTCAAACATGTTCTCTATCCCTTCCCTTTCTGCCTCTTCAGGCACACCTACTATTCAAATGTTGTTAAGTTTCGTGTTGTCCCACAGCTCCCTTGAGCTGTCCTCCTTTTTTAATTGTTTTTTTTCTTTTTGTTTCTCTGATTGAGTGATTTTTTTCAACTCTGGCTTCTAATTGACTGATCCGATCCTCCTCTCCCCCTAATCTGCTGTACATTCCTTCCAATGTGTTCTTTATTTGTACTGTGTCATTCTTTATTTCTGTTTTCATGGTTACTGTATCTTTTCTCATGCATCTTTACCATTATTATTCTCAGCTCTATATCAGATAAATTTCTTATCTCTATTTAATTTATCTCTTCCTCTGGAGGATTCTCTTGTCTTTATTTCAGTGTTGTCTCCTCATTTTGGGTGCCTGTTTGGGTTTGTGACTGTGTATTGGGTAGATCTGCTATGCTTCTCAATCTCCTGTGCAGGACAGTGTCAAACACTGTTTCTGACTAATTAGATCAGGCAAAGTTTTCAAGCCTCCAGAGATTGCTTCTGCCTGCCTGACTGAATTCAGTCTTGAATAGCCATCAGGCAATGGTCCACAGGTGTGGTGAGAGTATTTCCAACAGGGTGGGGTAATTGCTTCTGCTTGGAGGCTAATTGTTATTCTCAGTCTCTTAATGGGCCTCAGAAATTCCACACTGTGGAGCAAGGTGTTTTCCAATGGGGTGGGTCAGCTGTCTTCCCCACCACCACCACCATCCCCAGGCTAAACCGCCTAGATCAGTGGTTCTCAACCTGTGGGTCGCGACCCCTTTGGCGGTCGAACGACCCTTTCACGGGGGTCACCTAAGACCATCCTGCATATCAGATATTTACATTACGATTCATAACAGTAGCAACATCACAGTTATGAAGTAGCAACGCAAATAATTTTATTGGGTCACATGAGGAACTGTATTTAAAGGGCCAGAAGGTTGAGAACCACTGGCTTAGATAGCAATTGTCTGTGTGAGAAAGACGACTTCTTCAGAGTGAGGGGGAATGACTCAGCACAGGAAACCTGGGTGTCTGCCTTCTGAGCTCTACCCCCTAGATCCCTCAACCCTGGCTTTTGCTCACACAGTTCCAGTTCACTTTTCCCTCCCTCTGCCAGAGCACAAAGTGAGTGGCTGTGCAGAGAATTTTGTGTGTTGGCCCTTTAAGAGGGTGCCTGCATTTCCAGCCATCTCTCCCTGGCAGATAGCAGCCCTGCTGCTTTTCACAGCCAGGTGTTAAGTGGGTACCCTTCTCAGTTCTGGTGCTCTCTGCTGTGGGGTGCAGCTGGGGGATTAGACCCCAGAGTTCTCAGTGGCAATCCCGCACAGCTGAGATATCTCTCCAGACCTTCAGCTGCTGTCCGTGGAAGCTCGTCCAGCCCTCTCGTGTCTCAGCCCCTCCTACCAGTCTCTATGTGGTCTTCACTTTCCATCCTTGGTTATCAGGGTTCTCTCCAGTGAGTCTTCAGTTGATTATTCAGGAAGTTTTTTCTGTATTTTAGTTGTAATTCCAGTTTGGTCCTGGGAGTGTGTGCGTGCAGCATCCACTTACTCCACCACCATTTTTAATCTCTGGGCCACCCTTTTATTTTATTTTATTTTTTAAATTACAGTTGGTATACAACATTATATTACTTTCAGGTGTACAACCACATGACTAAATATTTATATGGCTTGCAAAGTGATCACCCCAATAAATGTAGTACCCGTCTTACACCGTATATGTACTCATTAAAATATTATAGACTACTAGAAGCCGCCCCACGCAGCCTGCTTGTTCAGTCGTTTGGTCATCCCTCACTAACCCCCCTGCCGGCCTAGTTGCCCCTAACTGCTCCCCCCTGCCGGCCAGTTTGCCCCCAGCTGCCCCCATCTGCCTGCCTGGTCACCCCTAACTGCCCCCTGCCAGCTGGTCGCCCCCAACTGCCCCCCCTGCTGGCCTGGTCGCCCCCCGCCGCACCCCCCGCCAGCCTGGTTGCCTCTCATGGCCCCCCCGCCGGCCTGGGCACCACACGCAGCCTGCTGTTCAGTCATTTGGTCGTCCCTCACTAACCCCCCTGCCGGCCTGGTCATAGGCAGCCATCTTGTGAGGGTGTAAGGGTTAATTTGCATATTACCTCTTTACTATATAGGATATTCCCAATGCTGTACTTTGTATCCCTATGACTATTCTGTAAGTACCAATTTGTATTTCTTAATCCCTTCACTTTTCTCAACCTCCCTTCCATCTGGCAGCCATCAAAATTTTCTCTGTATATGAGTCTGTTTCTGTTCTACCTGTTTATTTTGTTTTATAGATTCCACATATAAGTGGAATCATGGCATTTGTCTTTTCCTGCCTGACTTATTTCATTTGGGACAATTATGTTGCCAATGGTAAGATTTCATTTCTTTTTTTTTTGTAACTGAGTTACATATTTCACTAGGGGCCAATGCACGAATTCATGCATCTTGAAAGGAACTGTGGGCCACAAGGCTGCGGTGGGCACAGGAGTGGGTCTTGGCCCATCCTCCACGCCCCTGCCCAGCCCCTCCCGCCACGGCCCTCAGTCCCCTGTCTGCTGGCAGCCCTGTTACCGCCACCACTGCTCCCACACACTAACAGCGCCAGCCCTGCTCACACCCTCTGATGGCATGGAGTGATTGGGACTTGCGCCAGCAGCGAGTGCGAGTGGGGCTGGTGCCCTCAGCGGGTGCGAGCAGCAGCTGCTGCCCCAGTCACCCCTCAGGAGCAGGGGGAGGTGGAGAATTGCTCAGGGGCGATCGGGGCTGGCAGCCGCCACTCACACCCACTGTCGGTGCTGAGCAATTGGGACCAGAGCTGGCAGCGGGTACAAGCAGAGCCATCGCCAGCAGCGGGTGTGAGTGGTGGCTGCCGGCCCCGATCGCCCCTCAGGAGCAGGGGGAGGTGGAGAAGCCCTGAGGGAGGTGGAGAAGCCCCGAGGGGCGATCAGGGCTGGTGCTGGCAGCAGGTGTGAGCGGCGACTCCGGTGCTGGCAGCGGGTGCGAGCACGGCCAGTGCCAGCAGCAGGTGCAACCACCAGGCAATACCGCAGCACGTGGGAGCAAAGAATTTTCAGTAACCACCAGAGGCTTGCCCCAATGACAGCAACCAGTGCCCCGCCTTGGTCTGCCGCCCCTGCTCACCTGCTTCACCATCCCGCCACAGCCGACACCCACCATGTTCCACGCGTGCCCCCTGGTGGTCAGTGTACGTCATAGCGACCGTTTGTTCGGTTGTTTTGCCGTTCAGTCTATTTGCATATTATGGTTTTATATATATAGATTGTACAGATGTACTACTTCTCTTTATCCATTTATCTATTGGTGGTCACTTAGGTTGCTTCCATATCTTGGTAAGTAATGCTGAAGTGAACATAGGGATGTATATATCTTTTCAATTTGGTGGTTTGGGTTTCTTTGCAAATTCAGTTTAGTATTTTGTATGTCTTTGAACACAGAATTGGAACTGCAGGGTTCTTTGTTTTCTCTTGTCTTAATGTCTATTTTATTTTATTTTAATTTATTTATTTTTAAAATATATTTTATTGATTTTTTACAGAGCAGAAGGGAGAGGGATAGAGAGTTAGAAACATCAATGAGAGAGAAACATCAATCAGCTGCCTCCTGTACACCCCCTACTGGGGATGTGCTGCAACCAAGGTACATGCCCTTGACCGGAATCGAACCTGGGACCTTTCTATCTGCAGGCCGACACTCTATCCACTGAGCCAAACCTGTTAGGGCTTAATGTCTATTTTATGTGGTATGAGTATTGCTACCATGGCTTTTTTTTTTCTTTCCATTTTCATGAAATATCTTTTCTATTTTTTTAATTCTTTATTGTTTAAAATATCACATAAGTCTCCTTTTTCCCCTGTTGACCTCTCCCTGGCCACCTCCACCCCCCAGCACATGCCCTCACCCCCCTACTGTCTGTGTCCATTGGTTATGCTCATATGCATGCATACAAGTCCTTTGGTTGATCTCTTACCCCCTCACCTCCCACCTTCCCTCATAGGTTAGACAGTCTGTTTGATGCTTCTATGACTGGCTCTATTTTTGTTCATCAGTGTATGTTCATTATATTCCACAAATGAGTAAGATCATGTGATCTTTATCTTTCTCTGAGTGGCTTATTTCACTTAGAATAATGCTCTCCAGTTCCATCTATGCTGTTGCAAATGGTAAGAATTCCTTCTTTTTTACAGCATCATAGTATTCCTTTGTGTAAATGTACCACAGTTTTCTAATCCACTCCTCTGTTGATGGACACTTAGACTGTTTCCAAATCTTAGCTATTGCAAATGGTGCTGCTATGAACATAGGGGTACATTTATCCTTTCTGATTGGTGTTTCTGTTTTCTTGGGATATATTCCTAGAAGTGGGATGACTGGGTCAAATGGAAGTTCCATTTTTAATTTTTTGAGGAAATGCCGTACTATTTTCCACAGTGGCTGCACTGCTCTGCATTCCCACCAGCAGTGCAAGAGGGTTCCTTTTTCTCCGCATCCTCGCCAACAACACTCATTTGTTGATTTGTTGATGATAGCCAGTCTGACAGGTGTAAGATGGTACCTCATTGTTGTTTTGATTTGCATCTCTCGATGATTAGTGACTTTAAGCATGTTTTCATATGTCTCTTGGCCTTTTGTATGTCCTCTTTGGAAAAGAGTCTATTTAGGGTCCTTTGCCCATTCTTTGATTGGATTGTTTACCTTCTTTTTGTTAAGTTGTATGAGTTCCCTATAAATTTTGGAGATTAAACCCTTATCGGCGATAACATTGGCAAACATGTTCTCCCATGCAGTGGGCTTTCTTGTTGTTTTGTTGATGGTTTCTTTTGCTTTGCAGAATTTTTTTATTTTGATGTAGTCCCATTTGTTTATTTTCTCCTTAGTTTCCATTGCCCTAGGGCCGTGGTCAGCAAACAGCCGCTCGCAAGCCACATGTGGCTCTTTGGCCCCTTGAGTGTGGCTCTTCCACAAAATATCTCATGCAGGCGCACACGTACAGTGCGATTGAAACTTCGTGGCCCATGCGCAGAAGTCAGTACTTTGTGGAAGAGCCGGTATTTTGTGGAAGAGCCACACTCAAGGGGCCAAAGAGCCATGGTTTCCTGTCTTAAGTTTAAGTCCTTTCTCCATTTTGAGTTTATTTTTATGTATGGTGTAAGTTGTGGTCTAGTTTCATTTTTTTTTTTTTTGCATGTATCTGTCCAGTTTTCCAAACACCATTTATTGAAGAGACTGTCTTGACTCCATTGTATGCTCTTACCTCCTTTGGCAAATAATAATTGAGCGTAATGGCTTGGGTTGATTTCTGGGTTCCCTGTTCTGTTCCATTGGTCTATATGTCTGTTCTTGTGCCAGTACCAGGCAGTTTTGAGAACAGTGGCTTTTTAGTACAGCTTGATACCTGGTATTGTGGTCCCTCCAACTTTGTTCTTCTTTTTCAAGATTGCTGCAGCTATTCGGGATCTTTTTTTATTCCTGATGAATTTTTGGAGAGTTTGTTCTAGGTCTTTGAAATTTGCCGTTGGTATTTTAATGAGGAGTGCATTGAATCTATAGATTGTTTTGGGTAGTATGGACATTTTAATGGTGTTGATTCTACCAATCCATGAACATGGTATATTCTTCCATTTGTTTATGTCTTCTTCTATCTCTTTTTTCAGTGTCCTGTAATTTTCTGAGTACAGGTCTTTACCTCCTTTGTTATAAATTTATTTCTAGGTATATTAATTTTTTTTAATGTATTTTATTGATTTTTAACAGAGAGGAAGGGAGAGGGATAGAGAGTTAGAAACATCGATGAGAGAGAAACATCGATCAGCTGCCTCCTGCACACCCACTACTGGGGATGTGCCCGCAACCAAGGTACATGCCCTTGAC
>NW_005362033.1:628338-634768 GCF_000412655.1 Myotis brandtii
TTTTTTTTTTTTTAGTTTCTCTTTCTGTGAGTTCATTATCTATACTAATAAAAGGGTAATATGCTAATTAGACCAGGCGTCTTCCGGATGACCTTCCGGACGTCCTTCCTGACAAAGCCGGGGCCCGGGGGCCTGGGGGCCTGAGGCCAGCCAAAGGGAGGGCACCCCGGGTCCCAGGTGCCTGTGGCCGGCCAGAGAGAGGGAAGCCCAGATCCCGGTTGCCTGCAGCCAGCCAGAGGAGGGAAGCCCGGGTCCTGGGCGCAGAGGCCAAGGCAGAGGCAGTTAGGGGCGATTAGGCAGGCAGGCAGGTGAGCAGTTAGGAGCTAGTGGTTCCGGATTGCGAGAGGGATGTCAGGATTAGGCCTAAACCGGCAGGCAGACATCCCCCGAGGGGTCCCAGATTGCAAGAGGGTGCAGGCTGGGCTGAGGGCCCTCCCTTCCCCTTGCACAAATTTCATGCACCAGGCCTCTAGTTGGTGTATAAAAAAGCCATAGATTTCTGGTTGTAAATTTTATATCCTGCTACATTGCCAAATCCATTTATTAATTCTATTAGTTTTTTGATGGAGTCTTTAGGGTTTTCTATGTACAATATTATGTCATCTGCGAATAATGACAATTTTAGTTCTTTTTTTCCAATTTGGGTGCCTTTTATGTTTTCTTCTTGTCTGATCGCTATGGCTAGCTAGCACTTCCAGTACTGTGTTGAACAGGAGTGGTGAAAGTGGGCATTCTTGTCTTGTTCCTGTTTGCAGGGGAAATGGTTTTAGTGTTTGCCCATTGAGTATGATGTTGGCTGTAGGTTTGTCATATAAGGCTTTTATTATATTGAGGTATGATTCCTCTATTCCCACTTTGCTGAGAGTTTTTATCAGGAAAGGATGTAGGATTTTGTCCAATGCCTTTTCTGCATCAATTGATATGATTATGTGATTTTTGTTTTTTATTTATGTGATGTATCACGTTGATTGATATGCAGATATTGTACCAGCCTTGCACCCCTGGAATAAGTCCCACTTGATTATGGTGTATGATCTTTATAATGTAATGCTGCATCCAATTTGCTAGAATTTTGTTGAGGATTTTGGCATCTATGTTCATCAGGGATATTGGCCTGTAATTCTCTTTCATTGTGTTGTCTTTACCTGGTTTTGGTATTAGGGTGATCCTGGCTTCATAGAATGAGCTTGGAAGTGTTCCTTCCTCTTGAATGTTTTGGAATAGTCTGAGAAGGATAGGTTTTAGTTCTTCTTTGAATGTTTGATAAAACTCCCCTGTGAAGCCATCTGGTCCAGGGCTTTCGTTTGCCGGAAGTTTTTTGATTACTGTTTCAATTTCTTCAGTAGTTATCAGCCTATTCAGGTTTTCGAAGCTTGTATTTTTCTAAGAATATGTCCATTTCGTCTAGGTTGTCCAGTTTGTTGGAGTAGAGTTTTTCATAGTATTTTTTTACAATCCTCTGTATGTCTGTGAGATTGGTTGTTACTTCACCTCTTTCATTTCTGATTTTGTTTATTTGAGCCCTCTTTCTTTGTTTCTTGGTGAGTCTGGCTAGAGGTTCATCAATCTTGTTTATCCTTTCAAAGAACCGGCTCTTGGTTGCATTGATCTTTTGTATTGTTTTGTTTTGTCTTTTTGGTCTCTATGTCGTTTATTTTCACTCTGATCTTTATTATTTCCTTTCTTCTGCTTACTCTGGGCTTTTCTTGTTGCTCTCTTTCTAATTCTTTAAGTTGCAGGGTTAGGTAATTTATTACCATTTTTTCTTGCTTTTTTTGAGGTAGACCTGTAGAGCTATGAACTTCCCTCTTAGGACTGTTTTCACTGTGTCCCATAGGTTTTGGATTGTTGTGTTTTCATGGTCATTCATTTTCAGGATGTTTTTCATTTCTTCTTTGATCTTTTTGGTAACCCAATCATTGTTTAATACATTAAGCGCCCAGCCTGTTTTGTCTTCCGGATAGAAAGTATAGTGTCAGTCACTGGTGACTGACATGGGGCTTAACATGTTAATAGCATGCTCTTCACCCTCTAAGTGTTTGAATTGTTTTTATTGATTTTATTGTAGTTGATTTCTAATAATATGCCATTGTGGTCTGAGAAGATGCTTGATATGATTTCAATCTCTTTGAATTTAGACAGACTTTGCTTGTGACCCAATATGTGGTCTATCTTTGAAAATGTCCCATGTGCACTTGAGAAGAATGTATACTCCGTAGCTCCAGGGTGAAATGTTCTGAAGATGTCAATTAAGTCCATCTGGTCTAGTGAGTCATTTAGTATTGCTGATTCTTTGCTGGTTTTTTGTCCAGTGATGTCAGTGGGGTATTAAAGTCCCCTACTGTGATTGTATTGTTGTCGATCTCTCCCTTTATATCTTCCAGAAGTTTTTTTATGTATTTGGGTGCTCCTGCATTGTGTGCATATGTTTACCAGAGTTATATCTTCTTGTATTAATCACTTTAGTATTATGAAGTAGCCTTCCTTATCCCTTGTTATGGCCTTCACTTTGAGGTCTATTTTGTCCAATATAAATATTGCTACCACAGCTTTTCTTTTTCATTTCCATTTGCCTGAAAGATATTTTTCCCATCCCTTCACTCTCAGTCTGTGTGCATCCCTTGTTCTGAGGTGGGTCTCTTGTAGACAGCATATATATGGGTCATGTTTTCTTATCCATTCAGCCACTCGATGTCTTTTGATTGGAGCATTCAATCTATTTACATTTAAGGTTATTATTGATAGGTACTTGTTTGTAGCCATTTTTATTTTTTGTGCCTGTGTTCCTTCTTCCCTTTTTATTTCTTCTTTTTACAGCAGTCCCTTTAGCATTTCTTGCATTGCTGGCTTGGTAGTGATAAACTCCCTTAGGCTTTTTTTGTGTGTGAAGCTCCTGATTTCCCCTTCAATTTTGAATGATAGCCTTGCTGGATAGAGTATTCTTGGACTCAGTCCCCTGCCATGCATCACTTTGTATACTTCATTCTATCCCCTTCTGGCCTGATGCGTTTCTGTTGAGAAATCATTTGATAATCTAATGGAAGATCTTTTGTAGGTAACTCTCTGTCTCTCTCTTGCAGCCTTTAAAGATTCTCTTTATCATTAACAGTTGCCATCGTAATTACAACGTGTCTTGGTGTGGGTCTTTTTGGGTTCATCTTGTTTAGGACTCTGTGTTTGTGTGACTTTCTTCTTCCCCAAATCAGGGAAGTTTTTTGACATTATTTCTTCAAGTGGGTTTTCTAACCCTTGCTCTTCTTCTTGTCATTCTGGCACCCATATTATATGCATGTTGTTTCATTTCAGTTGTCCCAAAGCTCCCTTAGGCTCTTCTCCTGCCTTTTAATTTTTTTCTCCAATTGCAGTTCAGATTGGATGTGTTTTGCTGCCTGTCTTTTAATTCACTAATTTGGTCCTCCGCTTCTTTTAGTCTACTGTTGAAACCTTCCATAGTGTTTTTTATTGCCGCTATATAACTTTATTTCTTCTTGATTCTTACATAAATTGTTGATTTTCTTATCCATCTGGTTTATGAACTGTATGAACCTTATTCTGAATTCTTTTTCTGACAAATTGCATGCCTCGGTTTCATTTAGTTCAGTGGTTCTCAACCTTCTGGCCCTTTAAATACAGTTCCTCATGTTGTGACCCAACCATAAAATTATTTTCATTGCTACTTCATAACTGTAATGTTGCTACTGTTATGAATCGTAATGTAAATATCTGATATGCAAGATGGTCTTAGGCGACCCCTGTGAAAGGGTCGTTCGACCACCAAAGGGGTCGCGACCCACAGGTTGAGAACCGCTGATTTAGTTCCTTTTCTGGTGCTACCTCCTTTTGTTTCCTTTGGGGTTGTTTCTTTGTCTCCCCATTTTTGCTCTCACTGAAGGATCTAGGCATCAAGTCACACTGGGACTGTGACTGCACCGGCAGGCTTGGCAGTGGGTCACATGGTCACCAGGCCTGGAGTTGACATGTCGGGCTTGGCAGCAATTCGCACGGTTGTGGCACTCATGGTTGCTGCATGAGGCACCTGGTGTTGCTGCATAGGGCTTGGCTGCTCACACTCGGTTGCAGCACCCAGGGTTGCTGCATCAGGCTTGGCAGCGGCTAGTGTCCGGGGGTGCTGCGTGAGGCACCAGGGATTGCTGTGTAGGGCTTGGCCGCTCATGCTCACTTGCAGCACCTGGGGCTTGGCGGCGGTTAGCGCAGTGGTAGCGTCCGGGGTTGCTGCATAAGGCTTGGCTATTCGCACCACGTGGACGGGGAGCCCAGGGTTGCTGTGTAAGGCTTGGCTCCCAGGGTTGCTGCATAAGACTTGGTTGTTCACGCTCAGACGCGGCACCTGGGCAAAGATTGCAGCGGTAGCAGAGGCTACACAGATAAAGGAGCCTGGTCCGCCAGCCCCCAGAAGTCCTGCAAAATCTAACTGTCCCTCCCTCACACACACACACACCCCACACGTCCACACACTCCCCTTTCGCTCACTCACACTCTATCCCTCACTGCCATCCTGCTGGCCGCCATCTTCCTTCTCTCAAAATATCTTTTTTATTCCCTTACTTTCAGTTTGCATGTTTGTCTTTTGAGTCTCTTATAGATAGCATATGTCAAGGTCCTGTTTTATCCATTCAGCCACTGTATTTCTTTTGATTGGACAATTTAATCAATTTGCATTTAAAGTAATTATTAATAGATAGGTGCTTATTACCATTTTATATTTATACTAGAGGCCCCTTGGTGGGGTCCCTCAGCCTGGCCTGCAGGGATCAGTGGACCTCCGCCCCATCGCAGTCCAGCTTTACCTGCCAGCTTGTCAGGCTCCAGCCCGCTGTCTGTGTTGATCCCGCACAGCACAAAGTAGTGCGCAAAGCGGCACACAGCAGGGGAGGGGCCCAGGCCGGGCGCAGCACCGCTCCTGCTCATCCCAGGCCCCACTGCGCCTGCCGCCACCGCCACTCAGTAGGCTCGCTGCTTCTCCGCTGCAGTCTCCGCGCACCCGTCCTAAGGCAATACCAGCACACCCATGACTGAGAAGCAGCACAGGCTCACGCCCAGTCAGTCCTGATGCCGGTCCCGGTCCAGATGGGGGAAGGGCACTCAGGGGAAGTGTCCGCAGGAGAGGCTCACGCCCCCACAGCGTGGTATCTGGTGCCCGTTGGTCAGCTGAGTGGCATTCCCACTGTGGGAGCACACTGACCACCAGGGGCAGCTCCTGCGTTGAGTGTTTGCCCCCTGGTGGTCAGTGCACATCATAGCTACCAGTTGGTCGTCCGGTCTTCCGGTCACTTAGGCTTTTATATAGAGAGATTTTTTTATCTTTTTCCTTTTTCTTAAAGAAGACCCTTTAATATTCCTTATAGTACTGGTTTGGTGATGGTGAACTCCTTTAACTTTTTCTTGTCCTGGAAGCTCTTTATGTGTCCTTTGATTCCAAATGATAGCTTTGCTGGGTAGAGCAGTTTTGGTTGTTTGCAGGTCCTTGCTTTTCATGCCAGTCCCTTCTGGCCTGCAAAGTTTCTGTTGAGAAGTTAACTGAAAGTCTTATGGGAGCTCTCTTGAAAGTAACTGTTTTTCCTTTGCTGCTTTTAGGATTCTTTCTTTGTCTTTAACAACTGGCATTTTAATTATGAGGTATCTTGGTCTGGTCCTCTATGGATTCATCTTGTTTAGGACTCTCAAGGTTCCTGGACTTCATTGCCTATTTTCTTCACCAGGTTAGGGAAGTTTCCTCTCATTTTTTTTCAAATAGCTTTTCCATTCTTTGCTATCTCTCTTCTCCTTCTGGAACCCCCATGATGCAATGTATGCTTGATGTTGTCCCTGAGGCTTCTTATAGTAGCCTCATCTTTTTGGATTTCTTTTTCTGTTTGCTTTTATGATTAATGTTTTTTGCCTCCTCATAGTCCAAATCACTGATTTGATCCTCAGCTTCATCTGCTCTATTGTTGATTCCCTGTAAATTATTCTTCATTTCAGTTGTTACATTCTTCATTTCTGACTGGTTCTTTTTTATGTTTTCTGTCTTCATTTTTATGTTTCCTCTGACTTTGTTGAAGTTCTCACTAAGTTCATCTACTCTTTCTCTAAGGTCATTGAGCATCCTTATCACTAGGGTTTTTAGAATTCTGTATCTGGTAAATTATTTGTCTCCACTTTATTAAGTTCTTTTTCCATTTTTGTTCTGTTCTTTCTTTTGGGACATGTTTCTTTGTCTCCTCATTTTGGCGTCCTCCCGGTGTTTGTTTCTGTGTATTACATAGAGCTGCCACATCTCCTAGTCTCGGTTGAGTGGCCTTATATAGTATGTGTCCTGTGGGGCCCAGTGTCATTGCATCCCCAGTTACCTTGTATGGTCTATATCAGGGGTGGGCAACCTTTTTGTGAGTGCGTGCCAAAACCAGCAAAATCTCTGACTCAAAATTCT
>NW_005362033.1:636045-639454 GCF_000412655.1 Myotis brandtii
ATTCAGTTATTCAGTTCAGCCTTTCTCCTCCAACTCCATCAGCATCTTTAAGTCGTTTGATCTCCAAGGTAAATGCTGTACATTAAACTTAATAAAACAAGTTTATTGCACTACATTCTGTTGTTCAGTATTGTGTTTTTATACAATATCCGTTATTGTTAAATACATTTTTCTTATTTAAAAACATTTAACAAAACAATTGCGGTGTTTTTTGGGTGTCCGAATGGATTAATGGCATTTCAATTCATTGTAATGGTGAAAATTGATTTGACATACAAGTAATTTGAGTTATGAGCTCCGTCACAGAACGAATTAAACTCATAAGTCAAAGCCCCACTGTATATGATGATGAAAAATACATTTATTTTTTAATGTATACATGTACACTGATAGTCCAACAGAAAATTTTATGACTCCGTTTGATATTATCAGTGGGACTTTTGCTGCTGCATCACTGATGACAGAGATTTTACATCAGGTTTATATTTCATGACCTTCAGAGATATGCACGAGCTACTACTTGCATTCGTCAGGCTACTCCTATTACGAGACTTAACAAAATTCATCACTGAGAACAAAGATTCACAAGCATATGTGGATGAAACCAAAACACTGGTCGGATCTAGGAAGGCAGGGAGAGTTAAGGCAGAGGCATAGAAATTGCTCTTCCCCTCTCTCGTCAATCCATGTCTATGGTCTTTAAGATAACTTGTTATGTAAAATCATTTATTTATCTAAGATGCACCTACACTGAATTTGTCTGAAAAATAAAAAAGTTGATATTAAGAAAAAAATTGTAAATGAAAGATTATAAGAAAGGGTTTCGCGTGCCAGCAAAAGTTACTGGTGTGCCATGTTTGGCACGTGTGCCAGGGGTTGCCCACCCCTGGTCTATATTAAACCTCCTATTGTCATTGAGCTTTGATTGCTTTTGGACATCAATGGGGAGGGGTTTACACCCAGGCCAATGGGCTGCAGGACTGCCCGTAACCACTGTGGAGGATCTTCTGGGTAGGGTTCAGCCCACCTGGAGCAAAACTCACTTCAGCGGGGCTCAGGTACCTTCCAAGTTCACCCCTTGAGTATGTCACTTGTGGAGGTGGTTGGGTCTGAAGCTGTCCACCAAGTGTGCTGGTTCTGGGTTCTCCTGTGAGGTGCTGGCCAAAGTCAGCTGCCATCTTTGTCCTACTCAGGGCCACCCAGCATGAATTACAAAGCAATCTGCAGATGTCTTGTTACTTGTGCTGGACTTGGAAGTGCCAGGGAGGGGCCAAGTTGAGAACCAAGGTTCCATGGTGCTAATGTTAGTCTAGGGCCATGTAGCAAGAGGTGTAGAATATGCAGATACCAGATGCTGCTTGTTTGAGAAATTTTAGGAAATTCTGAAGCATGAGCCAAGACAGATCGTTTGTATGGAAAAGCCACTGGAAACGGTTTTGGTGGGCCTTCAAGTTGGGTGGTGCGGGGTTTCAGGGAATCACCAGGGCTGAGCAAGCGGTGTTATCCAGGTTGATGGAGACTCAGATATGGCGCCTGCCTTTCAGCTCTATGGTGGAAGGGCTAAGCAAAATAACAGTGGCCTCTGCCAGCACACTGTGTGAGAGGAAACTGTCCCACCAGTACTCACCCTGATCTTAGACAATTCAGTTCCTCTCCATATGTCCCTGGCGCCTTTCGAACTGCTGTCCCAGAACTGGAGCTTAGAGCCACTGAGTTCTAGTAAGTCTGTACCGACCCTTTAAAAGGAACACCTGGAATTCCAGCAGCTCTCTTTCACAGCCACAATCTCTGCTGGTTGGTATAGCCACAAGTCATGACAACTTATTTTCATGGTACTGGAACCCTGGGCTGGGGGCCTGGTGTGGGCCTGGGTCCCCTGGCTCCTCAGGATGGACCTCAGCAGCCGAGATATCCCTCCCAATTTTTAACGTGGGTGTGGGACCAGTTTGTTCCACATCTGTGTCCCCACTACCAGTCTCAATGTGGGTTCTTCTGTATATCCTTAGTTATAGACTTCTGTTCAGCTAGATTTCAGACTGTTCTGAATAATGGTTGTTCTGTAGTTTAGTTGTAATTTTGATGTGGTTATGGGAGGTTCCAAGTGTAGTATTTTCCTATACCACCATTTTGACCAGAGCCAGGGTTGTCTTTTCATTTTTTTGATGATTTCCTTTGCTGTACAAAAAAGTTTTTAGTTTGTTAAGGTTCCATTTGTTTATTTTTTATTTTGTTTCCCAGAAAAAAAATACATCGGGGAAAAAACATTGCTAAGAAAAATGTCAGAGATTTTACTGCCTATGTTTTCTTCTAGAAACTAGACCACTAGAAGATGGTCTAGTTTTATTTTTTGCATGTATCTGTCCAATTTTCCCAACACCTTTTATTGAATAGACTATCATTACCCATTAAATTTTTTGCCTCCTTTGTAAAATATTAATTGACCTTATAGGCTTGGTCTTATATCTGCTCTCTCTATTCTGTTCCATTAATCTATATGTTTGATTTTATGCCAGTGGTATGCTGTTGTGATTACTATGGCCTTGTAGTGTATCAGGTATTGTCATACCTCTAACTGTGTTCTTAAGATTGCTGTGGTTCAGGGTCTTTTGTGCTTCCATATATATTTTGGATCATTTGTTCTAGTTCTGTGGAATACACCATTGGTATTTTCATAGGAATTGCATTGAATCTATAGATTGCTTTGGGTAATATGGATATTTTAATGATGTTAATTTTTCCAATCCATTAACACAGTGTATATATGCTTCCATTCATTTGTATCTTCAGTTTTTTTCTTAAGTACCTTATAACTTTCCAACTACAGGTCTTTTGCCTCCTTGGTTAAATTTATTCCTGGGTTGTTGTTGTTTTTAATGTAATTGTAAATGAGTTTGTTGTTTTAGTTGCCCTTTCTGATAGTTCATTATTGGTGTATGAAAATGCAACCAATTTCTGATTGTTTTTATATCTTGCTACTTTACTAAATTCTTTATACTTCTAGTAACTTTTTGGTGGAATCTTTATGGTTCTCTATATACAATATCATCTCATCTGCAAATAATGGCAGTTTTAGTTTTTCCTTTCCAACTTGAATGCCTTTTATTTCTTCTTGTCTGATTGCTGTGACTAGGACTTCTGGTACTATGTTAAATAAGAGTGGTGAAAGCAGACACCCCTGTCTTGAGCCTGATGTTAAGGGAAATGCTTTAATTTTTCCCCAGTGAATATGACATTAATTATGGGTTAGTCATTTATGACCTTTATTATGATGAGGTATGTTCTCTCTATTTTCACTTTGCTGAGAGTTTCTTTTTTTTTTAATTAAATCTTTATTGTTCAGATTATTACAGTTGTTCCTCTTTTTTCCCCCCATAGCTCCCCTCCACCCGGTTCCCACACCACCCTCTGC
>NW_005362033.1:640823-643163 GCF_000412655.1 Myotis brandtii
AGCTGTGTCTATGGTGGGAGAACTTCTGTGCTGGAGACACCCTTCTGGGGCAAGACTTGCTTCAGTGGGGCTTTGGTGCTCACTGAGTCTGCCCCCTGAGTGTGTCCCTTATGGATCTGAGGAGTTGTAATCTGGATGGTCCCACTCTGACCACTGGGTACACTGGCTCTTGGATCTCTAAGGAGGTGCTAATTTAGCCTCTGCCTGAGGCTACCCAGCAGGAGCTATGGAGAGATCTGCAGATTCCTCTTCTTTGTTTGGGATTTGGAGGTACCCAGATGAGGCCCAGCTGTGAAGCAATGCAAGCTGCTGTGGGGCCTTGGGCCTTCCTTTGGAAGTTCTGGGTCTTTCTGACCCAGCTGCAGTTTGTTAGGTAATTTTAGATTGCAAAGGGCCAGGCCATTCATATGCAAAAGCCTCTGTGCACAGCTTGGGTGGGGCGGGGTCTCAGGGAATCAACAGGGCGGAGCAAACAGCTATGGCTGATCCTCAGTCCTACCCTAAGAGGCCCCGTGTCTCAGTGTCCCGGTAATCGCTGCAAGCACCTCTGAGTGGAAGCCGCCCTCGACTTCCAACCGATGCCAGACAGTCCAGTTTCTCCCCGTATGAGTCTGGGTCCCCAGAGACTCGCCCGGAACTGGAGTTCAGAGCCGTTGGGAGCTTGAGACTCCCTCCCCATTGAAAAAGACAACTGTGTCCTCAGTTGCCAGCCCTTTGCGCGTGCGCCTCCGTACCTCTGCACTTTACTTCTGCACCTCCTCTGAGTCTCAGTGTGCTTTTCTCTTTCCTTCTAGTTGTAGAATTTCCACTCAGCCAGCCTTCCTGTGGTTCTGGATGATGTCTGTTTTGTCTTTTAGTTGTATTTTTGAAGTGGTTGTGCAAGGCAGCAATTTCCAGTGTTTACCTATGCCGCCATCTTGGTTTCTCCCTGCTGAGAGTTTCTTATCATAAATGGATGCTGGATTTTGTCAAATGCTTTTTCTTCATCTATTGAGATCATTGTGTGATTTTTATTTGTTTTGTTTATATGGTATATCATGTTAATTGTGGATATTATACCAACCTTGCATCACAGGAATAAATCACACTTGATCATAGTGTATGATAATTTTAATGTGTTGCTGGATCTGGTTTGTTCATATTTGGTTGAGAATTTTTGCATCTATGTTCATCAGGGATGTTGGTGTATAATTTTCTCTCTTTTTAGTGTCTTTATTTGGCTTTGGAATTAGGGTAATGCTAGCCTCATAAAATGAGCTTGGGAATCTTCCTTCCTCTTGCCTTTTTTTTTGTTAATCCTCACCTGAGGATATTTTTCCATTGCTTTTCAGAGAGTGGAAAGGTGGGGTATGGGGGTGGGGAGAGAGAGAGAAAAACATCGATTTGAAAGAGAGACATCGACTGTTTGCCTTCCATATGCACCTGACTAGGGACGAGAGTGAACCCGCAACCCAGGTACGTGTCTTGACCAGGAATCGAACCCACAACCCTTCAGTGTGGGGGCCAACGCTCTTACCGGCCAGGACCCTCCTCTTATATTTTTTGAAATAGTTTAAGGATAGGTGTTAGTTCTTCTTGGATTGTTTGGTAAAATTCATCTGTGAAGCCATCTGGTCCAGGGCTTTTATTTGATTACAGCTTCCATTTCATTAGTTGTAATCAGTCTGTTCAGATTTTGTGTTTCTTCTTGATTCATTGTTGACAGATTGTATCTTTCTAGGAATTAGTCCATTTCTTCCAGATTGTCCCATTTTTGGCATGCATTTATTTGTAATATCTTTTTATAATCCTTTGTATTTCTTGGGTGTCATTTGTTACTTCTCTTTCATTTCTGATTTTATTTGGGTCGTCTCTTTTTTCATGATGAATCTGGCTAAAGGTTTATCAATCCTGTTTATCAGTTCATAGAACCAGCTCTTGGTTTCATTGATCCTTTTTTTATTATTATTGAATGTATTGGGATAACATCCTATATAATAAAACCCTAATATGCAAATCGAGCTGCAGAATGACTGGCGGAACAACCAGTCACTATAACACACACTGACCACCAGGGAGAAGACACTCAATGCAGGAGCTGCCCCCTGGTGGTCAGTGCACTCCCATAGGGGGAGCGCCGCTCAGCCAGAAGCTGGGCTCATGGTTGGCGAGCACAGCAGCGGCTCCGCTGCAGATGGACAGTAAGGAGCGAGGGGTCCCAGACTGCGAGAGCCCTGGACTGCAAGAGGGATGTCTGACTGCCGGCTTAGGCCTGATCCCCCCAGGGACATCCCCCAAGGGGTCCCAGACTACGAGAGAGCGCAAGCCGGGCAGAGGGGACCACACCACCCCCCACCCCCC
>NW_005362033.1:643175-644649 GCF_000412655.1 Myotis brandtii
CCCCGCCCCCCGCCCCAGTGCACAAATTTCATGCACTGGGCCTCTAGTTGGTTAATAAAATTATATAGTCTGGCCAGTGTTGCTCAGTGGTTGAGCATCAACCAATGAACCAGGAGGTCAGGGTTTGATTCCCAATCAGAGCATGTACCCAGGTTGCAGTCTCAATCCCCAGGGAATGTCCCCCAGGGGACATTCATAAGACAGCCAATCGATGATTCTGTCTCATCATTGATGTTTCTATCTCTCTCCTACTCTCCCTTCTCCTCTGAAATCAATAAAAATATATTTTTTAAAAGAAAAAAAGTTATACAGGTTTTCAGTATACACTTCTATAATATGTCATCTGTATTTATCAATCTTTTGCATTGTTTTGCTTGTTTTTTTTTGTTTTTAGGCTCTGTGAATTTCCCTGTTATAACTGGATTCACTGTGCACCATAGCTTTGGGGTTGTTGTTTTCATTCTCATTTGTCTCAGGGTATCTTTTGAGTTCTTTCTTGATCTTATTGTTAACCGGTTCATTGTTTATTAGCCAATTATTTAGCCTCCAAGTGTTTGTGGGTGTTTGGGGGATTTTTTTGTTTTTTCAGTTTTTTTCTTGTAATTGATTTTTAGGTTCATATCATTGTGATCAGAGGATATGCTTGATATTATTTCAGTCTTCTTAAATTTATTGAGACTTAATTTGAGTCCTTATATCCTAGAGAATGCTCCATGTGCACTTGAAAAGAATGTATGTTCTGCTGCTTTGGAGTGAAATGCTCTGAAGTTATCAATTAAATTCATTTTATCTAGTGTATCATTTGTAGTTTCTGTCCTTGTTGATTTTCTGTCGGGAAGATCTCTCCATTAATGTCAATGGGGTGTTAAACTCCCTTACTCTGACCATATTACTGTCAATCTCTCCTTTTTTGTCCATCAAGATTTGCTTTACGTATTTAGGTGTTCCTATGTTGGATGCATACATGTTTACAAGGGTTATATCCTCTTGTTGGGTTGCTCCCTTTATCATTATGTAATGTCCTTCTTTGTCTCTTATTTCAGCCTTTGTTTTAAAATCTATTTTGTCTTTCATAAGTCCTGCTATCCCAGCTTTTCATTTGTATGAAATATCTTTTTTCATCTTTTTACTTTGTTTCTATGTATCTTTCATTCTGAGGTGAGTCTCTTGTAGGCAGCATATATATGGATCTTGTTTTCTTATCCATTTAGCTATCCTATGTCTTTTGATTGGAGCATTTAATCTATCTTAATGTGATGATTGATAGGTACATATTCATTTCCATTTTATTCTGTATAACTATGTTCCTTTATTTTTTCTTCTTCTTCTTAAAGAAGACCCTTTGACATTTCTTTGACATTTCTTTGACATTTAATGAACTCCTTTAGCTTGTTCTCATCTAGGAAGTATATATATATATGTATGTATATGTGTGTGTGTGTGTATACATACATACATATATATACATACATAT